>NW_027362095.1:925000-1442500 GCF_039654945.1 Dendrobates tinctorius
GGGCCGTGCCGGCCTGCCGGTGGTCTGTGCAGGCTCCGGTGGTCTGTGCCGGCCTGCCGGGGGGCTGTGCCGGCCTGCCGGTGGTCTGTGCAGGCTCCGGTGGTCTGTGCCTGCCTGCCGGGGGGCTGTGCCGGCCTGCCGGTGGTCTGTGCAGGCTCCGGTGGGCTGTGCCGGCCTGCCGGGGGGCTGTGCCGGCTTGCCGGTGGTCTGTGCAGGCTCCGGTGGTCTGTGCCGGCCTGCCGGGGGGCTGTGCCGGCCTGCCGGTGGTCTGTGCAGGCTCCGGTGGTCTGTGCCGGCCTGCCGGGGGGCTGTGCCGGCCTGCCGGTGGTCTGTGCAGGCTCCGGTGGGCTGTGCCGGCCTGCCGGGGGGCTGTGCCGGCCTGCCGGTGGTCTGTGCAGGCTCCGGTGGGCTGTGCCGGCCTGCCGGGGGGCTGTGCCGGCCTGCCGGTGGTCTGTGCAGGCTCCGGTGGGCTGTGCCGGCCTGCCGGGGGGCTGTGCCGGCCTGCCGGTGGTCTGTGCAGGCTCCGGTGGTCTGTGCCGGCCTGCCGGGGGGCTGTGCCGGCCTGCCGGTGGTCTGTGCAGGCTCCGGTGGTCTGTGCCGGCCTGCCGGGGGGCTGTGCCGGCCTGCCGGTGGTCTGTGCAGGCTCCGGTGGGCTGTGCCGGCCTGCCGTGGTCTGTGCAGGCTTCGGGGGTCTGTGCAGGCATCGTCTGATGGGACTACAAGTCCCATCGGGCGATGCCTGCTACCATGACAGTGATTGACACATTAGCCAATGATGGGACAGTAGTAGTCCCATCATCCGGCTAATGTGTTGAATGTAAAAAAAAAAAAAAAATTACATGCTACATACATACAACATGCATACTACATACATGCTACATTCATACTACATACTACATACATGCTACATTCATACTACATATATACTACATGCAACATACATACTACATATATACTACATGCATGCAACATGCATACTACATATATACTACATGCAGCATACATACTACATATATACTACATGCATGCAACATGCATACTACATATATACTACATGCTACATACATACTACATATATGCTACATACATACTACATATATACTACATGCATGCTACATACATACTGCATGCTACATACATACTACATGCTACATACATACAACATATATGCTACATACATACTACATATATACTACATGCATGCTACATACATACTGCATGCTACATACATACTACATGCTACATACATACTACATGCTACATACATACCACATATATACCACATACAGACTACATGCATGCTACATGCTACATACATACCACATACATACTACATACATACTACATACATACTACATGCATGCTACATGCATGCTACATGCTACATGCTACATACATAACAAATATATACTACATGCATGCTACACACATACTACATGCTACATACATACCACATACATACTACATACATACTACATACATACTACATGCATGCTACATACATACTGCATGCTACATACATACTACATGCTACATACATACTACATATATGCTACATACATACTACATATATACTACATGCATGCTACATACATACTGCATGCTACACACATACTACATGCTACATACATACCACATACATACTACATACATACTACATACATACTACATGCATGCTACATACATACTACATGCTACATACATACTACATATATACTACATGCATGCTACATACATACTACATGCTACATACATACTACATATATACTACATGCATGCTACATACATACTACATACATACTACATGCATGCTACATACATACTACATGCTACATACATACCACATACATACTACATGCATGCTACATACATACTGCATGCTACATGCATGCTACATACATACTACATACATACTACATGCTACATACATACCACATATATACTACATACATACTACATACAATACATTCATACAATACATACATAGACATACAGTACATATAACATAGAGTAACATACTTACCAATACTTGTCACATTGTTCCCCGAAGCCATTGTCTTTTACGGAATAAATATTAACATAACAAACCACAAAAATACTCACCCACGATCCGAAGCAGTCCACGAGTGTGTCCCACGACGATCTTGGGTAGAGAACTGCAGCATCAGCTGATGCTGCCGTTCTCTACGGGCTGCAGGAATCCAATGACGGAAGGTAGGTATCCTTCCGCACTGTATTACTCCGCCACTTAAAAAAAAAAAGTCCCTAGTCTCACTTTATGCCATTGCTGTGTGGGAATTTCCCACGCAGCAATGGCATAAAGTGAGACTAGGGACTTTTTTTTTTTTAAGTGGCGGAGGAATACAGTGCGGAAGGATACCTACCTTCCGTCATTGGATTCCTGCAGCCCGTAGAGAACGGCAGCATCAGCTGATGCTGCAGTTCTCTACCCAAGATCGTCGTGGGACACACTCGTGGACTGCTTCGGATCGTGGGTGAGTATTTTTGTGGTTTGTTATGTTAATATTTATTCCCTAAAAGACAATGGCTTCGGGGAACAATGTGACAAGTATTGGTAAGTATGTTACTCTATGTTATATGTACTGTATGTCTATGTATGTATTGTATGAATGTATTGTATGTAGTATGTATGTAGTATATATGTGGTATGTATGTAGCATGTAGTATGTATGTAGTATGTATGTAGCATGCATGTAGCATGCAGTATGTATGTAGCATGCATGTAGTATATATGTAGTATGTATGTAGCATGTAGTATGTATGTAGTATGTATGTAGCATGCATGTAGTATGTATGTAGTATGTATGTAGTATATATGTAGTATGTATGTAGCATGTAGTATGTATGTAGCATGCATGTAGTATATATGTAGTATGTATGTAACATGTAGTATGTATGTTGCATGCATGTAGTATGTATGTAGTATGTATGTAGTATATATGTAGTATGTATGTAGCATGTAGTATGTATGTAGCATGCATGTATTATATATGTGTTATGTATGTAGCATGCATGTAGTATGTATGTAGTATGTATGTAGTATGTATGTAGCATGCATGTAGTATGTATGTAGTGTATATGTGGTATGTATGTAGTATGCATGTAGTATGTATGTAGTATGTATGTAGCATGCATGTAGTATGTATGTAGTATATATGTGGTATGTATGTAGTATGTATGTAGCATGCAGTATGTATGTAGCATGCATGTAGTATATATGTAGTATGTATGTAGCATGTAGTATGTATGTAGCATGCATGTATTATGTATGTAGTATGTATGTAGTATTTTTTTTTTTTTTTTTTTAACATTTAACACATTAGCCGGATGATGGGACTACTACTGTCCCATCATTGGCTAATGTGTCAATCACTGTCATGGTAGCAGGCATCGCCAGATGGGACTTATAGTCCCATCGGACGATGCTTGCACAGACCCCCGGACATCAGCACAGCCCCCCGGCAGGCCGGTACAGACCCCCACAGGGTGCACAGACCACCGGCAGGCCGGCACAGCCCCCCGGCAGGCCGGTACAGACCCCGGGCAGTCCACACAGCCCCCCGGCAGGCCGGCAGAGACCCCCGGAAGGCCCGAAATGACGGCGCACCATGATGCGCACACACCGCGCATCATGATGACGTCATTTCGGCTGTCAATCAACTTTGAACTTCCGATTCCGATGCCGACTTCCGATATTGAAAAAATATCGGAAGTCGGTATTGGAATTCCGATACAGCAAGTATCGGCCGATACCCGATACTTGCGGTATCGGAATGCTCAACACTACTCATGGCCATTGCGGATGCCGGATGTATGTTTGTAGCAGTGGACATTGGAGCATTTGGCCGTGGTAATGACTCACAGGCTTTTAAAAACTCAGGCATGGGCCGGAGGTTGTATGGCAACCAATTTAATTTCCCTATGCCACGGCCTCTTCCTCTCACCGAAGCTCCGCCACTGCCCTTTGTAATGGTTGGCGATGAGGCTTTTCAAATGTGCGGAAACTTACTGAAACCCTACTCCAGCCGGGACTTGGACCACACCAAAAAAATATTTAATTACAGGCTGACCAGGGCCAGAAGAACTGTCGAGTGTGCTTTTGGGATTCTTGTCTCCAGATGGCGAATTCTGGGCACGGCCATTAATCTTAAACTTGAAACAGTCGATGAGGTGGTGAAGGCCTGTGTGGTTCTACATAACTTTGTGATGGGTAGAGAGCACCCGACCTTTGAACTGGACGATGATGCTCCTAACCCATTGCCTGAATTCACTCAGCACACTCTCAGGTCATCCGTTGAAGTTGGCCAAATGAGGGACCAATTTGCGGCCTACTTTATTTCTGTTGTAGGACGGGTGCACTGGCAAGATGAAATGGTGTAATGTTTTTGTTTGTTTATGGTAATAAAAAACCTTATTTGATACCATTACTGAGTGCACTATATTTTTTAAACTACAATTAAATAAAAAACTTCCCATGTATAACTGAATTTTTTGGTGTTCACACACCTGGGCAGGTAAATACACATACGAGTTAAAATGCAGCATTGCTAGTCTGCGTGAAATATAGTGGAACGAGCAAAGCTGCAGGCCATGAATCAGGAAACCAATTTTTTTCAAGAGAAAATTGTCCAACTAATTGAAAAAAAAGTATGTGATTTTTTCAAAACCCAACCCCAATGAAAGTCAATGGGGAATACAAGTCAGCATTGAGTGGATGAATGTAATCAGCTCAATTCCAACTTTTATTTAAAATTGTGGTAGTGTAGAAATAGACAAGTTTCTAGAGTTATTACAGTAGGCCTTGGTATGACTATACTAGGCCGTGGTATTTCAAATATGAGTATAGTAGGCCTTGGGCCTACTAGTATAGTCATATGTGAAATACCACGGCCTAGTATAGTCATACCAAGGCCTACTGTAATAACTCGATTTTTAACAACTAGCATCTTGTTTCACAAAAAACAAACTGGTGAAACTTTTTAATAAAGAAACTTATTTTTTAGACAAGTTTCAACAGTTTGTTTTTCATGAAACCAGATCCAAGTTGGTAAAACTAGAGTTATTACACTAGGCCTTGGTATGACTATACTAGGCCGTGGTATTTCACATATGACTATACTAGGCCTTGGGTTGGTTTTTAACATGTATTTACCCATCAGTGTGTGTGAGCGGCGCAAACAACATTAATGAAACTTTTTAATGGTGAACCACAAATGTAAATTTATTTTTAATCACAAAAATAAACCAAAAAATTATTTTTTCCGGCGTTTGGGGGCAGATGGTTTCAATTTGGGGGTGTGCAGGGAATATGCAACACTTGCAGTTGAAGACGGTGTTTGAGGGGAAGGGGCAACAAAACTTGTGGGGGAAGGTAGTCCAGTTAAGGGAATTAAACTAGGAACACTTGGAGGAGAGGAAATCTGTTCAGGTACATTTGTTGTAATGGCATGTCGCCGTAGGCTTGTGTGCCTGGACCGACTTTGGCCCAATGCCCGCCTCGATTGATTTCGCCTTGAACTTGGCGCAAATATTGAGTGTAGGTCCCCCGTCTGCTGGGGTGGCTGCTGCTGCTGCTGAGGTGGCTGCTGCTGCTGCTGAGGTGGCTGCTGCTGCTGAGGTGGCTGCTGCTGCTGAGGTGGCTGCTGCTGCTGAGGTGGCTGCTGCTGCTGAGGTGGCTGCTGCTGCTGCTGAGGTGGCTGCTGCTGCTGAGATGGCTGCTGCTGAGGTGGCTGCTGCTGCTGCTGAGGTGGCTGCTGCTGCTGCTGAGGTGGCTGCTGCTGCTGCTCTTGGTTGGCAGTGCTCGTCCTTGCAGGAGGACTGGTGGCGGCAGTGATGGTCCAGGTTTGCGGAGTGGTGGTGGCAGGGCTACTACATGTTGTTGTAGCGGCAGGGCTGTTCCATGTTTGCCTAGTGGTGGCTGAGCTCCACGCATGCATGGGAGTGGCGGTGGTGCTCCAGACAGGAGCAGCGCTTGCCATGGTGGTGTCGGTGAAGTGACCAGCTGAACTCAGACTTGTGGTGGTGTAACGGTGGGTGTCCTGGCTTTGAATAGAGGTGTCCGTGCAGTGGTATGCAGCACAAGTCGGTAGTGAGGTGAAGCGAGTCAATGGTGGCACAGGTGGAAATGACACCACTGACTGCTGACCGTACCGATTATGCTGCATAGCCTGCAAGAAAGCATTGTTGCAGGCCTGCAGCACATTCAGCTGTTGCTCAGGACTAAGGTGTTCCGCCATGCCCTTTTCAATCTTACTAAAAAAATGGTGTGCTGGTCTGTTGAGGTCGGCCTCCAGACGGTCAAGGCGCTGTTCTACAGAATTGAAGCGGTGTTCAAAGTGGTTAAAACCACGTTCCATGAGTGCAAAACCGCTTTCAACTCTGTCGGACAGCGACTTGAGGCTGGAATAAAAGGCCTCGCTCAAATGCATAAACTCGGGCAAGACATTCCTGTCCAAGGCCCTCTGCCGCTGGCGGGTAGTGCCCGCATAACCAGTGGCAGAGACCTGGGACAGGGGAACACCTGATGGCCCAGCTTCCTGGTCACCAGCTGTGTGTGTGGCTGACCTGCAAGGTGCTTCCTGGCTGTCGGATGGCTGGGACGGGTCAGAGGACGTCCGAGGAAGGACCGCTCCAGGGCCAGGTTGCAGGGTGCTGCTCCAGGTGCTGTGGAAGAAAGGAAAATCATTACTACCATGCCTTACAAGAAGCATCAGCTGTGGATTAGAAAAACACAGATTAATAAAAATAAAAACCCAAAATTTATAATACTTACGATCTCGTGGCAAGGACCGGTCTTAGGAACTGCAACGCGTGATAGTGACGGTATCTAGTTCTGGTCCTTGACGCAGATCCACTGCGAACCTGGCCCTCAGCACGAACATCACTGTTGAAGCGGTCCTTGATCGAACGCCAACGTGTTCGGACTTTGTCCACTGTTGGGAAAAAAAAAACAGTGCCGTCAAGGACAACAGTCACTGCGGCACAATATAGCAATACAATACTCAAAGCAGTCACTGTAGAGCCCGATGACACTGTTGGGTTTCCTGCTAGAATACACCTAGCACGAAACCCAACAGTGCCGTCAAGGACAACAGTCACTGCGGCACAATACAGAGCAGGGAAATACTCACTAAATGCCTTTTTGGAGGATGCTGTGGCGCTGTCCCAGCCATCCATCAACGCTGCGGCCACCTCATTCCATAGCCGCCGGGTCACCACATTGTCCTTGTACAGCCGGTCACGGCTGTCCCACAACGGCGCACGCTCCTGGACCAGGCTGATGAGCTGCTCATTATCCAGGTAGACGTCTTCATCCCGTTGTGGAACCTAGACAAAACACATTCATTAGAATAATCAAATTTAAATTGAATAAAAAGTTACAAAAAAAGAAACATAAAAAAGAGTAAAAATAGAAGATAAAAAATAAAGAACATTACAAATCATTTGATACATACATTCCGTATCACCACCGGGACTTGGCTTCGCTGCTCCTGCTCTTCGCCCTCACTAGTCCCGTCCGCAGAAGATGATGATGATGATGTCTTAAAAAAGTTGAAAAAAACGTAAGAGATTTGGAGTAGCAGCAGATATACTTACAGATGCACGAAAATAATCACCTCACGGTCTGCTTGCGCCAATTCCTGCCGCGATGGGGAATATTCGGATTCTGAAGACATACTGCATGTAAAAATAATAAAAATCATTAGTACATGCATAATTTAAAAGGACAGGCATATAATGTAATATACTCACATTCTTCGCTGATAGAAGATGTGTCCTTGGTGACTGTCTGCTCTCCAATCTGTCAGTGTAGTAGTGGCAGAGTTTTGGCAGGCACCTCCTTTATATAGACTTTTTTTTTTTACTTTAGAAGTTTATAACTAGTACAACAAGTGGACACCACCAAAAAAACGCAGCGCTAAAAAAATGCATACATGCGCATGCCAGTGCGCACGTATGCGCATCCATAGGCTATAATGGCCATTTTTAGCGCAAAACGTGCGCATACGTGCACATGCGCTTTTTTGCAGGACCAAAAAATGCAACATGTAGCGTCTGTAAAATACAAACGCACACCCCAAAAAAACGCAGCGCATGAAAATCGCATACGTGCGCATGCCAGCACGCAGGTATGCGCACCCATGTTAAATATAGGGGAAAAAACGCATGAGCACGTATGCGTTTTTTTCAAGCGCAAAAAAACGCAAATGTGAAACCAGCCTTATATCGGCTGATACCCGATACTTGCGGTATCGGAAAGCTCAACACTAGTGCTGAACCCAATCATAAATGGCTTGTACCTTGGCCGGGTCCATTTCAATAGTTGACGGAGACAAAATAAATCCCAAACATGAAATCCTCTGTACCCCAAAAAGACATTTCGATCCCTTAACCTACAGGGAGTTTTCCCTCAAAATCCGGAACACAGTCTGAACATGTTCCACATGAGAATCCCAATCCCTGGAAAAGATCAAAATATCATCCAAATAGATGATCAAAAATTTATCCACAAAGTCCAGGAAAATATCATTCATGAAGCACTGGAAGACAGAAGGGGCATTAGTGAGCCCAAAGGGCATCACCAGGTACTCAAAATGTCCCTCCGGAGTATTAAATGCCGTCTTCCATTCATCCCCCTGCTTAATGCGAATAAGATTATACGCCCCCTGAGGTCAAGCTTGGTAAACCAGCAAGCACCTTCAACTCTAGAAAATAGGTCAGAAATCAGGGGTAACGGATACTGATATTTATCAGTAATTTTGTTAAGGGAGCGATAGTCAATACAGGATCTTAATGAACCATCCTTCTTGGCCACAAAAAAAAACCCAGCACCCAAGGGGGAAGAGGATGGTCTAATATGACCCTTCTCCAACGACTCCTTAATATAAGAATGCATAGCCTCATGTTCGGGTACAGGTAAATTAAAAGTCGACCCTTGGGAAATTTACACCCCGGACTCAGCTCAATTGCACAGTCATAACTCCTATGAGGAGGCAAAGACGCAGACTCATTCTCACTAAATACATCATAAAAATCAGCCAAATAGTCAGGAACATCATGCGACTGAGGAGAGGTGGAGAAAACAGGAGCGTCACTAAGGGCACACCGACAACCCCAACTCACCACAGACACAGATTTCCAATCGAAAACTGGATTATGGATTTGCAACCAGGGGAATCCCAGAACGATGGTATCATGCAAATTATGCAACACCAAAAATCTGCAATTTTCTTGATGGTCTGGGGCGACCCGCATTACCACCTGGGTCCACCTACTGGACCCTACATAAGGGGGGTCCTGATATCAAACCTGCCTAGCAGCGGAGGTTGGCACCCTAAACAAATGCGAGATTGGCGCCTCCGCTCTACGACGGCTGTACCCTAAATCTTACGGTGAGAAATACTTGTCTCCTCCCGCTCATTTTCTAAATTACACCTTAGGGGAGTGTATAATCTTATCCGTATTTGGGAATGGGATGAGTGGAAAATGGCATTTCTTACCTCTGAGAGTTTGTTTGAGAATTTGGTCATGCCCTTTGGTCTCACTAATGCGTCAGCAGTTTTTCAGAATTTTATTAACCATGTATTTTCTGATTTCATTGTGTGCTTTATGGTGGTTTATTTAGATGATATCCTTGTAGTTTCATCTGACAAGCAAGATCACATGGGTCATCTACGTGCAGTTCTCCAGAGCTTACAGGAGAACTCTCTTTTTGATAAGCCTGAAAAGTGCTAATTTTTCATCCAAGAGCAGTCCTTTCTGGAGTTCATCCTTTCTGCCAAGGGGTTTCGTATGGACCCTGGGAAGGTACGGGCCATTGTAGATTGGGTGCAACCCTAGAGACCTTAAGGGTCTTTCAGCATTTTTGGGGGTTTGTCAATTATTACAGGAAATTCATTAAGGGGTTTTCGCAGGTGATCAAGCCCCTCACTGATCTTACTCATAAGGGGGCTGATATTAAAAACTGGTCAGCTCCAGCAGTGGCACTTTTTTCTTCATTAAAGGAATGTTTAATGTCTGCCCCTGTTTTGGTTCAGTCCGATCCATTTGAACCATTCATTGTTGAGGTAGATGCATCGGATGTGGGGGTGGGAGTGTTGTTGTGCCAAGGACCCGTCACTTTAACTAACTTAAGACTTTGCGCCTTTTTCTCTAAGAAATTTTCTCCTGCAGAGAGAAATTATGATGTCGGGAAGCGGGAGTTATTAGCCATCAAAAAATGGAGGTACTTTTTGGAGGGGGCTGTTCATCGGATCTCAGTGATTACAGACCACAAGAACATGTCCTACATTGAGACTGCTAAACATTTGACTCCTAGACAGGCAAGGTGGTCGCTTTTTTTTACGCTCTCGCTTTTTTATCACCTTTCGACCTGGTTCCAAGAATATCAAGGCTGATGCCTTATCTCACAGCTTGGATCCGATATCATCTCCCGAACCTCCTTCCTCCATTCTTCAGCATGGGGTGGTCGTGGCAGGGGTGTCCTTAGAATTGGAGCAGGAGATTCATGAGGCTCAGTCTCTTGCTCCTCCATCATTGCCTGTTAACAAGCTCTTCGTTCCTGTTCAGTACCGGTTGAGAGTGCTTCGGGAGTTCCACGATTCTGCTCTTAGTGGGCATCCTGGAATCCCGGCCACTCGAAGAGCTATTGCTGGGCTGTTTTGTGGTCCTCTATGGCCTCTGATGTCACCATGTTTGTGACCTCTTGTGATATGTGTGATAACTGTCCTGCCAGGGAAATGGTACCATTGCCAATTCCGGATAGACCTTGGACTCATTTGTCCATGGACTTTCTCACTGATCTACCTCCTTCTAATGGCAAAACTGGTCTGGGTGTTGGTTGACAGACTCAGTAAACAGGCGCATTTTGTACCTTTGGCAGGTCTGCCTAATGCAGAAACACTATCTAAGTTGTTTGTTGAGCATGTTGTGCGGTTACATGGCGTGCCTCTGAGCATGGAACAGGCTGCCACGAGAGGTGGTGACTTCTTCAATAGAAGTCTTCAAACAGAGGCTGGACAGACATCTGTCTCGGATGATTTAGCGAATCCTGCTTTGAGCAGGGGGTTGGACCAGATGGCCCAGGAGGTCCCTTCCAACTCTACGATTCTATTCTATGATTCTATTATATTCTATGATTTCTGATAGAGGGCTACAATTTGTGTTCAAATTTTGGAGGGCTTTTTGTAAAAGATTGGGTATTTGCTTGACCTTTTCGTCGGCCTACAATCCCGAGACCAACAGTCAAACAGAGAGGACCAATCAGTCACTTGAAGAAATTTTGCAGTGTCTTGCCACATCTCAGCAGGATGATTGGTGCTCTTCATTGCCAGTGGCTAAGTTTGCATTTAACAATCGGCCTCCCTGTGCTGAAAAATGGAGGAAGGAGGTTTGGGGGGTGATATCGGATCAAAACTGTGAGATAAGGCATCCGCCCTGACATTCTTGGAACCAGGCCGAAAAGTGATAGAAAAATGAAAACGAGAAAAAAAAGTGACCACCTAGCCTGTCTAGGAGTTAACCTCTTAGCAGATTCAATGTAAGACAAGTTCTTGTGGTCTATAATCACTGTTATCCGATGAACCGCCCCCTCCAAAATATGCCTCCATTCTTCAAAAGACAATTTTATGGCCAATAACTCCTGGTTACCATCATCAAAGTTCTTCTCTGCAGAAGAAAACTTTATATAGAAAGAGGCACATGGTCTTAAATTGATCAAAGTAACGGGTCCCTGAGACAACACCGCCCCAACTCCCACCTCCGATGCATCCACCTCTAAAATGAACGGTTCTGATTGATCGAGCTGAACCAATACAGGGGCAGACATAAAACACTTCTTTAATGTTGTAAATGCTTCAACAGCCAAGGGCGACCAGACTTTGAGATCAGTGAGTGAGATCGGTGAGTGGCTTTACCACCAGAGAAAAACCCTTGATGAATTTTCGATAATTGTTGAAACCCAGAAAACACTGCAGACTCTTCATGTCTCTGGGTTGCACCCAATCAATAATGGCCTGTACCTTTCCAGGATCCATCCAAAACCCATTGGCAGAAAGGATGATCCCCAGAAAGGAAAGCTCCTGGACACAAAATAAACATTTCTCGGGTTTAGCGAACTGAGAATTTCCCTGTAACCTATGAAAAACAGCACATAAATTACCAATGTGGGATTACTTGTTAGGCAAGAAAACAAGGATATCATCCAGGTATACAACCATAAGTGCCCGATAAAATCAGAAAAAAACATCGTTCGTGAAGTTCTGAAACACCATGGGTGCGTTCGTGAGCCCAAAGGGCTTGACCAAAATTTCAAACAGACCCTCAGAGGTGAGAAATGCCGTTTTCCACTCATCCACTTCCCAAATGCGGATAAGTTTATATGCTCCCCTGAGATCAAGTTTGGAAGATGATTTAGCCCCTGACAATTGGTTATAGAGATCAGAAATAAGTGGGAGAGGGTAGGTATTTCTCACCGTAATTTTATTTAATTCCCGGAAATTGAGTCACGGGTGTAAACCACCATCTTTTTTCTTGACAAAAAAGAATCCAGCGGCCACAGGTGAGACAGAGGGACGGATGTGTAGAGTATCAGAGATATAGTTTTTCATAGCGGGAAGTTCCGGGCAAGAAAAATTGTACAAACGGGCTTTGGGAAATTTAAAATGGCACAATCACAAGGACAAAGTGGTAGCAAGACCTCAGCCTCTTTTTTGGAGAAAACATCCCCAAAGTCCTTCAGGTACTCCAGAATACCCTCTGGACTAATGGCAGACACAAAAACAGACCGGGAACATGGAAAGACAGGACTCAAAACCTGGTCTGGATCATGACACCGATGCTCCGCTACAGAAATAAAGTGTCAATCTTGTGATGTACTGTGTGTCTCATTCAGTTCACCCACCTGTGGGTCAGAATCCTTCACAGCATGCAGAACTCCAATCCATCGCAGGCACACACAAATGATATCAAAGTCCAAGTTCATTTTTACGAAAACTTTACTTAATTCGTGCATCTTCAAAGCAAATTTAATCCAACAGTCTTCAAACGTCATGAGAAATTCTTCTGAGCTCTCCCTCATCTTTTTTATCATCACAACCTCCGGCAACATGGTATGCTGTCCTGCAGTTCCCTTTGTAATCAAGCTAGCTGATTCTACGTGCTCCCCTTCCACTTTCTCCATCTTGGGCGAAAATTCATAATGCCACTGCAAATCCTGGTCAGACCGTAAGTCCCGGACGTTGCAGAAGTTACCCCACAGCCTAGCCACTGATCCTTTCAGGCTGCCTAGATCCACTTTTGCCTCACAGTCTTTCATTCTTCAGAACTCTCCTTTCCAGTTCTTCTTATCTCTCTCTCTTAACAACAATTCAAACTCTGCACTGCTGCTCTGATCAACTCTCTGCAACAACTCACTACTTCCTAGAGAACTTTTCCTAACCTCTAGCTAACTCCTCCCATACTATCTTCCAATTGGTTAACCATTTATCTGTTAATACTCTGGGTAATTATTCACTGCAGAGGCACGGCGGTGCCTGCTCCCACCACTGCGCCACCAATCAGTCCTTGTCATACCCACAGGAGCTCTGTGCAAGCAGTACCTCTGATCATATCGGTTAATCCACTTCTCTTTGAAATATTGCCTAGCAGTGATCATTACTACCCGGTGACTACCGAAACTCTACTATAAAAGGGCGACTATGTGATAAAGGCCTTTGTTAGGCCGAAACGTCAGCTGTCACTTCATCACCGTAAAACTAAATAAAAAGTTCACTTTGAGCATATCCCATGTGTGCAGTGATTTAATATTGAACTCATGTATATGGGGCCACTGGCTCCTTTTCACTAGCACCGAAGAATCAACCTTCTAGTCGAGTGCTAACCATCCCTAGTTTCTAATACTCTGGGTAAAACCAGTTCTTATCTTAACCTGACATCTGCATCTAACTCTATAGTGCCCCCCTTAAGGCTAACCCGAAACTACACTATAATAACCCTTATCAATGCTGACCTATCTCTAATACTAGATGTCCCTCTCCTTGTCCCTAACATACAAAGATATAAACACAGGTACATCAGTTCACATCAGGACAGTGTCAGCTATCATCATATTATACAGTGTACATAATAAACATATAACACTTACCCGGTTTCATTAGGCAGGCATGCACAGGAATGCAGGGCACAAACCAGCCACCTGCACATCCCCTACACACCCACATTTCATCTTCAATGCCCTTGGTGATGGAAGGAGGTTTGCACTCAAAATTTCACAATACATGGCCCCATTTAGTCTTTCATGCACACGGATCAGTGGTCCTGGTCTCTTTGCAGAGAAACAGCCCTAAAGCATGATTTTGCCACTCCCATGCTTCATAGTAGGCATGGTGTTCTTTAGATGCAATTTAGCATTCTGTCTACTCCAAACATGGAGTTTTGTTTCTACCAAACAGTAATATTTTGGTTTCATCAGACCATATGACATTCTCCCAGATCCGTGGAAGCGGTTCAGAGTTATTACCTCATAAAGGGACAGTGGTCAGAATTGTAAAAATTGGCCCGGTCATGAACGTGCAAACCACCCTTGGGGCTTAAGGGGTTAATTAGTACAAATTAAATTGTGAAAAAAAATTCTTCTGAATCCGAAATTTTGTGAAATTGAAAACTAATTTGATGGACCTTGAAGTGATTAGCTCATCTCTAAATTCTTCAGATTGGTACAACACAAATCTGTAATTTGGGCAGGTCCTTTAGCCCCAGGTTTGTGGTTGATCACAAGCCTTATACTCAACAAAAGTGAGAAAAGTTCTTACCATTATAAAAATTAAATAATTTTAACTCAATATCAATAAATGTGAGGCTGTGATTTAACATAAAATGTTTTGTAAAGGATTTTTCCACCTTTGATGTAAGATTGTAAATCCACAATACCAAACCAAATTATAAAAGAAGAAGAAAGTCTTAAAAGAATAAAATGAGAAAAAAAATAAAAGAGCAATGACAGGACAACATGGCACAACCATTACTGATCTACAGATGCCACCCGTACAGTGTGAGTCTGCAGCTTATATCACATTTCTAGATGTTGGGATGAAAATGTATTGGCCCCGGAGATTAATTATCTTCATATAATGTTTAATGCAGATACTAATACATTTTGTTTTGGAAAATGGAAACTCATAATATACTGTATACAGGGTGGGCCATTTATATGGATACACCTAACTAAAATGGGAATGGTTGGTGATATCAACTTCCTGCTTATGGCACATTAGTATATGGGAGGGGGGAAACTTTTCAAGATGGGTGGTGACCATAGCGGCCATTTTGAAGTTGGCCATTTTGCATCCAACTTTATTTTTTCCAATGGGAAGAGGCTCATATGACACATCAAACTTATTGAGAATTCCACAAGAAAAACAATGGTGTGCTTGGTTTTAACGTAACTTTATTCTTTCATGAGTTATTTATAAGTTTATGACCACTTATAAAATGTGTTCAAAGTGCTGCCCATTGTGTTGGATTGTCAATGCAACCCTCATGTGACATCATTTGAAGTGTGACATAGTGTAAGAAATATACCAGAAATAGTCCAGAAATCAGTCAGATGGTAAGAACAATCAGCCTTCTGATTTTACTTGCCTATCTTTTCTTACCTTGCTCTTTAACCATGCTCACATTTGCCCTCACCATTTTTTCTCCATTAATTCTAACTCTCCTTCGCTATCCCCAAACCCCTGCACCATTGAACCAAATAACTATTTTCCCCTCTCTTACACCCCTTACTCTCTTCATCTGCAGACCTGTTGCTTAACCTCAGACCTGTCCTACTAAAATATAACATAAGCAGGTCACTCTCCTTCACGCACCTGCTTTCCCTTTCTCTGCTTCCTTTCACTGCTGGCAACATATCCCCCAGTCCTGCCCCCCCGCCTCACACATCCTACTAATCCTTACCCCCATCTTTCTCACACTAAAAGAAACTACCACAATCCCTCACACTTAATATCTGTGCCACTGACTCCCACCCCCTTGCTTCCTCTCTCTGGAGCACTTTGGTATGCCCGCTCCGTCTGCAACAAGCTCCATGTGATCCACGATCTCTTTACTTCCCGCAACCTTTCCTTCCTGGCCCTCACAGAGACATGACTGATGCCCCCTGACATGGCCTCCCCTGCTGCACTGAGTTACGGTGGCCTCCACTTTACCCACACTCCTCGCTCTGACAACAGACATGATGGAGGAGTGGGTTTCCTTCTTTCTAAAACCTGCTCCTCCAACCTTATCCAACCCCCACCCTCCCTTATCCTCCCTTCTTTCAAGGTCCATTCTGTCCGTTTCTACTCTCCCTCTAAACTCCAAATGGCTATCATATACCGACCACTGGGCTCAGCTACTGCCTTCATTGACCAACTTTCCATGTGGCTTTTTCACTTTCTCTCTGGTGACATCCCCATCATCATCATGGGTGACTTTAATATCCCTATTGACACCCACCAGCCAGCAGCCTCCAAACTCCTGTCACTTACTTCATCCTTTGAACTTACTCAGTGGTCCTCCTCAGCCACCCACACAGATGGACATACATTAGACCTCGTCTTCACCCGCCTCTGTTCCCTATCTAATCTCACAACCTTTCCCCTCCCCCTATCTGGCTACCACCTACTTACATTCTCATCCCTGTCCTCCTCACCTACCCCCATGTCTAGCCACTAGCACATCCTCGCAGGAACCTCGCACACCTAGACATTCACAGACTCTCAGAATCTCTTCTACCTCTGTCCTCCATATCTTCACTCCACGACACAGACAGCGCCACTGTTTTTTATAATGCCACCCTTACATCAGCCATAGACTCATTCGCCCCTCTCACGCATGGCAAAGTGCGACAAATCAACAGGCAACCTTGGCACAACAATATCACCAAAAAACTTTGAAAATCATCAAGGGTCACGGCGCAACATTCGATGAAAGCATGCCTGCCAGACGACTTCACTGCTTTCACACAAGCTACACTTGCCTTCAAATTAGCCCTCACCTCTGCTAAACAGACCTATTTCACAAACCTTGCATCTTCATTATCCTACAACTCAAAACAACTGTTCAGCACATTCAAATCTCTCCTCCGCCCACCACTGCCACCTCCAACTCCCCTCTTCTCTGTCGAGGACTTTGCCACCTACTTCAAAAATAAGATTGACCAAACAAGGCAAGTCTTTACTCTTCCACCACCTCAAACACTCCATATACCAGACCTCTGCCCTTCCCTAATAACCTCCCTTTCCAACATCACTGAAGGAGAGCTTACTCACCACCTGTGCACTTGACCCCATCCCCTCCCAGCTGCCTCACTAACACGCTCATTCCAGCCCTAACCCATCTCTTCAACCTATCGCTATCTTCCTCAA
The DNA here is from genome assembly GCF_039654945.1 of Dendrobates tinctorius. Lineage (NCBI taxonomy): Eukaryota > Metazoa > Chordata > Amphibia > Anura > Dendrobatidae > Dendrobates > Dendrobates tinctorius. The sequence goes on from NW_027362095.1 coordinate 942,427, forward strand.
CCATCCCATCCTCAAAAAAACTAACCTTGATCCAACTGCTATGCCCAGCTATCGCCCCATATCACTGCTCCAGTTTGCTTCCAAACTCCTTGAGCAGCATGGCCATGCTCAGCTTTCCTCCCAACACTCATCTAACTCTATGCTTGACAACCTCCTATCTGGCTTCCACCCCCACCACTCCACAGAAACTGCCCTGACAAAAATTACTAATGACTTACTCACATATTGCTACAGATTCTTTCATCTCTTGGCATCAAAGACCTTGCCCTGTCCTGGATCGCCTCTTACCTTTCCAAGAACACATTTATCATTTCCCACTCCCACACTACCTCCTCATCCCGCCCTCTCACTGTTGGAATCCCTCAAAGCTCTGTCCAGGGGCCCCTACTTTTTTCCATCTATACCCTTGGCCTAGGACAACTCATAAAGTCCCATGGCTTCCAGCACACCTGTATGCTGATGACAATCAGATCTACCTCTCTGTCCCAGATGTCACCTCTCTGCTGTCCCGAATCCCGGAGTGTCTATCAGTCATATCCTCCTTCTTCACCTCTCGCTTCCTAAAACTCAATGTTAACAAAACCAAACTCATCATCTTTCCTCCATCTCACGTATCTTCCCTACTCGATCTATCTATTATGGTAAACGGCATCACGCTCTCTCCCACTCCTGAAATATGCTGCCTCGGAGTAACTCTCAACTCTGCCCTGTCCTTCAAACCACACGTCCAAACTCTTGCCACCTCCAACTCAAAAATATTTCCAGAATCAGTCCCTTCCTCAACCCTCAATCTACTAAAACTCTTGTGCATGTCCTCATCATCTCCTGCCTTGATTACTGCAAGACCCTCCTCTGTGGCCTCCCTGACAACTCTCTTGTACCACTCCAGTCTGTCCTCAACTCTGTTGCCCAACTAATCCACCTCTCTCCTCGCTACTCCCCTGTTTCTCCCCTCTGCAAATTTCTTCACTGGCTCCCAATTCCCAAACGAAACCAGTTCAAACTACTAACACTGACCTAAAAAGCCATCCACAATCTGTCCCCTCCCTATATCTCTGAACTAATCTCCCAATATCTTCCCTCACATAATCTTCGATCCTTCCAAGACCTTCCACTTTCCTCCACACTTATTCGTTCCTCACACAACAGCCTCACCACCACCAGAGCTGCTGCACCCCCGACCTTCTGTCTCTTCCCCACTATCCCGTAGAGTGTAAGTCCACAAGGACAGGGTCCCCTCCCCTCTGTGCCAGTCTGTCACTACAAATTTGTTTACTGTAAACGATATCTATAACTTTGTATGTAACCCCCCTTCTCGTGTACAACACCATGGAATTAGTGGCGCTATATAAATAATAATAATAATAACAACATAGAACCATGAGGACAAGGACAATCTGGAGTCTCAGGAGCAGTAGGACAGATGAAGTGGAACTCAGCAGGGATGGCAGCTAGGGATCGGCGAATCTACTCGTTAGGACTCGTTACTCTGCGAGTAGTAGGGGACTCGCAGGACTCGTACTCTGCGAGTTTCCAAGCGATTACTCGCACAGTAACGAGTCCAAAGTAAATCAATGGCAATCCTAGTTTTGGTCCGTTTTGTAGTCTACTCAGATTCTCAGATCAATGCTTTCTGCTTTCAGAGTTTAAATCCAAGTTTTGCCTTCAGAGTTTAAATCCGAGTTTTGCTTTCTGAGTTTAAATCCGAGAGCATTCAGAGTTTTGCTTACTTGCTATCACTGTAGGATCATTTTTGACAGTCAATCCGGGTCCAGCAGCAGAGGAATCGCTGCAAACTCGCTTCCCCATTAATTAACATTGGACTCGCTAGACTCGCAACGAGTAGCGAGTCCTGCACTCGAACTCGTTAGAGTCTAGCGATTCCGAGTAATTTAGGATTCGCCCATCCCTAATGGCAGCCAGTTGAAACACATTATGCACAGAAAGTGGAGCACACCAAATATAGGACTCCAGAGTCTCAATCCTAAGACACAGGTGTGTATCGTAGTGGGCTTCAAATAGTCCTAAACAGATAACCTTATTGAGCCACACAAGTCAGCTTTCAAAACCTGACATGGAGTACAAAAGAGGACAGTGAACCCAGGGGAAGGAAGCAGAGTCAGAGATACAGGTGCGCTATTCCCTTATATCGCAGGTCAGTATAAAGACGTCACCAAGGGGTTTAATGTTATACATTCACACTACTGGATAGTGAACGCTTGGTCAATTTTAACACAGGTTTTTTTCTAATTTGTACAGAAAACCCTTTAATTAAAATGGAAGAGACCTAAAAAAAATACAAACATATATACTAGGGAAGAAGCTATGTGGAAATATAAAATGGTACCTTCACAGACAGAACAGAGACAGGGTGGGTAAGATAGAAAAGTTACAGGGGTTGTCCAGAGAATAAGAAGTTCTCCACTATCTATGTGAAAGGTGATCACTTTATTGATCAGTGGGGTCTAAGCACTGGGACCTTCACCGATCAAAAGAAGGAGGTGATTTTACCCTCTACACATGTTGACCCCCTGCTCTAATCAGGCCCTAAGGGGCTGGTAAGCGTTGCACTTACTTTTCTGGCAGCCCATTACAGAATAAATAGAGCGGCAGTCACTCTACGGACCTGCTTCTCCAATTTATAATTGGGATAAAAGTGCCCCATTGGCACATTATAGTTCCCAAAATGTAACCCCTCTGAAGTGCCAGCTCACCAACTGGTGTGCGACGTGACCATGTGCTGCAACGCCACTGTATATGTTGGCAAGGCTTTGTGAGCAGCAGAGGGTAGTACCTGAATACCAGCTACACCATACCTGTTGGTATTCTGCTCAGCCTTCGCACATAAGAAGCCACGAGTGGGCGTGGGTGACTGACGTCATTTGTGAAGTTCCACAAAATTTTGAGAAATCAACCAAGATGGTGATCAGCAATGAGGAAGATGAGGGACACCAGACCCCACAATGCAGATGAGCTGAAGGCTGCTATCAAAGCGACCTGGGCTTCCATAACCCCTCAGCAGTGCCACAGGCTGATCGCCTCCAAGCCACGCCGCATTGATGCAGTAACTGATGCACAAGGAGCCACGACCATGTATTGAGTGCATTTACTGAACAGACATTTCAGGAGGACAACATTTCAGATTTTACAATCATATTTCATGCTGGTGTTATAAAGTATTCTAATTTACTGAGATAATGACTTTTGGGTTTTCATTGGCTGTAAGCCATAATCATCAACATTACCAGAAATAAACCCGTGACATAGATCACTCTGTGTGTAATGTCTCTGTAATGTCAGTAACTTTTTGATGATCTTCTAATTCTTTGAGAAGCACCTACAGTATATATATATAGAAATGAAAGCAATTTTTTACAAATAGTGTCCATATATACTGTATATATATATATATATATATATATTACCTGGATAAGAATGAAGTGATTAAACAGAGTCAGCATGGGTTTGTAACTAATAAGTCATATCAGACTAACTTAATTTCCTTCTATGATGGAATCACTGATTGGGTGGATCAAGGAAATGCTGTAGATATTGTATATCTTGACTTCAGCAAAGCATTTGACAACATCTCTCATACAATCCTTATTGAAAAAATGACTAAGTATGGAATGGACAAGGCAACTGTTAGGTGGATTCATAACTGGCTTAGTGATCGGACCCAAAGAGTGGTCGTAAATGGCTGCACATCCAGTTGGAAGAATGTCTCAAGTGGGGTACCACAGGGCTCTGTCCTGGGCCCTGTATTGTTCAACATCTTTATCAACGATTTAGATGAAGGAATTGAGGGTAAACTGATTAAATTTGCTGATGACACAAAGCTAGGAGGGATAGCTAATACTAGAGAAGAGAGAGAGAGGATTCAAAAAGATATAAATAAACTGGAGAAGTGGGCAGCAACTAACAGAATGGTTTTTAACAGGGAGAAATGCAAAGTACTACATCTGGGCAATAAAAATGAAAAAAGCATATACAGAGTGGGAGGAATAGGGCTAAGTGACAGCACATGTGAAAAAGACTTGGGTATACTAATAGATCACAGACTGAATATGAGTCAACAGTGTGATGCAGCAGCAAAAAGGCAAATGCAATTCTAGGATGTATTAACAGAAGCATACAGTCTAGATCACGTGAAGTCATTATTTCCCTCTACTCCTCTTTGGTCAGACTTCATCTGGAATATTGTGTCCAGTTTTGGGCACCACATTTTAAAAAAGACATCAACAAACTGGAGCAAGTTCAGAAAAGAGCGACCAGAATGGTGACCGGTCTGCAAACCTGTAAAATAATGCATATCCTGTAAAATACTCAGGACTAGTTACCAGATAAAAATATAGTGGTTTATTTGGTTTCTTCCATCAAAGAAAGGTTATTACAGAAAATCAGGTGAATAAAAATAGGTGAAAGAGATATTGTCCATTGTTCATAGCAAAGCAGCATGTATTCTTCTTCTCTCCGAGATCCTGAATAGCAAATGGCTGCTGTGTCTTAGTTCGGCTTCTCACATCGCCGTCAAGTAATATACCAGCTGTTATGTCGTGTCATGGCCCAACACAGGCGACATCTTCGTGTCCGTCTCTCATGATGGTGAGGGAAGAAGACAGCACCCTCTACAGTTAGCCATGAATTATATACGTCTCTTGAAACACGTGATCTCTACATATATGGAGCTGTCTTTCTACCATGAGCCAAGCTTAAAAATAGCCTATGTCGTGTAAGCTAAAGCATTCTACAGAACTGGGTCTTATAAGAAATTAACGGATTATTAATATTTAACAATTCCCCCTTTTGAGGGAGACAGACATTAATTGGAACCCTCAAATATAACAAGATCTTCTTTCTTCTTTTCTTCTTCTTTGACAAAATAATTTAATATCAATAATAATAATAATAATAATAATAATATTAGATTACCGTTATAAGTACTCAATGACATAATTGATGTGAATTCATGTTATGGTAAGTCGTGAACAATATTCATATAAAATATGTATAATTATACTTCCCTAAGTCTAAATTGAAGCATCTCAGGTCCAGTCATCATCATCTGATGTCATCTGGTCTTCATTTTGATGTCTTCTGTCTTCTTCTTGGTTCTTTTAAAAATACAGTTTTCTTATAGCATATAGATGTGTTGTGTATCAAATCAAAGTCCATAATTTCAAATGTTAATACGAAAACAAAGTCTATGCAGCTTTAATATCTGTGCAGTGTTATCTTTAAAAACCTGGGCTTACATTGGCTCGCCTTGGATATTCTGGAATCCTCCATCGGTACTGGTCTTTGAACAGGTGTGACGTCTTTGGTCAACAAAGCAAGGGTTAAAATGACTCTTCCTTGCTAAACATAGCACCATAACCAGTCCTTGTCCTAATGCACAGGACATATGTCAGGGTTGTAGCTTCCTGATAATTACCTTCATTGTTCACCAGCTTTCATCGAAGCTTTTCAGGTGATTGAAAACCTCTGGAACTTGATAAGAACGTGATAACACCGTTCATCTCAGCATCATAGGATCATCGTCCTCTGGTTGTCAGGTTAGACACTTTAATTGTGACTGTCGGTGGTGGATACTGCACTTGTAATTAACAGTGGTGGATACTGCACTTGTAATTAACACAGTCTATTACTCAGTAATCACAGCTTTGTTACCTTCTGGGACTTCTGGATCGCGGCATTCTTCTTCTTGCAACTGATAAAAATCAATGAAGTTTAGAAATGTGAAAAGTCTTTATTAACATAATTTCAGTATCTTGCTTGAAGTCTTCATTCCCTATTCTATACCAAATCTGGTAATTTCCCTATCCCATAATATCACAGCGTACCATAGCAATCAGTAATATCCATATAATTATTATCAGAATTTGTACTGTATATGGATTTCAATATTTGAAATAATAAACCAATAATAAGTGATAATACATTATTATCCATTTTTTTTTATGTGATAGAACTTTTTTTATGTCATAGGTGTAATTACCTTTTTCAACCCATAGGTGTCACTGTGTTTTATGTAACCAGTGTTATCATCTTTATTAATAAGGAATATATTCATTATACTAATAATATGTAGGAATGTAAAGCCATGAACCAAAATAAGAATATATGAGTGAGCGAATGAATGAATAAAAGAATTGTTGCATATAACTCAGAAGTGAAACATTTTTCTTAGTAATAGAACCATATAATTGCTATATTTAATGAAGCAATATTCTCAGTAGATATTACTTTACTAAATATTGGTGAAAGAATTAAAAATAATGAAAAATAAGAATAAAAATAAAAATAAGAATAAGGCCTTTATGTTGATGCAGAGTAGTTATGTCTTCAAATTATGCAACTTTGCATGTAATTCCTCTTAGTGTAAAGAAATGACTCTTTATAATACTTGTTATTATACCCAATACTTATACCATTGTACCTTATTAATATTTTTTCCTATTAAAATGTGTGAAGAAGAAATATTAATCAAATGTGATTATGTAGTCAGGATAAAAAACATATTTCTCCCTTAATACCAAAAAATATTGTTTCATGAAATAATTCATTTATCAAAACCAAAATTAAAAATAATTAATGTATAAATTATGTGAATTTATACCTGCTTATACCATTATTTGTCTGAAGATGTGTAACCATCAAAATTAATTTGAATATCATAAAATTATCCTTTGGAAAAATTAATTTAAATGTAACACACTTGGACAGAGAAGGAAGGTCCACTATTCCCAGATGCAGCTGGTGAATACCAGGCTCTGTGCTGGTGCCTGTTTAAAAGAGCTAAAGCTGATAAGGAAAGAATAGATTTTCTTCCTAAACTATTTTCTATTTTGTTGTGCGATTGCACTTATCCACAATTAACTAAATCAAGAAATAATAATTACTATAGAAATATAGAAATATATGTTTGTATAGATAATATTTCATTATGTATCTTAATATTCTAATTTCCTAAAGATAAAAGCTTTGGGGTTTTTTTTTTTTTCTCTCATGCATTCAGGATCCTGAGGTCTCACAAACGTATCACATTACTCGCTCAGCAGCTGCTCATACACTCAGTCACTGTCACTCAGAGTCACATATTAAGTTTAATACACGTATTTTAACCCAAATTATCCTAATTATCAATGCATTGTAAACTATTTCAATTTAGTCTCTTAATATTTCTTTGAATATTCCCCAAATACACATGACATAAATATATGTATAGCTATACTTGACATTTAGGCCTGGAAAAAAAATTCCATTGCTTTGCAAAAGTTGAGACCCCCTTTAAAATTCTTTTCCTAAGGAACAGGGACATAGTATACTGGTATACTTGTATTATTAGAACAAGGTTCAAATTCCCCTGCTGTGGTTGTCATTCAAACCATGCAGTAAAAAAACACACACCCAGAACATTTTAAAAAGCAATTAGTTATTTCCTTTTAAGGGTTAGATATATAAAATCATGCAATTATTGCAACATCCTGTGTAAATAAAGGCATAAATCCTTGGAAGAGAATTTTTCTCGATTAAGTCCTGCTTTGAAATGAAAATTCTAAGGAAACATAAAAAATAAGATTAATATCATATTCATATTCTAAATATTATTACTGATGTAGATTTTAATTTTCATTAAAAAATACAGTTCTACTATTTCTACTTCTACAAACACTCTATATATACTGTATGACTATGTATATATCCACAAACCATAAAACTACAGGATTATACTCTATAAAATAATTACATATAACTCACTAATTGTATAACACTGTTACACAATATATATATATAATTACTTTTTCTAGCCAATTCCTACACCCATACTTATTTCTCTGCAAAAAATATCCTGAAAGGTTCTTGCCATTTTAAAGCTGATAGATTCTTGGAGCAGAGTATTCAGTTTACAGGCCATGATGTCACTCACCACCTGTTTCTGTCTGTTAAATTCGGCCATCTTTGTTACAGAAAGAAAATCAGAACTCATCATTTTTCTTAATTCAATTTGTGTCTTTTCGGTGTTCTTTTGCATCATTCCATATGGTTTATAACAAACATGTGATTTTCTTTTTCTTTCTTCGTAGATTTGATTTTGGGGAAAACTCATTTTAGAAGGTTTTGCTAATACAGGCTTCTGATAAGATTTTACTCTGCCTGTCTTTACAAAATTAGCACAATTTATTTTCCTTTCACGATTCTCGTGTTTCCTGGCAAAATCAAGAAATTGCGCACATTCAAACAAAGAATCTTTTTGTGACGCAATAACACGAGATGCAGGATTTAGAAACCAAAATTTGCTTACAAAACTCCTTATGAGGGACGGTGTTTTGACATTCTCACTCAGCATTTTGTACAAACGTTCATATATGGACATGAACGTAAAAATACATTCCTTCCGACCAATCCTTAATTTTTGAAGAATATCAATATCTGGATGATTTTCATTTGATGAACAAAAAATGAGAATTTTTAATCTGTCTTTATCAGTTAAATTCTCATGTGTTTCACCAGATAACTTTAAAGACAATCTCCTTGCAAAATTTACAGGGATCCACATTTTGAACAACTGATTCTTCTCCTCGTTAGATAAATCAAAGTTATCAGAACAACTTTCAAAGATCTCAGAGTTTCTATAAACATCTATTTTGTTGTCATAAGCAGGAATTATTTGGCATATTTTTATCAAATTCTTCCTCACGCTACTTCGGGTTTGGGCCTGTGAGTCTTCTATTTTTAGTGGTACGTCTTTCCCTTGTACGTCCTCTACGTCAGTTCTGAAGTCTCCTCCTACTTCTCCATCTTGTTCCACGTCTGCAAGGTCACCTTCAATGACTGCTACTTGTAACTGTTTCTCCACATTACAGTGAATCTCGGGAATATCACTATCCTCTACGCAATCATTTTTAGATTTCTCTGACACAGATCTATGAAATATATCTACCATCTGTAGAATATTTTTTAATCTCTCTCTTTCTCTATTGAAAAACTTAGAATCTAACCTCTGATTCTCGAGTTCACACTCGGCATATAAACTTAACCATAAAACTTCTGAATTAGAATTGTCTACAGACTTAAATTTCAATTTACTCTGCTTAGCAAGACAATTAATGACATCCATTTTATCTTACCTTGAAATGTCTCAGCTCCTTTGATGGACAACGCTGGGTTCCTGTCTTCACACGTCTGGCTTAGGTCTGGTACTTTTGGCACTTGTAGTACTTCTCAATCTATCTGGTACTTCTTACTTCTAGGTTCCATGTGATTCTTGTAAGTAGTGGAATTCCCGATAACTTGCACATATGATTTGACGTTAGCAAAGTCCAATCCCCCGTGTGTGCAAGTTGAAGGAAATCCGCAAAAAAGTACAAAAATTCAGATCTGGCTGGCTCTCCAATGTAAAATAATGCATATCCTGTAAAATACTCAGGACTAGTTACCAGATAAAAATATAGTGGTTTATTTGGTTTCTTCCATCAAAGAAAGGTTATTACAGAAAATCAGGTGAATAAAAATAGGTGAAAGAGATATTGTCCATTGTTCATAGCAAAGCAGCATGTATTCTTCTTCTCTCCGAGATCCTGAATAGCAAATGGCTGCTGTGTCTTAGTTCGGCTTCTCACATCGCCGTCAAGTAATATACCAGCTGTTATGTCGTGTCATGGCCCAACACAGGCGACATCTTCGTGTCCGTCTCTCATGATGGTGAGGGAAGAAGACAGCACCCTCTACAGTTAGCCATGAATTATATACGTCTCTTGAAACACGTGATCTCTACATATATGGAGCTGTCTTTCTACCATGAGCCAAGCTTAAAAATAGCCTATGTCGTGTAAGCTAAAGCATTCTACAGAACTGGGTCTTATAAGAAATTAACGGATTATTAATATTTAACAAAACCCTGTTTTATGAGGAAAGGTTGCAGGATTTGGGAATGTTTAGTTTGCAAAAGAGAAGACTGAGAGGAGACTTAATAGCTGTCTACAAATATCTAAAGGGCTGTCACATTGTAGAAGGATCAACTTTATTCTCTGTTATGATTGAGTCAACGTAGGAGGCAAACACAAAAATAGTAGCTACGTCCAGAAAACAAGAGAAGTTGGCAACTATCAGATTGCAGACCCCTGAACCTATCAACACAACTAGCAGTAGCCGTGGGGGGTTCCTACGGTGCCCTAGACCCCTCGATCACAGCCGGAGAACTGAATAGCCTAAAGGCAGAAAAGGAAATCTAAACTGCCCCAGAGCAGACCCCAAAGCAAAGTCAGCCCCCAACATATGACGGTGAGCAAGATGAAAAGACAATACACAGACAGAAAGATAGGCTGAGCAAACGATGGGGCCCAATCTAACTAAATAGGAAAGGAAAGGAAGGTTGCTGTCTGCAATCTGCGAAAACCCTGAAAATGACAAAAGCCAACAGACTGATATGAAAAAAGACCCTGAAGACGCTAGGCTTCAGAAAATACTATATCAGTACTCAGGTCTTTTCTGAAGATGGAGCAAAAAGGAATTCAGCTCACCCCAGAAGGGAGAGGCAGAAATCCAGAAAAAACAGGGCAAAACAAAAGCAAAACACAAATGCAAAACAAAGTAGAAAACTTAGCTTTAGAAGAGCAGGACTTCAGACTGGTCTCTAAGAATCCCTCAGAAAAATCACCAGCTAGGAAAAAGGGCGTTGGCAGCCTTATATCCAGTCAGTGACTCCACTCAGCCAGTCCTCATCATTAGGCTCAGGTGTTTGATAATCAGGCTCACTACCTTCCTTAGCCAGAAGAGGGAGTTCACCAGACCTCAGTGACAAAGGGGAAAATGAACTCACAACAGTACCTCCCCCTTGAGGAGGGGTCACCGAACCCTCAACCACGCCACCAGGGCGATCAGGGTGAGCCCGATGAAAGGCACGCACTAATCTTTTGGCATGAATATCAGAGGAGAGACCCAGGAATTATCCTCCTGACCATAACCCTTCCACTTAACCAAGTACTGGAGTCTCCGTCTAGCCAGACGGGAATCCAATATTTTCTCTACCTCATATTCCATGTTACCTTCGACCAATACAGGGTCTGGAGGGGCCACCACCGGAACAACTGGTTCAACAAACCTCTTCAACAAGGACTTATGGAACACATTATGGATTTTAAATGTGACAGGAAGAGCCAAACGAAAAGAGACCGGATTAATAATCTCCAAAATCTTGTAAGGTCCAATAAATCTAGGCTTAAACTTAGGAGAAGCCACCTTCATAGCAATATTTTTTGATGATAACCACACCATATCACCAACTTTAAACTGGGGACCAATGGTCCTATGGCGGTTGGAAAAACGCTGGGTCTTTTCTTGTTAAAGAGATAACTTATCCACTACTTGGTCCCAGATCAGGTGCATTCTCTCCACCACAGTGTCAACACCTGGGCAGGCAGAAGGCTCCACCTGCCCTGAAGAAAATCGAGGATGAAACCCATAGTTACAAAAAAAAGGTGACATCAAAGTGGCAGAACTAGCCCTATTATTTAAGGCAAATTCGGCCAAGGGCAAAAATGAAACCCAATCATCCTGATCAGCGGAAATAAACCATCTCAAATACGACTCCAAGGTCTGGTTTGTTCTCTCTGTCTGCCCATTGGTCTGAGGGTGAAAAGCAGAGGAGAAGGACAACTGAATTCCCAGCTTGGAACAGAAAGTCCTCCAAAATCTAGACACAAACTGAACTCCTCTGTCAGATACAATGTTCTCAGGAATCCCGTGCAAGCGAACCACATGTTGAAAAAACAGGGGCACCAACTCAGAGGAAGATGGCAACTTGGGGAGTGGTACAAGATGAACCATCTTAGAGAACCTATCACAAATCACCCAAATAACAGTCATTCTCTGAGATACAGGCATATCAGAGATGAAATCCATTGAAATATGGGTCCATGGCCTCCTGGGAACCGGCAAAGGCATCAACAACCCACTAGAGCGAGAACAAGGTTTAGACCGGGAGCACGTCCCACAGGACTGCACAAAATTCCTGACATCACGAGACAAGGAGGGCCACCAAAAAGACCGACTCACTAGATCTCTAGTACCAAAAATACCTGGATGACCAGCTAGTGCAGAGCAATGAACTTCAGACATCACTCTCTTTTTCCACTGGTCCGGAACATACAACTTTCCACTGGGACAACGCTCAAGTTTGTCCTCCTGGAACTCTTCCAGAGCACATCTCAAGTCGGGCGAGATGGCAGAAAGAACTACCCCTTCGCCTAAGATGGTAGCAGGTTTGGTCACCACGGGAGAATCAGCAAGGAAGCTCCTAGAGAGGGCGTCTGCCTTGACGTTCTTAGTTCCAGGAAGAAAAGAGACCACAAAATCAAAACGTGTAAAAAACAAGGCCCACCTAGCCTGTCTGGGGTTCAAGCGTTTAGCCGACTCTAGGTAAATCAAATTCTTGTGGTCGGTGAGGACCACGACTTGATGTTTAGCTCCCTCCAACCAATGTCTCCACTCCTCAAATGCCCATTTTATGGCCAACAGTTCCCGATTCCCCACATCGTAGTTACGTTCCGATGGAGAGAACTTTCGGGAAAAGAAAGCACAGGCATTCATTTTAGATGTTACAGGATCCTTTTGGGACAAAACAGCTCCTGCACCAATCTCAGAAGCATCCACCTCTACCTGGAACGGGAGTGAGACATCAGGTTGCCGTAAAACCGGGGAGGAGGTGAATCTTCGCTTCAGCTCCTGAAAGGAAGAAACAGCCTCCGGAGACCAATTCAACACATCAGCACCCTTCTTAGTCAGATCAGTCAATGGCTTGGCAGTACTAGAAAATTTTGCTATAAATTTCCGATAAAAATTAGCAAAACCCAAAAACTTCTGGAGGGCCTTCAAAGAAGTGGGCTGAACCCAATCATAAATGGCCTGAACCTTGGCCGGGTCCATTTCAATAGTTGACGGAGACAAAACAAATCCCAAAAAAGAAATCCTCTGTACTCCAAAAAGGCATTTCGATCCTTTGACATACAGGGAATTCTCCCTCAAGATCCGGAACACAGTCCGAATATGTTCCACATGAGAATCCCAATCCTTGGAGAAAATCAAAATATCATCCAAATAGATAATCAAAAACTTATCGACAAAGTCTCGGAAAATATCATTCATGAAGCACTGGAAGACAAAAGGGGCATTAGTGAGCCCAAAAGGCATCACCACGTACTCAAAATGTCCCTCCGGAGTATTAAACGCCGTCTTCCATTCATCTCCATGCTTAATGCGGATAAGATTATACGCCCCCCTGAGGTCAAGCTTGGTAAGCCAGCAAGCACCTTTAACTCTAGAGAATAGATCCGAAATCAGGGGTAACGGATACTGATATTTAACAGTAATTTTGTTGAGGGCACGATAATCAATACAAGGCCTTAATGATCCATCCTTTTTAGCCACAAAAAAAAACAGCACCCAAGGGTGAAGAGGATGGTCTAATATGACCCTTCTCCAACGCCTCCTTAATATAGGATCGCATAGCCTCATGCTCGGGCACAGATAAATTGAAGAGCCGACCCTTGGGAAATTTGCACCCCGGGCTCAATTCAATTGCACAGTCATAACTCCTATGAGGAGGCAAAGACGCAGACTCATTCTCACTAAATACATCATAAAAGTCTGCCAAATAGTCAGGAACATCATGCGACTGAGGGGAGGTGGAAAACACCGGAGCCTCACTAAAGGCACACCGACAACCCCAACTCACCACAGACACAGATTTCCAATCCAAAGCTGGATTATGAATTTGTAACCAGGGAAACCCCAGAACAATGGTATCATGCAGATTATGCAACACCAAAAATCTGCAATTTTCTTGATGGTCTAGGGCGACCCGCATTACCACCTGGGTCCAAAACTGAGGTTTATTTTTTGCCAAAGGTGTAGCATCAATCCCCCTCAAAGGGATAGGCGTCTGCAGAGGTGTCATCGGAAATCCACAACGTTTAGCAAAATCCAAGTCCATTAGGTTTAGGGCTGCTCCCGAATCCACAAAAGCCTTGGCGGAAAATGTGGACAGGGAGCAGATCAGAGTAATTGCCAGAAGAAACTTAGGCTGAACACCACCAACAGAAAACGTGTGTGCAAAGCGTTTCTCTCATTTAGGACAGACAGAAATAACGTGTGAGGCATCTCCACAGAACAAGCACAGCTTATTACGCCTTCTGAACTCCTGACGCTGCTCCCTGGACAAAACTCTATCACATTGCATAGGTTCTGACACCTGTTTAACTGGTGGCAAAACCTCTCGTGCAATCCTGCGTTCACGCAAACGCCGATCAACCTGAATGGCTAATGACATGGAATCGTCCAGACCAGAAGGAACAGGAAATCCCGGAAATCCCACCATAGTATCTTTCACGGCTTCTGACAAACCCTTCCGAAAGAGAGCAGCCAAGGCACTATCATTCCAGGTAGTAAGGACTGCCCACTTTCGGAATTTTTGGACAGTACAATTCTGCAGAATCTCGACCCTGGCTCAATGCCAACAGGGTCTTTTCAGCCTGATCAATAGCATTAGGTTCATCATACAACAACCCCAAGGCTTGAAAGAATGCATTCACATTAGTCAGAATAGGATCATCAGGTTTCAAAGAAAACGCCCAATCCTGGGGATCGCCACGCAGCAAAGAGATGACAATTTTAACCTGCTGCGCGGAGCTCCCTGACGAGTTAGGCTTCAAGGCAAAAAATAATTTACAATTATTTTTGAAATTCAAAAATTTAGATCGATCCCCAAAAAATACCTCAGGTGTAGGGATCTTTGGTTCAACAGCATGCGAATGAGCAAGGTAGGTGGAAATTCCCCGCACTTCCACAGCGAGCTGCTCCACACGATCAGACAATTGCTTTATCTCCATTGAGAGAAAAAAAAATTCCTCCTACAGCCTCAGAGATATAGAGGAAAGAATATACACTTTTTTTTTTTTTTTTATACAATTCTTTCCTGTTATTGAGTACCCTAGGATCTGCGGGGTGGCTGGTGATTCTGTTATGATTCAGTCACCGTAGGAGGCAAACACAAAAATAGTAGCTACGTCCAGAAAACAAGAGAAGTTGGCAACTATCAGATTGCAGACCCCTGAACCTATCAATACAACTAGCAGTAGCCGTGGGGGGCTCCTACGGTGCCCTAGACCCCTCGATCACAGCCGGAGAGCTGAATAGCCTAAAGGCAGAAAAGGAAATCTAAACTGCCCCAGAGCAGACCCCAAAGTAATAGGCAGCCCCCAACATATAATGACGGTGAAGCAAGATGACAAGACAATACACAGACAGAAAGATAGGCTGAGCAAACGATGGGGCCCAATCTAACTAAATAGGAAAGGAAAGGAAGGTTGCTGTCTGCAATCTGCAAAAACCCTGAAAATGACAAATGCCAACAGACTGATATGGAAAAAGACCCTGAAGATGCTAGGCTTCAAAAAATACTATATCAGTACTCAGGTCTTTTCTGAAGACGGAGCAAAAAGGAATTCAGCTCACCCCAGCAGGGAGTGGCAGAAATCCAGAAAAAACAGGGCAAAACAAAAGCAAAACACAAATGCAAAAACAAAGCAGAAAACTTAGCTTTAGAAGAGCAGGACTTCAGACTGGTCTCTAAGAATCTCTTGTCAGTTTTTCTTTTCCGGCCACATCTAGGGAGGTTAGCCACAGTGCCATGGGCTTTAAACTTCTTGATGACACTGCGCACGGTAGACACAGGAACATTCAGGTCTTTGGAGATAGACTTGTAGCCTTGAGATTGCTCATGCTTCCTCACAATTTGGTTTCTCAAGTCCTCAGACAGTTCTTTGGTCTTCTTTCTTTTCTCCATGCTCAATGTGGTACACACAAGGACACAGGACAGAGGTTGAGTCAACTTTAATCCATGTCAACTGGCTGCAAGTGTGATTTAGTTATTGCCAACACCTGTTAGGTGCCACAGGTAAGTTACAGGTGCTGTTAATTACACAACTTAGAGAAGCATCACATGATTTTTCGAAGAGTGCCAATACTTTTGTCCACCCTCTTTTTTATGTTTGGTGTGGAATTATATCCAATTTGGCTTTAGGACAATTCTTTTTGTGTTTTTTCATTTAAGACACCTTAAATGAAGATAATAATACCAAAGAATTTGTGTTTGCAATCACTTTCAGTAAGAAACTGAGTATTATCTGACAGATTTGCAGGGGTGTCAATACTTTTGGCCACAACTGTATATAAAGTAACTCATAATATTAGTGTGCGTTTGGAACACTCAAAGAAGAGGGAAATCTAAATTGGGTGGTTAAAGGAAAAAAAAAAAAAAAAGTCAAAATCAAATTGCAGCCTGTGGATGGCTGTGCAGATTAGCCGCAATAGTAAAAGCACAAATCAGAGAGCAGTACCTGTAAATATAATGCGATGCGAAGTCGTCACTCCAGTAAGCAGTGCAGGTTAAAATAGCGCTTTTTGCTCCAGCGCTTGGAAAAAGAGGGGGGGGGGTTTACACAGGTGTATAGACTAGTTGCAG
Source organism: Dendrobates tinctorius (assembly GCF_039654945.1). Taxonomy (NCBI): domain Eukaryota; kingdom Metazoa; phylum Chordata; class Amphibia; order Anura; family Dendrobatidae; genus Dendrobates; species Dendrobates tinctorius. Next base: position 958,949 of record NW_027362095.1, read on the forward strand.
GGGCTGCCCCGGCCGGTGGCAGCCTCCTGTCAGTGTACCTCCAGCTGTGGAGCAGACGTGAGTGGCCTCTCGTGCTCCCGGCGTCTGTGAGCTGCTCCAGGTATACAGGACCTTCGTGATGTGAGTCAGCAGAGGACCACTTGCTGGTGGTTGCGGCGGGGACCAATGGACTTTCCAACATGTTTCAAAGACTAACTGTCTTCTTCCTCAGGTACTGTATATCTTTACAGGTAGCGCTCTCTGATTTGTGCTTTTACTATTGCGGCTACTCTGCACAGCCGTCCACAGGCTGCAATTTGACTTTGATTTTTTTTTTTTTCCTTTAACCACCCAATTTAGATTTCCCTCTTCTTTGAGTGTTCCAAACGCACACTAATATTATGAGTTATTTTACCTTATTTCTTTGACACTCTTGTGACAGGTGTCTTAGCGTTTGCTGCTGGAATTACACTCATACACAAGCGCCACTGAATCTCCACTTGTATTTAAAGTATGTTACTATCTAAATCCAATTATTTATGGACAAATAATGTTAACCCCAATATATAACAACAGGACTACAATTGTATACTCCAGATAATACTAAAATTTACCAAGAAATGGAGTTCCATACAAAAAAATAATAAAAAATGTTTTTATCATATGCAATATTTAACACATGTAACAAACAAGTAAAAAACCCTAAAAAGATCCTTTTTTAAAAAAATTACATAGTTCCAGGGCATATAAGAATAATTAGTAATATCAAAGCACATAAGTCACCAATTCAAATGATATATAAAATATCCAAAAAAGTGCGTCTTTTGTGAAACCGCAGGCATACAATTAAGTACAAAGGGAATCCACCCTCACTATGTAAACTGCCCAGCGCTAACCGCAAAGAAAACATTCATTATCATCAAAGGTGCTTATTAGTGCTTACCCATAAGTAATGTTGCTGTAGTGCCCTGGAGTCAAGTAACACCCCTTGACGCGCGTTTCACGTTAGCTTTTTCAAAAAGCTTTTGCACTACAGCAAATGGAACTCCATTTCTTGGTAAATTTTAAATATTATAGTTGAAACTATATAGCCAGTGTTTGATAAATGCTGCCTGTGAACGAGGCAGCTTGTATCAACTGTCGGATTTCCTATAAAGAGGTTATTTCATGATGACAAGGTATCACCAACCTGCTATCATCTTCCACGACGTGTTGCCTCACAGGAGTCCCCTCCCTCAGCTCAACCACTTAGATGCTGCAGCCACGATTGGCCACAGCATGTAAATGGTGAACTGCAATCCATTCCCTGCAGTTTTAGAATACTCCCTACAAGAGGGTTGAAAAGAGTCCCCCTAGCCTTTTACATAGGGCTGACACTAACATTCAACTGCACCTTTTGAGGTCCATCTGCCTTCAATACCAAAGCTACAAGAGCCATATCTTACATACATATTTACCAGTTGATCATTTGCTAAGTTGTGAAATTCACGGATGTGTGGCATGATACACTGCGTATCTATATGTGGGGTAGTCCTATTCAGTTGGGTTACCTGGATGGGGCATTTGCCTTTTATCCATTTGTAACACACCTCAATAAATGGGAAAATCCCTAAATTCATTTTATTAATCACCATTTGAATATATCACGATTCAGATATTTGGCAGAATTGCAAAATCTATTTACCCCACCAACACCAATCACCTCACTACCCTGATACCCCACAAATAGCAGTTGCATTCCCTGCCTCTGCTTTTATACAGGTTATGAAAATCCCTCCTAATTAATTGTGCTATACCATGTGATGATGTGATAGCTGCTTTGCACTATGGGGAATCCTGAGCAGTTGCACCTGAGGTCACGATAGTCTTTATTGACGTATTCTTCTGCTTTGTGAAAAATGACAGTAGACATTTCTTTTTTTTAGAATTTGTGCGAATCAAAATGCAAATTACTTGAATTCACAGAAACCAGTGTAGTTCCTAAATTTCTAAAAGTACAATAAAAAATAATTACCGTATTTTTCGGACTATAAGACGCACCGGACCATAAGACGCACCCCAATTTTCTGAAGGAAAATAGGGAAAAAAAAAATAATGTGTCAAATGGGGGTCCGTCTTACAGTCCGAATTCAGCTTACCTGGGAAGGGATCCGGCACAGGTGGAGAAGTAGTCACAGGGGTCATTCAGTGGTCCAGGCTCGTGCGGTGGCGGCGGCTCTGTGCTGGGGCAGCTGCGCTGGGGCTGGGGCGGGTGGGCTGTGCTGGGGCAGCTGCGCTGGGGCTGGGGCAGGTGGGCTGTGCTGGGGCAGGGGCAGCTGTGCTGGGGCAGGGGCAGCTGTGCTGGGGCAGGGGCAGCTGGGGCAGGTGGGCTGTGGCAGGGGCAGATGTGGCAGGGGCAGCTGTGCTGGGGCAGCTGTGGCAGGGGCAGCTGTGCTGGGGCAGCTGTGGCAGGGGCAGCTATGCTGGGGCAGCTGGGGCAGGGGCAGCTGTGCTGGGGCAGCTGGGGCAGGGGCAGCTGGGGCAGGGGCAGCTGTGCTGGGGCAGGGGCAGCTGTGCTGGGCTCTGCGGTGGTGGCAGCGGGCGGCGCTCTGCGGTGCGTTGGTGGCAGCGGGCTGTGCTCCGGTGCAGGGGCGGCGGCTCCGCTGGCGTTTCTTCGCAGCCCGGAGGCCCCCGCAGCACCCCTTGCTGGGCGCCGCCATGTTGCGGTGGCCTCCGGGAGCATGGACGCCGGCAAGATGGCCGCCGGTCCGGGGACCACCGAGATCTCGGGGGACCACCGCACCGCAGAGCCTCGCCCGCTGCCACCACCGCATCAGGTAAACCATGCATTGCGACCATAAGACGCACCCCCCACTTTCCCCAAAAATTTTGGGGGAAAAAAGTGCGTCTTATGGTCCGAAAAATACGGTATATTCTGGTAACATAATAGCCAAAAAAATCAATGTAAATACTTTTATGCTTACAAAATTACAAAAGTATTCTTGGAGTGATACCTTTATTGGCTAACCAGAAAAAATATACTTGCAAGCTTTGAGAACACAGAGGCTCCTTCTACAGGCAGGTTTACAAATGAATTAAAAAGCTAAGAGCACCAACATTTAAGAGATATTGCATATTGCAGCAGGACATTTGCTCATGAGGTGGAAGGGTGATGCCTCCTAAAGATAAGCTAAGGAAATCAAATTAGGGATTTTGTTACAAATGGAGGAGGTGGGAATGTTCTCTTAGTTATCTAGAGTCCTTCTGTTAAGGATGTGAGTTGTGTCCATGTAGTGAATCATAAATTCAGGTATTAAATTTAGTCCTATTGCCAAAGAATTAAATATCCTTATTAGTTTGTGTGACGACACAGCATTTAATCTTAATTATCCAGACGTCTATTTTCAGTAAGCCTGGAGGCAGAAGTTTATCTTTATGTTGACTCTTCTTGTAGGTTTTATTGATATTAGTAAATTGATGAATGGTTGTTATTTAACTCTTATATCAGTTCCTATGGTTTATTGTACTGTTATCTTTGCAAAACAAGGATGCAGGGTCACTGAACAATGATATTTGATGATATCTTATTTACACGTTATACCAGGCCATGCAGTTTGTTGACTTGCAAGTAGAGTTGAGCGATACCGTCCGATACTTCAAAGTATCGTATCGGATGGTATCGGCCGATCTTTAAAAAAAGTATCGGTATCGCCGATTCCGATACCGGAAGTCCCATTCAAGTCTATGGGACTTCCGGTATCGGAATAAGAAAAACCCTTTCCTGCCCTTGTACAGCCTCTCTGGGGTCTGTACGGGCCTTTCGGGGGGCTGTGCCGGCCTGCCAGGGGGTCTGTGCAGGCTCCGGTGGTCTGTGCCGGCCTGCCGGTGGTCTGTGCAGGCTCCGGGGGGCTGTGCCGGCCTGCCGGGGGGCTGTGCCGGCCTGCTGGGGGGGCTGTGCCGGCCTGCCGGGGGGCTGTGCAGGCTCCGGGGGGCTGTGCCGGCCTGCCGGGGGGCTGTGCCGGCCTGCCGGTGGTCTGTGCCGGCCTGCCGGTGGTCTGTGCAGGCTCCGGGGGTCTGTGCAGGCATCGTCCAATGGGACTACAAGTCCCATCGGGCGATGCCTGCTACCATGACAGTGATTGACACATTAGCCAATGATGGGACAGTAGTAGTCCCATCATCCGGCTAATGTGTTAAATGTAAAAAAAAAAAAAAAAAAAAAAAATTACATGCTACATACATACAACATGCATACTACATACATGCTACATTCATACTACATACTACATACATGCTACATTCATACTACATAAATACTACATGCAACATACATACTACATATATACTACATGCATGCTACATACATACTGCATGCTACATACATACCACATATATACTACATACATACTACATGCATGCTACATGCTACATGCTACATACATAACACATATATACTACATGCATGCTACATACATACTACATGCTACATACTACATATATACTACATGCATGCTACATACTACATGCTACATACATACTACATATATACTACATGCATGCTACATACATACTGCATGCTACATGCATGCTACATACATACTACATACATACTACATGCTACATACATACTACATATATACTACATACATACTACATACATACTACATGCATGCTACATGCATGCTACATACATACCACATACATAACACATATATACTACATGCATGCTACATACATACTACATGCTACATACATACCATATACATACTACATGCATGCTACATACATACTACATGCATGCTACATACATACTACATGCTACATACATACTACATATATACTACATGCATGCTACATACATACTACATGCTACATACATACTACATATATACTACATGCATGCTACATACTACATGCTACATACATACTACATATATACTACATGCATGCTACATACATGCTACATGCATGCTACATACATACTACATGCTACATACATACCACATACATACTACATATATACTACATGCATGCTACATACATACTACATATATACTACATGCATGCTACATACATACTGCATGCTACATGCATGCTACATACATACTACATACATACTACATGCTACATACATACCACATATATACTACATACATACAATACATTCATACAATACATACATAGACATACAGTACATATAACATAGAGTAACATACTTACCAATACTTGTCACATTGTTCCCCGAAGCCATTGTCTTTTCCGGAATAAATATTAACATAACAAACCACAAAAATACTCACCCACGATCCGAAGCAGTCCACGAGTGTGTCCCACGACGATCTTGGGTAGAGAACTGCAGCATCAGCTGTTGCTGCCGTTCTCTACGGGCTGCAGGAATCCAATGACGGAAGGTAGGTATCCTTCCGCACTGTATTCCTCCGCCACTTAAAAAAAAAAAAAGTCCCTAGTCTCACTTTATGCCATTGCTGTGTGGGAAATTCCCACGCAGCAATGGCATAAAGTGAGACTAGGGACTTTTTTTTTTTTAAGTGGCGGAGGAATACAGTGCGGAAGGATACCTACCTTCCGTCATTGGATTCCTGCAGCCCGTAGAGAACGGCAGCATCATCTGATGCTGCAGTTCTCTACCCAAGATCGTCGTGGGACACACTCGAGGACTGCTTCGGATCGTGGGTGAGTATTTTTGTGGTTTGTTATGTTAATATTTATTCCGGAAAAGACAATGGCTTCGGGGAACAATGTGACAAGTATTGGTAAGTATGTTACTCTATGTTATATGTACTGTATGTCTATGTATGTATTGTATGAATGTATTGTATGTATGTAGTATATATGTGGTATGTATGTAGTATGTATGTAGTATGTATGTAGCATGCATGTAGCATGTAGTATGTATGTAGCATGCATGTAGTATATATGTAGTATGTATGTAGCATGCATGTAGTATATATGTAGCATGTATGTAGTATGTATGTGGTATGTATGTAGCATGTAGTATGTATGTAGCATGCATGTAGTATATATGTAGTATGTATGTAGCATGTAGTATGTATGTAGTATGTATCTGGTATGTATGTAGCATGTAGTATGTATGTAGCATGCATGTAGTATATATGCAGTATGTAGTATGTATGTAGTATGTATGTGGTATGTATGTAGCATGTAGTATGTATGTAGCATGCATGTAGCATGCATGTAGTATGTATGTAGCATGCATGTAGTATGTATGTAGCATGCATGTAGTATGTATGTAGCATGCATGTAGTATGTATGTAGTATGTATGTAGTATGTATGTAGCATGCAGTATGTATGTAGCATGTATGTAGTATGTATGTAGTATATATGTAGTATGTATGTAGCATGTAGTATGTATGTAGCATGCATGTAGTATATATGTAGTATGTATGTAGCATGCATGTAGTATGTATGTAGTATGTATGTAGTATGTATGTAGCATGCAGTATGTATGTAGCATGTATGTAGTATGTATGTAGTATATATGTAGTATGTATGTAGCATGTAGTATGTATGTAGCATGCATGTAGTATGTATGTAGCATGTAGTATGTATGTAGCATGCATGTAGTATGTATGTAGCATGCATGTAGTATGTATGTAGCATGTATGTAGTATGTATGTAGCATGTAGTATGTATGTAGCATGCATGTAGTATGTATGTAGTATTTTTTTTTTTTTTTTTTAACATTTAACACATTAGCCGGATGATGGGACTACTACTGTCCCATCATTGGCTAATGTGTCAATCACTGTCATGGTAGCAGGCATCGCCCGATGGGACTTGTAGTCCCATCGGACGATGCTTGCACAGACCCCCGGACATCAGCACAGCCCCCCGGCAGGCCGGCACAGCCCCCCGGCAGGCCGGTACAGACCCCCACAGGGTGCACAGACCACCGGCAGGCCGGCACAGCCCCCCGGCAGGCCGGTACAGACCCCCACAGGGTGCACAGACCACCGGCAGGCCGGCACAGCCCCCCGGCAGGCCGGTACAGACCCCCACAGGGTGCACAGACCACCGGCAGGCCGGCACAGCCCCCCGGCAGGCCGGTACAGACCGCGGGCAGTCCACACAGCCCCCCGGCAGGCCGGCAGAGACCCCCGGAAGGCCCGAAATGACGGCGCATCATGATGCGCACACACCGCGCATCATGATGACGTCAGTCTGTCAATCAACTTTGAACTTCCGATTCCGATGCCGAATTCCGATATTGAAAAAATATCGGAAGTCGGTATCGGAATTCCGATACAGCAAGTATCGGCCGATACCCGATACTTGCGGTATCGGAATGCTCAACACTACTTGCAAGCATTGAATGATAAACTAATTAATCAAACAATGTGAATTAATATCATCACACCTTTCCAATGACCTGTAAATAATGGTTTGAAGAACAGTTGTGAAGTATAAAAATGATATGCCTCTGTAACAATATACATCCAAATATCCAAGACAACCAAGCTATCCAAAGATCCAAAGAACCAGAGAATCTTTGCAAAACCACAGCCATGAACCCTCTACAGGATAGCTGCCAGATCATGATTCCACCACGAAGGGCACAGAGTTGACATTTTACAGGATGCCAGCTAAAAGGGACCACAGTCCCGGCTGAAAGACTACAGATCTGCTCCATTGACCATCACAGAACCCATGGATACATTTAGGGAGGTCAGGATGTGGACCCACTGCTTACGTGAGCCCCACGGAGTATATACAGTATGATTATAGGATTATTAATGGATAGGCATTGTATAGATGCCTCTCTATTACTAAGGGAAGGGCTTAATGTCATCTGACAATACAAAGGTGACATCAACCCCACAAATATTACCACCATTTACACCACCACAGGGCAAGTGGGAAGAGCCATGCAAAGCACAAGAATTGGTGTATCTAATAGATGTGTATTTTCTGGGGTGGCTGGGGGCTGCTATTACATGGCTTCTTACAGCCTGAGAATAACAGCCCCTAGCTGTCTGCTTTAGCTTGACTAGTTATCAAAAATGGGGGGAACCCACACCATTTTTCCTTTTTCTATTTACCTCTATTCTTGATAACCAGCCTTGATAAAGCTGACAGCTGAGGGTTGCAGCCCGCAGCTGTGAGTTTTGCCTGGCTGGTTATCAAAAATACAGGGGAATGCACATCATATTTAAAATAAAATTTTTTATTTATAGTACCAGCTGTTATCAGTGACAGCAGGAGTAGACGCATGGGAGTAGTGGTCCCATCAGTCGATGCCTGTGATGACTTTTTACCTCCCCTGAATGATACTTGCCACTTGTGCCAAGTTTCATTCAGCGAAGTATAAAGGTCTGAGACCCTACTTGAGCACCAACAAGGGTTGTGCCACGTTATATATTTTCACAAGTTTTTACTTCCGGTCAAAGCTGCGGGCTCACGCTGTCATCCGACAGCATGGAAACCGCAGCTCTCTGATCATTGGTATTAACCCCTTAACAACCGCTGATATGCCTTTTAATGGCGGCAATTAAGAATACTTATTCCTCAGCGCCGCTTTTTAATGGTGCTGAGAAATAAGGTTATAGCACCCCCCAGCGTTTGAAATTCTCCAGGGTTTCGGCTACCGGGGGGTAGTTGAGACCCCGGAAAACATAATTTGGTTGTTTTTTACTGACCCCAGTGTTGCTATCACCGTTATTCACGGAATAACAGTGACCGCAAAAAAAAATCTGATTTCCCATTCAATTTCTCTCTTCTCTGATATGATCTAGCAAATCAGAGGAGAGAGAAATGGAGGCCCCCAAGTTCCCCCAGTACCACCTGTGTCCCTGGACCCTCCTGCATTTCCTCGTCCTGTCCCCTGGCCATCGGCATCTTCTTCTGGGTAGAAAATGGCAGGCGCATGCGCAGTGCGCCCGCCGAGGTCTGCCGGCTGGCACCCAGCAACTATAGGAAATTTTTCCTGTTGGTTCATTTTAATTACTGTGATAGACCATAAGCTTTAAGGGGCCGCAGTGATCAAAATAAAAAAATAGTAAATCAAACCCACTTTTATCACCCCCTTAGTTAGGTAAAAAGAATAAAATAAAAAATGTATTTATTTCCATTTTTCCATTATGCTCAGGGTTGAGCTAGGGTTAGGGTAGGGCTAGCGCTAGGGTTGGGCTAGGGTTAGGGTTGGTCTAATGTTAGGACTAGGGATAGGGTTGAGGCTAGGGTTAGGGTTGGGCTAGGGTCAGGGTTTGGGCTAGGGTTAAGGTTGGGGCTAGGGCTAGCATCAGGGTTAGGATTGGGGTTAGGATTGTGTTGGTGTTAGGGTTGTGGTTAAGGCTTGGAATGTAGTTAGCTTTAGGATTATGGTTATGGTTGGGATTAGGGTTAGGGGTATGTTAGGGTTAGGGTTGTGGTTAGGGTTATGGTTAGGGTTATGGTTAGGGTTGAGATTAGGGTTAGAGGTAATTTGGGGTTAGGGTTGGAGGTAGAATTGGGGGGTTCCACTGTTTAACTACATCAGGGGGTCTCCAAATGCGACTTGGCAGCCACCATAGATTCCAGCTGATTTTGCATTCAAAAAGTCAAATGGTGATCCCTCCCTTCTGAGCCTTGCCATGCGCCCAAACAGTGGCTTTCCCCCACATTCAGGGTATCGGCGTACTCAGGAGAAATTGCACAACAAATTTTGTGGTCTGTTTTCTCCTGATACCCGTGTGAAAATAAAAAAAATGGTTCCAAAGTAAATTTTTTGTGAACAAAGTAAAATGTTAATTTTTTTCCTTCCACATTGGTTTAGTTTTCATGAAGCACCTGAAGGATTAATAAACTTCTTGAATGCAATTTTTAGAATGATGTCCATTTTTGGTATTTTCTGTTATATTGACCCCACCAAATTCACTTCAAATGTGAGATGGTCCCTAAAAAAATGGTTTTGGAAATTTTGTTGGAAAAAATGAGAAATCGCTGGTCAATTTTTAACCCTTACAATGTCCTAACAAAAAAATCTTGTTTCCAAAATTATGCTGATGTAAAAGTTGACACCAATCTCTGATTTAAGTGTACAAAAATTAAAAGTTTCAAAATTGCTAAATTTTCAAAATTTTTGCTAAATTTCCATTTTTTTCATAAATATGCGCAAATTATATCAAAGAAATTTTTACCACTAACATAAAGTACAATATGTCATGAGAAAACATTCTCAGGATCAGTGGGAAATGTTGTAGCATTCCAGAGCTATAACGTCATAAAGTAACAGTGGTCAGAATTGTAAAAATTGGCTTGGTCATTAAGTACCAAATTGGCTCTGTCACTAAGGAGTTAATCTTACCACCGATCATACGCATTGTTTTCCGCACTGTGATGCACATGACAGGGTGACAAACACTGGATGTTGACTATTCAAGGAAAGTTCAATTTAGCTTCAACAAATTTGATCATCAGCAGTAGTTTATCTTCTTATATTCTGTTTTTAGCGATAAAAATGAAATAACACTTAGGTAAGAAAATAAAACTCATTAACCCTGCACTGGATGTCAAGATGGCGAAGACCTCCGCAGCCACCATGTTCTTCCCTTTCACACTGAGGTAGGTTGGGACAAATGTCACCCACACACTACAGAATATCAGGATACTGAAACTTATGTTCTTGGCTTCATTAAATCTGTCTGGGAAATCTTTGGCCAGAAATGCAGCCCCAAGACAAATCAGAGCCAGTAAACCAATGTAACCGATATTCAAGAAGAAGAAGGTGGTTGACCCTTGATTACACAACAGTAGAACAGTGTCCACCTCTGTGTCAACATCTAAATAGGGTGGATAGAACATGATCCATAAGACTGATAGCAGAATTTCACCCAAAGAGCAGAGGAATACAAAGGTGATGGAAATCCTCGATCTTAAGAGTTTCTTAACCTTGCTTCCGGGCTGAGTAGCTTTGAAGGCAATGATGACTGTCAAAGTTTTGGCCAATACAGAAGAAATGGAGACAGTGAAGACAATTCCGAAGGCAGCTTGTTGGAGAAGACAAGAAACCTGTGATGGTCGCCCAATAAATAGCAAAGTGCACATGAAGCAAAGTGCAATGGAAATGAGGAGAATATAGCTGAGGATGCGATTATTGGCTTTTACTATCGGTGTTTCTCGATACCTCAAAAAAATTCCCAGAATTACACTTGTCATGATGAAAAAAAGTATTGAAACACTTGTCAAAGTGGCTCCTACTATGTCACCGTATGAAAGAAAATCAACATCTTTGGGGACACACCCGGATCTATCAACATTGGAGTTTTCATATTCAAAACATTTCAGGCAGCTTTGTGAGTCTGTGGATGAAGTAATGTGATCATTAACATAGAAAGAATCAACATGAAATACGTGTATAAATATTCTGAACAAGTGTTTGATATCCCCTATGAAAAGAAGTAAGAAAATGGAGAAGAAGAAGAAAAGAGGAAGATTAAAAAGTGGATTAAGGGAAAAGGAAGAAAAAGAAAAGAAGTAGAACAAAGGAAAATGAAGAGGAAGGAGAAAAAAGTAACAAAGATGAAGACAACAAAAAGGAGCATGAAAGGTAGTGTGAGTAAAATGGAAGGAGGGATGAGTAGTAGGTGGATCATGATGAGGAGGGAGAGGAGAAAAAGAATAAGAACAAGAGGAGAAAGTAGGAAAATGGAGGAAGTAAAAAAGAATAAAGAAAGGAAGAAGAAAAGGAAGAAGGTGAAAGAAAAGAGGACAATAACAATAAGAAGAAGGAAGAAGAAAGAAATAGAAAGAAAAAAACTAGAGTGAGAAATACAGAGTAAGGAGAAAAGAGGAATTAAAAAAAAAACTAGGCAAGGACACAATGAAGAGAATATGCAAAAGAAATGAGAATGAAAGAAAATAGCAAAGATTAATAGAAGAGAATGTTGACGAATAAGAAGAGAAATAAGAAGGGGAAGATTAAAAAATGTGGAGGAAGAGCACACGTACAGAAATAAGAAAAGGATGTAAAAGAAGAGATAAAGAAGGAAGAGTGGAATAAAAGAGTCACAATAATGAGAAAAATAGCATACAGTTGTGGCCAAAAGTATTGACACCCCTGCAATTCTGTCAGATAATACTCAGTTTCTTCCTGAAAATGATTGCAAACACAAATTCTTTGGTATTATTATCTTCATTTTATTTGTCTTAAATGAAAAAACACAAAAAGAATTGTCCTAAAGCCAAATTGGATATAATTCCACACCAAACATAAAAAAGAGTGTGGCAATAACTAAATCACACTTGAAGCCAGTTGACATGGAGTAAAGTTGACTCAACCTCTGTCCTGTGTCCTTGTGTGTACCACATTGAGAAAAGAAAGAAGACCAAAGAACTGTCTGAGGACTTGAGAAACCAAATTGTGAGGAAGCATGAGCAATCTCAAGGCTACAAGTCCATCTCCAAAGACCTGAATGTTCCTGTGTCTACCGTGCGCAGTGTCATCAAGAAGTTTAAAGCCCATGGCACTGTGGCTAACCTCCCTAGATGTGGACGGAAAAGAAAAATTGACAAGAGATTTCAACGCAAGATTGTGCGGATGTTGGATAAAGAACCTCGACTAACATTCAAACAAGTTCAAGCTGTCCTGCAGTCTGAGGGTACAACAGTGTCAACCCGTACTATCCGTCGGCGTCTGAATGAAAAGGGACTGTATGGTAGGAGACCCAGGAAGACCCCTCTTCTTACCCCGAGACATAAAAAAGCCAGGCTGGAGTTTGCCAAAACTTACCTGAAAAAGCCTAAAACATTTTGGAAGAATGTTCTCTGGTCAGATGAGACAAAAGTAGAGCTTTTTGGGCAAAGGCATCAACATAGAGCTTACAGGAGAAAAAAAGAGACATTCAAAGAAAAAAACATGGTCCCTACAGTCAAATATGGCGGAGGTTCCCTGATGTTTTGGGGTTGCTTTGCTGCCTCTGGCACTGGACTGCTTGACCGTGTGCATGGCACTATGAAGTCTGAAGACTACCAACAAATTTTGCAGCATAATGTAGGGCCCAGTGTGAGAAAGCTGGGTCTCCCTCAGAGATCATGGGTCTTCCAGCAGGACAATGACCCAAAACACACTTCAAAAAGCACTAGAAAATGGTTTGAGAGAAAGCACTGGAGACTTCTAAGGTGGCCAGCAATGAGTCCAGACCTGAATCCCATAGAACACCTGTGGAGAGATCTAAAAATGGCAGTTTGGAGAAGGCACCCCTCAAATATCAGGGACCTGGAGCAGTTTACCAAAGAAGAATGGTTTAAAATTCCAGCAGAGCATTGTAAGAAACTCATTGATGGATACCGGAAGCGGTTGGTCGCAGTTATTTTGGCTAAAAGTTGTGCAACCAAGTATTAGGCTGAGGGTGCCAATACTTTTTGTCTGGCCTATTTTGGGAGTTTTATGTGAAATGATCAATGTTTTGCTTTTTGCTTCCTTCTCTTCTGTGTTTTTTCATTTATGACAAATTAAATGAAGATAATAATACCAAAGAATTTGTGTTTGCAATCATTTTCAGGAAGAAACTGAGTATTATCTGACAGAATTGCAGGGGTGTCAATACTTTTGGCCAAAACTGTAACCTACTAATGTATTTCTCCATATTTAGGTATTATGTAAGTAGCATGTGTCAAAGAAAATATGGAAGTAAACAGTGCTACCCATGCTCTTAGGACCTCACAACCTCAGGATTTTCCCTTTCTAGTTTCACCACTCTCCCTAATTCACTAACCGGAAGCAGAGATATAGGATAAAAGGGTAACTGTGGCACCTATGTTCTGATGTCTGAGGAGACCAAAAGGTGGTTCTGCTACACAAGAGAACACCAGTATTATAGCTGAGATTTCATAGATGGGGGTTGACCTATAGATTCTGCATTGGGGCCGGGAAGCTTTATAGAAGAACACAGTAAGTTATCATTGTTTGCCAGGCTACAGATCCTCAGCCAAGTCATGGTCATTGTCTCTGCTTGCTCATATTACAGATTGTCTCTTGCTTTCCTTCTAATCAGTCCTGAGGCTGCAGTGATAACAGGACTTTCTTAGCTAGAAGGTTCCTGTAGTGCCAGCATCTCTGAACGCTGCCCCTCTCCCTCGGCAGGGACCCCAACTCACAACCTTGGCTCCCATCAAGCTCTCCCTCCACCTTCTTTGCCTGATTCTGCCCAGGATACAAGTGCGGTGTGCAGATTTCTGAGAACTGTGCATAGGGCTCGTGTGCGCACGCTCCCCTGTTCTTAAAGGGGCCGATCGCATCATCCTAAAGTGTCCCCAGCCAATGACTGGTAGACATTTATTGATTACCTCACGTCCACCTGCATTGAGGTGACCGTGTAACATTGTTAGTGTGTTCCTGTTGTGTCTCACAAATGGGAACAACCTGTAATGTATATTTCTCTGTGTTTAGTTCTTCCTCCAATCAGCAAAATTCCCTGTTGTTGCTAGGTAGAATTAGACTGTGTGAAAATTGTCCCTATGTCCCTCCCGTAGTTGAGCTCTGTATTAGGTTGCTCCTCCCTTCTTCTGTTTAATCTACAGCAGCCATTACTCAAGACTCATGTGTACTGCCCTGTACAGATTATTCCTTTTTACCTATTGTCCATTGTAAACTAATAAAACATTTTGGAAGATTACAGCAACGTTTCTCCTGGTCTTTCTACAGTTGCATTGCCAATGGAGTTAAAACTACCTGAGGATGCCTGGTGGTGTAAGTACAAGTTACACAATTATCTAAGAAGCTGATGGTTAGAACACTTGGGATTTACAGTCATCAGGAAGAGACAGAATAGTAAAAAGGAGTAGCTGTTACCAGGAACAGTATACAGCTCTAATCCAAGAAGAGAATTTCTTTTAAGGTTAATGTAAAGCCACCACAACAGCAGCTTACATAGACTGCAGACATTCTCTGTGCTCTTCACTTCAGAAAACTGCACAGTGAAAGATTTAACCTGTTACTAAGAACAGTTCACAGCCTGTAATCCAGAGAAAGGATCCATCTATAAGCTATTGAGTAGCTGCAATTTACATAGACTTGTAGTTCTGTGCTGTCCAGCTCAGCCAGTTGCAACTTTGTATTGGTGTCCTTGACAACCAGGAGCAGAACAGGCCCCACCCTTGCTCTCCTGCCACTATGTCCAAGACTAAAAGAACCCTTTCACTGCCAGTTCTGCAGCAGCAAGAAATTGAAACAGAACTTTTCACTGTTCGCAGTGAAATATCCAAACGATCAACCAATCCTATATGGAAAGTCAAAGAGACCTAGAATTCACCAAAGGTGAATTGCTACACCACACAACTTCCCTATGGAAAAGAGTACTAGACCAAGCTACTGTCTAGACTGTGCCCAGCTCTCACGAGTTACCACCAGTCGGAGCCCTTGAACAATTGTATTCTGCATACCAGTCTTATAAAGACACTTGTAAAGAATACATCTCTACTCTGCTGAAATTAACTACGCAAGAGTTACTAAAGGAATGCCAGGTCTTCCAACAGCTCAATGCCAAACGAGACTGCACCGTTCGTGACATTGTGAAAAAGATAGAAGCAAAAATCCCACAAATGTCAGAAGTGACATCGCACAGATCCAGGTCTGCTAGGATCTCAAAGCACTCAATCATTTCAAGCTCATCAAGGTACTTAACCATCGGTGAGCAGTTCATAAGAGCGTGTGCCGAAGCAGAATCTATGAAAGTGCAAGCCATTTTCGGCCAAAAGAAAGCAGAGAGGGAAATAGAATCTACATGCAAGAAAGCAGACATTGCACGCATGGAAGCTTAATCTACACACGAGAAAGCGGAAATAGAAGCCCTGCAGAAGGAATATGAACACGCAGCAGCCGTAGCAAAACTAAAGGTCTTCGAGCCGGCTCTAGGTGGAAGCCAAAGAGGCATCCTCAATTTGTACGAACTCGACAAAGAAGACCCACTTAAGCGCACAAGAAATTACGTGCTGAGCCAAACCAACGAACCCCTGACCACTAACAACATTTCCATCAGCACCGACCTCTCTCTAGAGCATCAGGACGTTGATCCGCCTGCAGCTCCCAGCTTTCAAGGTCAGTCCAATATACCACAAACATTCAAACCCGAACCTCCTTCATGGCCTGACCCTACACCTCAGCAAATGCCATACGCCAACGTCTACATGCAACCTAATATGCCGACAAGGCACTACGCTCCTGACAACTGTGTGGTTCCAGCCCCGCATACAACAGAGATCATATGCCACAAACCGGTTGCTGGTCTAAATGCCTACGCCACTCCATATCTTCCGATGTTCTTGAACCAAAAAGCTACGACCCACGCTAACAGCATCACTCAGCCAGCAAATATTTCTCCAAAGTCAGAAAGAACAGACATGTCCGATTTTGCGAGGTACATGATACGCCGAGAACTCACCAACACTGGTCTCACAAGGTTCGGCGACCAGCCTGAGAATTACAGAGGTTGAAAATGTGCCTTTAAAACCGCAATTAGTGACCTGCTGAAGAGCTGGATCTGCTAATCAGGTGGCTCGGACCTCAATCCACAGAGCTGGTCAAGAGGCTCAGATCCATCCACATCAGCAATCTAGCAGCTGGTCTCATGGCTGCATGGGACAGACTAGAACATAGCTTTGGCAGTCCTGAAGCCATAGAGAATGCACTGTTTAAGCGTCTACAGGATTTTTCCAAAATATCTAGCAAGGACAGTTCAAAATTCCTAGAGCTCAGCGACCTGCTCCTAGAGCTCCAGTTAGCCAAGGCAGACACGCACCTACCTGGCCTCAGCTACCTGGAAACCGCTTGTGGGGTGAAACCCATAGTTGCCAAGTTACCCTACAGCATACAAGAAATGTGGACCATATGAGGGTCAAACTTCAAAAGACAATACGAAGTCCCTTTTCCAACATTTTCCTATTTCTGTGACCTCATCAAGGAGATTGCAGAGTGCAAAACCGATTCCAGCTTCTGCTATGAAGAACCCAGCAGCTCTGCATCATCCCCTAAGTATGAGAGTTCTTGATCTCACAACAGTAACCGCAGCGGTCTGGTATCTGCAAAAAAGACAGAAATTCTGCCTACACCAACTTCAGCGCCAAACAAAGGCAATGAAGGTGAGAAGGTTGAAAATCCGAACCGCCAGTGTCCAATTCACAAATTGCCACCTCCCCTGAAGAAGTGCATTGGCTTCAGGAAGAAAGCCCTTCAAGAATGAAAGGAGCTCTTGAAGAAGTTTGGAGTATGCTTCAGGTGCTGCACCTCTACCGAACATCTTGCGAAGGACTGTGTCATCGCCATCAAGTGTCTAGAGTGCGACAGTGAAGACCACATACAAGCGCTCCATCCATCATGGCCTGACTCTGCATCTACACCTTCTCTCACCACAAACCATGGCGGGGAGAGTTCAGACCAAGCGACAAGCCAAGTTGCGGTATCTTCCTCATGAACCAAAATCTGCAGAGAAGGTCTTCGAGACAAGTCCTGCACGAAGATTTGCCTGGCAAGGTTGTATCCCAAGGGTCATCCAGAGAAGGCAGTCAAGGTGTACGTTAGTCTTGACAACCAGAGCAACAAATCACTGGCCAGGTCAGAACCCTTCAGCTTATTTGACTTAAAAGGAGATGTCTATCCTTACACTTTGGGCACCTACAGCGGCGTTATAAAAACCTCTGGAAGAAGGGCCAGTGGCCTCACAATAACTTCACTTGAGAAGGACGCCATGGAGATGCCACTACCTATGCTTGCTGAGTGTAACCAAATTCCATTCAACAGGGAAGAAATCCCAACGTCAGAAGTTGCTCTTCAGCATCCTCATTTCAGAATGATAGCCAAAGAGATATCACCCCTGGATGACAAGGCAGACATCCTAATTCTCCTCGGCAGAGACATTATACAACTGCACAAGATGCGTCAACAAATCCACGGACTACTCAATGAACAATACGCCCAGCGCCTCGAGCTAGGCTGGGTTATCATTGGCAATGTCTGTATCGACTAGACACAGGATCCAAGCAACATCTCCTCTTACAAAACCCTTATCACGTCAGATCACCATGACTTGTCCCTCCTGCCAGACCCATGTCACTACTGGATGAAGAAGTCACACGACATTAAGTGTCAACAACAACCATCTGACAATTCAAGACTGCTCTATCCTCGAGACTACAACCTCGAGGGAAGAGTACTCGGTCCTACAACAAAGGACAACAACTCACCACCTACAGAGAGAAGACAAGGTGATCATCAGGATCAGGAGCATCAAAGCCACTGACTACAACTATAAAATCTGGGTAGCTCCCTCACCTTCTCTTCCCGCAAAGACTGAGTTGCCAAGGGATTCACAGCAAGCAACTGTTAAGGTCACAGCCTTTGACGCCTATCTCCATCACAAGCCTGGTCAAGCCGAAGCCGTGCTAGACTTCAGTGCTCAGAGTAAGAGCCCCTCTCTCAAGAGCTTATCTTTTACCAATAATGCTAGCGTTTTCCCCACGCAATGCAGCCTCAGCACACTGACGGATGTAGAACAAGACACGTTCACTTCCCAAGCATCACCTTGTGATGAACTCGTTAATGTACTTGCACCAAGAGAACCATAGTCTAGGAAGGATCTCAAGCCAACCCGCCTTACAAGTTGTTTGTCCAATGTGCCAGTACGGAAACTGAGATCTCGTCATCACCCTGGACATGCTTCCAGCTGGTCAGTCATCGTGCCTGCTGACATGAATTTCAGGTTCATCATCTGCTGGCTCCTTCGAGCAATAGTCACAAGAGCTTGGCTCGTCACTGGACTCTGCCACGGCGGGGAGCATACCTTCGCATTTTACTGCTGGGCTAGGACTCAGGATTATCAGAATCCAACTGAACTTTAGCTTCCCCTTGTGGACTGGAACTTCTGCTGTTGAGTTGGTGGAAGAGTTGGCATATTTCGGCTTCCGCAATCCAAAGATGGGTTTTCTATTGGACTCATTTTTCATTTTTTATTCAAGGTCTAACATTTTACTACAAGTATAGACTTGATTTCTGCATTATGTTGCATTGTTTTTCTTCTCTCCTCTCATTGCAGGTTTCACGACTTCGAGGGACAGAGTTGTCTCCTTATCTCTCACAAGGACTTGTGAAATATGACGATTTCAGATGGGGAGTGTTGTGTCCCATGAATGGGAACAACCTGTAATGTATATTCCTCTGTGTTTAGTTCTTCCTCCAATCAGCAAAATTTCCTGTTGTTGCTAGGTAGAATTAGACTATGTGAAAATTGTCCCTATGTCCCTCCTGTAGTTGAGCCCTGTATTAGGTTGCTCCACCCTTCTTCTTCAGTTTAGCCTACAGCAGCCATTACTCAAGATGCATGTGTACTCCCCTGTTCAGATTACTCCTTTTTACCTACTGTCCATTGTAAACTAACACAAGATTTTGGAAGAAAACAGCATCGTTTCTCCTGGTCTTTCTACTGTTGCATTGCCAGTGGAGTTAAAACTACCTGAAGACGCCTGGTGGTGTAAGTACAAGTTACACAATTATATAAGAAGCTGATAGTTAGAACACTTGGGATTTGCAGTCATCAGGAAGACTCAGAATAGTTCCCAAACACGCTTTCTAGTTCTCAGGTCCCAGTCTGCTAGTTCACGCTAGTGTCTGTCCTTTCCTTACCCCCCTTGCCAGTACTTTCCTTCCCCCATACCAGACTATCAGAGAGGAACAAATCACAGATCTGATGACAGCATTAAAGAATAAGATCAGCAGATTCTTAGACAAACCATATCTTTTCAGCTGACGCAGGAAGAATATCCTCTGTTGTACTTTTCTTATAACAGCATCCACGTTTTCCCCCCATTTAAGATCATGAGAGATGATAACACCAAGGAATTTGGTCTCTGTGACCCTAAGAACCACTTCGTCATGGATGTAGATTGGAAGTATCTCATGTTGATCTTTCCTAAAATCCACAACCATCTCAGCAGTTTTTTTAGTGTTGAGTACAAGATTATTGGCTTTACACCAGTCACATATTCTTTCCACCTCACTCCGATACAAGTCTTCAGCATTTCCCCCGATGAGACCAATCAGTGTCATATCATCGGCAAATTTCAAGATTTTTACTGAGTCTGATGAAGAGATGCAATCATTCGTATAGAGAGAAAACAGTAACGGGGACAAAACACACCCCTGAGGTGCCCCGATGTTTGTGACCAAGGTGTCCGAAGTGAATGGTCCAACTTTTACACTCTGTATCCTGGCTGTCAGGAAGTTATAAATCCACAAGCATAAGTTGAGAGGGACTCCAAGAGCTACCATTTTCTTATGAAGTAAATTCGGATCAATGGTATTGAACGCTGAGCTAAAGTCCATGAAAAGAATCCGGACATATGAGTGCAGTTCATTTGTATGATCCAAAATGTACTTCAGTCCCAGATTGACAGTGTCGTTTGCCGAACGATTCTCCTTATAGGCAAACTGAAGCGGGTCCCTTAGCTTCTGCGTGAATTTTATCAGGTGGGACATCATAATTCTTTTGAAGACTTTCATAGCTACAGATGTGAGTGCTACTGGTCTATAGTCGTTCAACTCAGAAGATCCCACTTTCTTGGGGACAGGGATAATTGTGGAATTTTTCCAACACTGAGGTACAACGCACTCTTTCAGTGACACATTGTATATATTTGTCTGTATAGGGGCAAGCTGGGTAGCACATACTTTCAGACACATTGGAGATACACCATCAGGGCCAGGTGCCTTTTTGACCTTAAGTCCTTTCAGGATGCGTATCACCTCTGCCTTGGAGATCACTACTTGGGTGTTGCACAATGAATGATCTTTATATGAACAGACTGAGGAGCTTAGAGATGAATAGCCACTGTGTGTAGAGCTTGCCTCAAATCTGCAGTAGAATTCATTTAACTCTGCTGCCAGACTTCTGCTGGGGTTCACTATAGTGGGGTGGCTTTTATAATTGGTGACCTCTCTTAATCCTCTCCATGCAGATCTATTATCTTTTGATGAGAACCTTTCCTCCAGAATCTTTGCATACTCGTGTTTGGCTAACTTGATCTCTTTAGATATCGAGTTCCTAAGTTTCTTGAATTCAGTAATATCGCCTGCTGTATAAGCCTCCTCTTTTCTCTTACGGATCAACCTGACTTTATTTGTAAACCACGGCTTGTTGTTTCCCCGAAAGTGGACAGATTTGGATGGAATAAACGTGTCTTCACAAAAACGGATATATGAGGACACTGCATCAACCCATTCATCCAGACCCGAGCATGTTTCCTGGAATACCTCCCAGTCCGTGCATTCAAAGCATGCTTGTAGTTGCAATTTTGCAAGAAACTGAGTATTATCTGACAGAATTGCAGGGGTGTCAATACTTTTGGCCAAAACTGTAACCTACTAATGTATTTCTCCATATTTAGGTATTATGTAAGTAGCATGTGTCAAAGAAAATATGGAAGTAAACAGTGCTACCCATGCTCTTAGGACCTCACAACCTCAGGATTTTCCCTTTCTAGTTTCACCACTCTCCCTAATTCACTAACCGGAAGCAGAGATATAGGATAAAAGGGTAACTGTGGCACCTATGTTCTGATGTCTGAGGAGACCAAAAGGTGGTTCTGCTACACAAGAGAACACCAGTATTATAGCTGAGATTTCATAGATGGGGGTTGACCTATAGATTCTGCATTGGGGCCGGGAAGCTTTATAGAAGAACACAGTAAGTTATCATTGTTTGCCAGGCTACAGATCCTCAGCCAAGTCATGGTCATTGTCTCTGCTTGCTCATATTACAGACTGTCTCTTGCTTTCCTTCTAATCAGTCCTGAGGCTGCAGTGATAACAGGACTTTCTTAGCTAGAAGGTTCCTGTAGTGCCAGCATCTCTGAACGCTGCCCCTCTCCCTCGGCAGGGACCCCAACTCACAACCTTGGCTCCCATCAAGCTCTCCCTCCACCTTCTTTGCCTGATTCTGCCCAGGATACAAGTGCGGTGTGCAGATTTCTGAGAACTGTGCATAGGGCTCGTGTGCGCACGCTCCCCTGTTCTTAAAGGGGCCGATCGCATCATCCTAAAGTGTCCCCAGCCAATGACTGGTAGACATTTATTGATTACCTCACGTCCACCTGCATTGAGGTGACCGTGTAACATTGTTAGTGTGTTCCTGTTGTGTCTCACAAATGGGAACAACCTGTAATGTATATTTCTCTGTGTTTAGTTCTTCCTCCAATCAGCAAAATTCCCTGTTGTTGCTAGGTAGAATTAGACTGTGTGAAAATTGTCCCTATGTCCCTCCCGTAGTTGAGCTCTGTATTAGGTTGCTCCTCCCTTCTTCAGTTTAATCTACAGCAGCCATTACTCAAGACTCATGTGTACTGCCCTGTACAGATTATTCCTTTTTACCTATTGTCCATTGTAAACTAATAAAACATTTTGGAAGATTACAGCAACGTTTCTCCTGGTCTTTCTACAGTTGCATTGCCAATGGAGTTAAAACTACCTGAGGATGCCTGGTGGTGTAAGTACAAGTTACACAATTATCTAAGAAGCTGATGGTTAGAACACTTGGGATTTACAGTCATCAGGAAGAGACAGAATAGTAAAAAGGAGTAGCTGTTACCAGGAACAGTATACAGCTCTAATCCAAGAAGAGAATTTCTTTTAAGGTTAATGTAAAGCCACCACAACAGCAGCTTACATAGACTGCAGACATTCTCTGTGCTCTTCACTTCAGAAAACTGCACAGTGAAAGATTTAACCTGTTACTAAGAACAGTTCACAGCCTGTAATCCAGAGAAAGGATCCATCTATAAGCTATTGAGTAGCTGCAATTTACATAGACTTGTAGTTCTGTGCTGTCCAGCTCAGCCAGTTGCAACTTTGTATTGGTGTCCTTGACAACCAGGAGCAGAACAGGCCCCACCCTTGCTCTCCTGCCACTATGTCCAAGACTAAAAGAACCCTTTCACTGCCAGTTCTGCAGCAGCAAGAAATGGAAACAGAACTTTTCACTGTTCGCAGTGAAATATCCAAACGATCAACCAATCCTATATGGAAAGTCAAAGAGACCTAGAATCCACCAAAGGTGAATTGCTACACCACACAACTTCCCTATGGAAAAGAGTACTAGACCAAGCTACTGTCTAGACTGTGCCCAGCTCTCACGAGTTACCACCAGTCGGAGCCCTTGAACAATTGTATTCTGCATACCAGTCTTATAAAGACACTTGTAAAGAATACATCTCTACTCTGCTGAAATTAACTACGCAAGAGTTACTAAAGGAATGCCAGGTCTTCCAACAGCTCAATGCCAAACGAGACTGCACCGTTCGTGACATTGTGAACAAGATAGAAGCAAAAATCCCACAAATGTCAGAAGTGACATCGCACAGATCCAGGTCTGCTAGGATCTCAAAGCACTCAATCATTTCAAGCTCATCAAGGTACTTAACCATCGGTGAGCAGTTCATAAGAGCGTGTGCCGAAGCAGAATCTATGAAAGTGCAAGCCATTTTCGGCCAAAAGAAAGCAGAGAGGGAAATAGAATCTACATGCAAGAAAGCAGACATTGCACGCATGGAAGCTTAATCTACACACGAGAAAGCGGAAATAGAAGCCCTGCAGAAGGAATATGAACACGCAGCAGCCGTAGCAAAACTAAAGGTCTTCGAGCCGGCTCTAGGTGGAAGCCAAAGAGGCATCCTCAATTTGTACGAACTCGACAAAGAAGACCCACTTAAGCGCACAAGAAATTACGTGCTGAGCCAAACCAACGAACCCCTGACCACTAACAACATTTCCATCAGCACCGACCTCTCTCTAGAGCATCAGGACGTTGATCCGCCTGCAGCTCCCAGCTTTCAAGGTCAGTCCAATATACCACAAACATTCAAACCCGAACCTCCTTCATGGCCTGACCCTACACCTCAGCAAATGCCATACGCCAACGTCTACATGCAACCTAATATGCCGACAAGGCACTACGCTCCTGACAACTGTGTGGTTCCAGCCCCGCATACAACAGAGATCATATGCCACAAACCGGTTGCTGGTCTAAATGCCTACGCCACTCCATATCTTCCGATGTTCTTGAACCAAAAAGCTACGACCCACGCTAACAGCATCACTCAGCCAGCAAATATTTCTCCAAAGTCAGAAAGAACAGACATGTCCGATTTTGCGAGGTACATGATACGCCGAGAACTCACCAACACTGGTCTCACAAGGTTCGGCGACCAGCCTGAGAATTACAGAGGTTGAAAATGTGCCTTTAAAGCCGCAATTAGTGACCTGCTGAAGAGCTGGATCTGCTAATCAGGTGGCTCGGACCTCAATCCACAGAGCTGGTCAAGAGGCTCAGATCCATCCACATCAGCAATCTAGCAGCTGGTCTCATGGCTGCATGGGACAGACTAGAACATAGCTTTGGCAGTCCTGAAGCCATAGAGAATGCACTGTTTAAGCGTCTACAGGATTTTTCCAAAATATCTAGCAAGGACAGTTCAAAATTCCTAGAGCTCAGCGACCTGCTCCTAGAGCTCCTAGAGCTCCAGTTAGCCAAGGCAGACACGCACCTACCTGGCCTCAGCTACCTGGAAACCGCTTGTGGGGTGAAACCCATAGTTGCCAAGTTACCCTACAGCATACAAGAAATGTGGACCATATGAGGGTCAAACTTCAAAAGACAATACGAAGTCCCTTTTCCAACATTTTCCTATTTCTGTGACCTCATCAAGGAGATTGCAGAGTGCAAAACCGATTCCAGCTTCTGCTATGAAGAACCCAGCAGCTCTGCATCATCCCCTAAGTATGAGAGTTCTTGATCTCACAACAGTAACCGCAGCGGTCTGGTATCTGCAAAAAAGACAGAAGTTCTGCCTACACCAACTTCAGCGCCAAACAAAGGCAATGAAGGTGAGAAGGTTGAAAATCCGAACCGCCAGTGTCCAATTCACAAATTGCCACCTCCCCTGAAGAAGTGCATTGGCTTCAGGAAGAAAGCCCTTCAAGAATGAAAGGAGCTCTTGAAGAAGTTTGGAGTATGCTTCAGGTGCTGCACCTCTACCGAACATCTTGCGAAGGACTGTGTCATCGCCATCAAGTGTCTAGAGTGCGACAGTGAAGACCACGTACAAGCGCTCCATCCATCATGGCCTGACTCTGCATCTACACCTTCTCTCACCACAAACCATGGCGGGGAGAGTTCAGACCAAGCGACAAGCCAAGTTGCGGTATCTTCCTCATGCACCAAAATCTGCAGAGAAGGTCTTCGAGACAAGTCCTGCACGAAGATTTGCCTGGCAAGGTTGTATCCCAAGGGTCATCCAGAGAAGGCAGTCAAGGTGTACGTTAGTCTTGACAACCAGAGCAACAAATCACTGGCCAGGTCAGAACCCTTCAGCTTATTTGACTTAAAAGGAGATGTCTATCCTTACACTTTGGGCACCTACAGCGGCGTTATAAAAACCTCTGGAAGAAGGGCCAGTGGCCTCACAATAACTTCACTTGAGAAGGACGCCATGGAGATGCCACTACCTATGCTTGCTGAGTGTAACCAAATTCCATTCAACAGGGAAGAAATCCCAACGTCAGAAGTTGCTCTTCAGCATCCTCATTTCAGAATGATAGCCAAAGAGATATCACCCCTGGATGACAAGGCAGACATCCTAATTCTCCTCGGCAGAGACATTATACAACTGCACAAGATGCGTCAACAAATCCACGGACTACTCAATGAACAATACGCCCAGCGCCTCGAGCTAGGCTGGGTTATCATTGGCAATGTCTGTATCGACTAGACACAGGATCCAAGCAACATCTCCTCTTACAAAACCCTTATCACGTCAGATCACCATGACTTGTCCCTCCTGCCAGACCCATGTCACTACTGGATGAAGAAGTCAAACGACATTAAGTGTCAACAACAACCATCTGACAATTCAAGACTGCTCTATCCTCGAGACTACAACCTCGAGGGAAGAGTACTCGGTCCTACAACAAAGGACAACAACTCACCACCTACAGAGAGAAGACAAGGTGATCATCAGGATCAGGAGCATCAAACCCACTGACTACAACTATAAAATCTGGGTAGCTCCCTCACCTTCTCTTCCCGCAAAGACTGAGTTGCCAAGGGATTCACAGCAAGCAACTGTTAAGGTCACAGCCTTTGACGCCTATCTCCATCACAAGCCTGGTCAAGCCGAAGCCGTGCTAGACTTCAGTGCTCAGAGTAAGAGCCCCTCTCTCAAGAGCTTATCTTTTACCAATAATGCTAGCGTTTTCCCCACGCAATGCAGCCTCAGCACACTGACGGATGTAGAACAAGACACGTTCACTTCCCAAGCATCACCTTGTGATGAACTCGTTAATGTACTTGCACCAAGAGAACCATAGTCTAGGAAGGATCTCAAGCCAACCCGCCTCACAAGTTGTTTGTCCAATGTGCCAGTACGGAAACTGAGATCTCGTCATCACCCTGGACATCCTTCCAGCTGGTCAGTCATCGTGCCTGCTGACATGAATTTCAGGTTCATCATCTGCTGGCTCCTTCGAGCAATAGTCACAAGAACTTGGCTCATCACTGGACTCTGCCACGGCGGGGAGCATACCTTCGCATTTTACTGCTGGGCTAGGACTCAGGATTATCAGAATCCAACTGAACTTTAGCTTCCCCTTGTGGACTGGAACTTCTACTGTTGAGTTGGTGGAAGAGTTGGCATATTTCGGCTTCCGCAATCCAAAGATGGGTTTTCTATTGGACTCATTTTTCATTTTTTATTCAAGGTCTAACATTTTACTACAAGTATAGACTTGATTTCTGCATTATGTTGCATTGTTTTTCTTCTCTCCTCTCATTGCAGGTTTCACGACTTCGAGGGACAGAGTTGTCTCCTTATCTCTCACAAGGACTTGTGAAATATGACGATTTCAGATGGGGAGTGTTGTGTCCCATGAATGGGAACAACCTGTAATGTATATTCCTCTGTGTTTAGTTCTTCCTCCAATCAGCAAAATTTCCTGTTGTTGCTAGGTAGAATTAGACTATGTGAAAATTGTCCCTATGTCCCTCCTGTAGTTGAGCCCTGTATTAGGTTGCTCCACCCTTCTTCTTCAGTTTAGCCTACAGCAGCCATTACTCAAGATGCATGTGTACTCCCCTGTTCAGATTACTCCTTTTTACCTACTGTCCATTGTAAACTAACACAAGATTTTGGAAGAAAACAGCATCGTTTCTCCTGGTCTTTCTACAGTTGCATTGCCAGTGGAGTTAAAACTACCTGAAGACGCCTGGTGGTGTAAGTACAAGTTACACAATTATATAAGAAGCTGTTAGTTAGAACACTTGGGATTTGCAGTCATCAGGAAGACTCAGAATAGTTCCCAAACACGCTTTCTAGTTCTCAGGTCCCAGTCTGCTAGTTCACGCTAGTGTCTGTCCTTTCCTTACCCCCCTTGCCAGTACTTTCCTTCTCAGTCTGTATTAGAGCCAGATCTGCCAGCAACTGCCGTGCCAGTCTGTACATCAGCTGGATCTGCCAGCACTTGCCGTGCCAACCTGTGCATCAGTCATACCAGTCCACTCCTGCCAGTGCCTGCCTGCATCAGCTGTCCTCACCTTTCAGGCTGTTCCAGCTCTTCTCTTGGGGGTCAGCTGCCCTGCGTCCATGGTCTGTCCTGGAGTGGCACCTGGTGATCATCTGGAGCCAAGCCTAATCCCACCATCAGAGGCTTTAGTGAAAAGTCAGGTGTTCACCTAGTCACATCCCTCCAGGCTCTCCTCGGGCCACAGCACAGTGGTTCCACCACTCCTGTTACAGTTTGCACAGGCCATGGAATTCACTAGCAATCAAGCTTACCATTTCTTAGCCCTGCACCAGGATGCCTCCCACCAAAAAGAGCATTTTCTCCTACCTGCGGACAGTAACCACCCATCTAGATATGCTGACTACTCAGGCCGCATCCACACCTACCCAAGCTTCCACCAACTCAGCTGTGTCCCATCAGCCTGCCAGCTAAGTGATTGCTACCAGAACCCATCTGTCTGCTCCTCCTCATTATGGCGGTGACCCTGCCTATGTTAGGGGTTTATTAATCAGTGCAAGCTGCATTTTAACTCTTGGCTCATCAGTTTGTCTCAGATGGGACTAAAGTGGCTGTCATCATGTCTCATCTCTCTGGCTAAGCTCTGTCATGGCTCAATCCCCTATGGAAGAGAGGGTATCCTCTTGTGTTGAAACTCCAGTCCTTTCTAGAAGCCCTCCAGAAGGTCTTCAATGAGCCTGGCCGTGTCTCCTCAGCAGCATCTTCTATCTTCAGACTGCACCAGGGAAATCTCACAGTGGGCCAGTACACTGTTTAATTCCATACACTGTCTTCTGAACTCACCAGTAATAAAGAGGATTTGGTGGCCACCTTCTGGGAGAGCCTCTCTGGGAGAATCAAGGACAAGCTCACTGGTCGTGATCTATAGATCTCACTGTATGACCTGGTTTTTCTGGCAACTTGAATCTACATCAGATTTCAGGAGTGCTCCAAGGAGGTGATCCACGAGAGAAAACCAGCATGCCTAGCTCCTATCTTTTAAAGACCAATCATACAGCAAGCCCAAGCTTCAGCATCCTCCCCGGAATCTGTGCAAATAGATTAGGTGAAGATAGCTAAGCATCATCAGGAAACCCATTGCACCGAGGGAAGCTGCTTCTATTGTGGCAGTCAGGAGAATGCAATCAGCTCCTGTCCAGAGAAACTGGGAAATTCCAGCACCTAAGGTCAGTTGGAGAGGTCACCCTGGGTGAGTATCACTCCTCCCCATCTCTGATTATGATGGTATTTGTTTCCTGTGGCAACATCCATTTTGTCAGGTAAGCCTACCTGGACACTGGTTCTGCAGGTAATCTCATCCAACAAGCCATTGTGAAGCTGTATAAAATCCCAATCCAAAGTCTACAGGATCCATTGGTGGTATCATCAGTGAATGGAAAACCTCTTTCAAAGACAACTTTTTTGTTACCAAGCCATAAAACTTCGGGTAGGAATGCTATACTCAGAGAAAGTTCCTCTATATGTGCTGTCAGGTGTGTCTCACCCTCTGCTTCTAGGTCTGCCATTGCTTCAAAGACATGAGCCTGTCTTAGACTGGAAATCCAGAGAAGTACTCCATTGGGGACAGGAATGTCATGTTCCCATTCGTCCTGCTTGACCCCTGGCCTCTCCATCTAATTTACTAATTTACCTGGCTTGCCTGTTGCATATTGGGTGTACACTGACGTCTTCAACAAGAAGGAGGCTGAAATGCTACCACCTTATAAGACATATGACTGTCCTAATGATCTTTTCGCTGGCTCCTCTCCTTCATGGGACCTTGTCTACCCTTTATCTCAGGCTGAGACCCGAGCCATGTCCGAGTACATTAAAGAGAATCTCAACAGAGGATTTTTCTGAAAGTCTTCCTCCCGGCCAGAGGAGGATTCTTCTTTGTTAAGAAAAGGGGATTCAACCAGATTACAATCAAGAATAAATATCCTACTCCTCTCTTTTCTTTTTTTTTATAACAATATCTTTTGAAAGGAGGAGGAGCGCCGAGAGATGGCTGCTCTGGCATGAGGCTCCTGAGTTTTTTACCCTGTTTAATTGTTAATTCTCCCTTTGGTTCACTCACCATTGCGTAGCTACAGGATTCGGCAGAGCTGGGAGTAGTGTGGAGACTGCGATCAGCTGGGACCGGTGTCTTTCTGTCCTCGTGGAGCTCCATGCCTGGATTCAGCTGGGAGAGAGTGAAGCTGCTGGCTGCCTGCCAACTTTCCTACAACTTGTACCCATTTCCAGCAAGCAGATGATCCCAGGATAGGAAACCTGGTGGAGTGTGCGGTGCTGGAGTTGTTCTGGAGATCTTGTGGTCCACGTGGAGCTGTAGGGCTACAGGATTCGGCAGAGCTGGGAGTAGTGTGGAGACTGCGACCAGCTGGGACTGGTGTCTTTCTGTCCTCGTGGAGCTCCGTGCCTGGTTTCAGCTGGGAGAGAGTGAAGCTGCTGGCTGCCTGCCAACTTTCCTACAACTTGTACCCATTTCCAGCATGCAGATGATCCCGGGATAGGAAAGCTGGTGGAGTGTGCGGTGCTGGAGATGTTCTGGAGATCTTGTGGTCCAGGTGGAGCTGAAGGGGTGAGCTGGGCAGGTTTGGGCTAACTGTTGGCGTGTCCCCTGATGTCCCTGTCTTGTTGCACCCATGCCCTCCCCCCAGCAGTGCTGGGAGCACCCTTTATGGAAAGTTGTACATTTAACTCTGCTAAGCTGTGACTGTTCAGTCTTTATAGCTACAAGCTGAGTGTAATCATGGCCACTGCACTCTGTAAACCTACTCTTATGATTTCAAGGGACGATTTATTATTCTGGAATCATCCACAATTTCTCATGGACTCCCCTTCTTGGAGCATGATTGCTAATTCAACAATTGAGTACATAAAATCCATTACTTCTGTGAAACCTGTGGAGGTGTACTGCAAGAGAGGTAGGAGAGGAGGAGTCCTGGCACGCCTTCGGAGGAGAGGGTTCAGAACAGCTCTTCCTTCACTCCACTTGGCTAATGTCCGTTCCTTAGCTAACAAAATGGAGGATCTGAACTTACTTTGTAACATGAGATCTGATATGGCCAATTCAGCTGCTCTTTGTTTTACTGAGACCTGGTTGAATGAGACCATCCCTGATTGTAGTCTGGATCTACCTGGTTTTGTTATCTACAGAGCTGACCGTGATTGTGTAGCTTCAGGTAAACAAAGGGGGGGTGGGGTATGTCTCTACATCAACACTAGATTGTGCTATGATGTTAACATACTGGGAAAAGGTTGCTCTCCAGATCTAGAGTACCTTGCACTCAATTGTAGACCATTTTACTCTCCAAGAGAGTTTTCATCTATGGTTCTGGTTGCAGTATATATTCCCCCCCAAGCATCTGTTAAAGCTGCTATTGGTGAATTAGCTTGCAAAATATCAGAATGGGAGAAAGGATCTCCAGAAGCATTTGTGATCGTAATGGGGGACTTTAACAAAGGAAAACTCAACCTGGATCTCCCCAAATTTACTCAACATATAAACTGCTTCACGAGAGAGAACAATACGCTTGATCACTGCTATACAGTCATAAAAGGGGCCTACAGGGCAGTGAGGAGAGCAGCAGTGGGCTTTTCAGATCATTGTCTAATTCATTTAATTCCAGCCTACAGGCAAAGGTTGAAAACATCCAAACCTACAGTTTATACAAAGAAGACATGGTCTGAGGAGGCAAAATTGCAACTACAAGCATGCTTTGAATGCACGGACTGGGAGGTATTCCAGGAAACATGCTCGGGTCTGGATGAATGGGTTGATGCAGTGTCCTCATATATCCGTTTTTGTGAAGACACGTTTATTCCATCCAAATCTGTCCACTTTCGGGGAAACAACAAGCCGTGGTTTACAAATAAAGTCAGGTTGATCCGTAAGAGAAAAGAGGAGGCTTATACAGCAGGCGATATTACTGAATTCAAGAAACTTAGGAACTCGATATCTAAAGAGATCAAGTTAGCCAAACACGAGTATGCAAAGATTCTGGAGGAAAGGTTCTCATCAAAAGATAATAGATCTGCATGGAGAGGATTAAGAGAGGTCACCAATTATAAAAGCCACCCCACTATAGTGAACCCCAGCAGAAGTCTGGCAGCAGAGTTAAATGAATTCTACTGCAGATTTGAGGCAAGCTCTACACACAGTGGCTATTCATCTCTAAGCTCCTCAGTCTGTTCATATAAAGATCATTCATTGTGCAACACCCAAGTAGTGATCTCCAAGGCAGAGGTGATACGCATCCTGAAAGGACTTAAGGTCAAAAAGGCACCTGGCCCTGATGGTGTATCTCCAATGTGTCTGAAAGTATGTGCTACCCAGCTTGCCCCTATACTGACAAATATATACAATGTGTCACTGAAAGAGTGCGTTGTACCTCAGTGTTGGAAAAATTCCACAATTATCCCTGTCCCCAAGAAAGTGGGATCTTCTGAGTTGAACGACTATAGACCAGTAGCACTCACATCTGTAGCTATGAAAGTCTTCAAAAGAATTATGATGTCCCACCTGATAAAATTCACGCAGAAGCTAAGGGACCCGCTTCAGTTTGCCTATAAGGAGAATCGTTCGGCAAACGACACTGTCAATCTGGGACTGAAGTACATTTTGGATCATACAAATGAACTGCACTCATATGTCCGGATTCTTTTCATGGACTTTAGCTCAGCGTTCAATACCATTGATCCGAATTTACTTCATAAGAAAATGGTAGCTCTTGGAGTCCCTCTCAACTTATGCTTGTGGATTTATAACTTCCTGACAGCCAGGATACAGAGTGTAAAAGTTGGACCATTCACTTCGGACACCTTGGTCACAAACATCGGGGCACCTCAGGGGTGTGTTTTGTCCCCGTTACTGTTTTCTCTCTATACGAATGATTGCATCTCTTCATCAGACTCAGTAAAAATCTTGAAATTTGCCGATGATATGACACTGATTGGTCTCATCGGGGGAAATGCTGAAGACTTGTATCGGAGTGAGGTGGAAAGAATATGTGACTGGTGTAAAGCCAATAATCTTGTACTCAACACTAAAAAAACTGCTGAGATGGTTGTGGATTTTAGGAAAGATCAACATGAGATACTTCCAATCTACATCCATGACGAAGTGGTTCTTAGGGTCACAGAGACCAAATTCCTTGGTGTTATCATCTCTCATGATCTTAAATGGGGGGAAAACGTGGATGCTGTTATAAGAAAAGTACAACAGAGGATATTCTTCCTGCGTCAGCTGAAAAGATATGGTTTGTCTAAGAATCTGCTGATCTTATTCTTTAATGCTGTCATCAGATCTGTGATTTGTTCCTCTCTGATAGTCTGGTATGGGGGAGCCACTGCGCATGACAAACTCCGCTTACAAAGGACTTTCAGAACAGCAGAGAGAATTATAGGTTCCCCCCTGCCTAAAATCCAGGATCTTTATGATAAGAGTATTCGATCCCACGAATTGAAAATTTCATCCGATCCCTCTCACCCGGGACACTCCTCATTCCAACTACTCCCTTCAGGACGTCGCTTCAGAGTCCCCAAATGCAGCACTAACCGCCATATGAACAGCTTCTATCCACTCTCTGTTCAACAATTAAATCATCATGTGTAGACTATATACTGTATCTGTCTTGTTAGATGTTACTTGTTGTATCTGTTGTTATATATTATGTTGCCTCTTTGCCACAAAGAATTCCTTGTATATATGTAATATGTACTTGGCGATAATAAATTTGATTGATTGATTATTTGGTTTTAAAAGAATAACAACATGTTTACACAACACAAATAAACTAATCAGAACGTACATTGTAAGAGAATAACATAACATACAGGACTAAACAATATATTGAAAAATATCCAAACAACCAGGAAAATATTTCAAAATCAGAGCTTAGTAATATTTTCAGGATGGTCTCGCCAAGCTCTCTCACTTACCATAAATGTAGGCATCTTATTATTTTTCTATGCTAACATTTTTCTCAAGTACACAAGTTCTATTTATTCAATGAATGATTTCTCCCATTATGGGTATCCCAGAGGATTTCCAATATCTAGTGATCACAAGTATTCTACTGTATGTTTAGAATCAATAGAATGAATTCCCAATAAGAGCAGCGCTAAAGATGGTGAAGGTTGCACTGTGTAGTAAATTAATGATGAAATAAGTGTGAAGACCACCTTCCAGATGGGGGCTAATAGCAGGCAGGTCCAAAGAGTATTGAGTAGAGAACCCTTAGAGCCACAATTAAGCCAGCATAATTGTGAGGATGCGGGAAATAGCATATGTAATCTCACTGGGGTGTACTAACATCTCAGCACAGTTTTCATATATGATTCTAAATAGGAAGCACATGTGCGAGTGGCTAATGCCAATGAGCTGGACCATTAATTATTTGGAAATGTTTTGTTTAAAAACTTTTCCCAAGTTAAAAAGGGGTTGACTTAATAAAGACATTTTTTTTGTGTCCAATAAATTATATATAGGTTTCAGACCACTTGAAGTAGATGTTGTTTTAGATAAGGCTGAAATTAGTTCTGATTTCACATTTGTCAGAAGAAATGAGAACTTCTGGAGTGCTTGTCTTATGCGTAGATATTTATAGAACTCACTATTAGGGATTCTGAAACAAGAGTGTAAGGACTCAAAAGTATGGAGAGTATAACCGTCAAATAAGTCTTTAATCAGTTCTATGACCTTTTTTTCATTCTTGGATATTTAGATCTCCTATTAGGATTTCTAGAGTTTCCAATGGAGCTATGGACAAAATAGGAGTGGAAGCAGTCAAACTTTTTTTTATGAAAGAGTTTCCAACTATGTAAGCAAGAGATCGTTAGAGGAAGTGCGACTAACTTACGGTACTTGAAGGCTCCACCAAGGATGCATAACACAAAGCTTGTAAATTGTTACAAACTGCATTGTGCGATTCAATTTGAACCCAGTTGCTTATCTTTCCGACTCTTCACCACCCTTTGACTAGGTCGAGTTGGGAAGCCATATAATAATCTAGGATGTTTGGAAAACCAAGTCCACCTAGCTTCTTAGGTCTTTTTAACAGGTGATTGGACAAGCGAGGTCTTTTATTTTTCCACTAGAAAGTGTGTGGTGCTTGCAGGTACGCAGGATGCAGTGACTAGTCGAGAGACAATTTGGTGCTTTCTATAATAACGTTTATAGGACTAGAGGGAACTTTCCTCAGTCACGGCCTGATCAACAAAAAAGGGGTAACAAGGATCGCCCTCGCAGGGGCTCTAAACAAGCAAACACAAACGGATAGAACACGACTAC
Organism: Dendrobates tinctorius; assembly: GCF_039654945.1. Lineage (NCBI taxonomy): Eukaryota > Metazoa > Chordata > Amphibia > Anura > Dendrobatidae > Dendrobates > Dendrobates tinctorius. The sequence continues at coordinate 993,755 of NW_027362095.1, forward strand.
GTCCAGCACTAGCCGGTCACTACAGGGCCGCGGTATGGCCGACTACGGGCCCTTAATTATATAGTCAACTTAGCCGTCCAGACATCCCTCGCCGTTCGGGATGGTGGTCTTTCGGCATAGTAGTCACTGGGCCCAGTTGCTGAGGCGTTGACGGAGTCTTCGCGCGCTCCGGTGCTCTGATGACACTGGAAACTCACAGGCCCCGGCGGAGTCTTTGGATGGATGGGCCGCAGCCCCCAGGCTGGGGCAAGTGGCAGCGATGTGTGGTAGCAAAGGACAGGCCACCTGTGCAGCTAACGGCTGCGATGGGGAATCCGCAGCAAGCAGAGGTTCGGCCCCTGCTGCGGACCGGAGCGGGACAGTGGTGGCCGCCGACGGCACTGGGCTTTCCGTGTCCATGGGTGAGGGCAGAGCGGCCGCGGGCAGCGGGGGACAGGCCACAGCCGTGGGTTGGAGTGAGGCGGCAGCGGCCGCTGGTGTCCGCGGGCAGGCCGCAGCCGCAGGCAGGAGCGAGGCGGCAATGGCCGCTGGTGGCCGCGGGCAGGCTGCAGCAGCGGGCTGGAAGAAGGCGGCAGCGGCCGCTGGTCGATGTGGGGCAGCAGTTCTCGGACGGTCGTCTCGGTGCCGTCCCGCTAATGTCCAGGGGAAGTATATCTCCTGTCTCTGGCCTCCTTCCTGACTCTGGTGAGTCGCTCTGGCTCTCAGTCACTCCCACGATCTCCTGCTCCTTCTGTCTCGTTCTGCTGACTCATCACCCCAGGAATTCCTCCACCTCCTTTATACTGGTCCCTCCACCAGCCGAGCGGCCATGCGAACCTTTTATAGCCCCGTCCTTCCGGGACCTTCCTGACCTCCAACCAAGCTGGAGAAGGACCTGAGCATGTGACCTCCGATCTCCAATGAGAGATCGTCCCATGGGCATGCTCAGTGGACTGAAAGGAGGACTTAGTCCCTGGAGTGGCTCGCTGCTGACCAGCATGCGTTGCTATAGCTGGACCAGAGGTGACAGCAGCAACCAGAAATACAGAGCTGGTCTGACCAGAGTGTGCTGAGCAGCCTCCTCTGTGGCCGGAGAGGAATGAGAGACAGCCGAATGCAAGGCTCGGGATTCCTGCTGTTCAGCGACAGGAACCCAATGTCTAACAACACGAAAGGTGGATTGTAACAATTGCTTTCGCTGTTTGGACCAGCCATAGTGTAAGAATCGGGTGTTCTTGTAATGCTGCGTGAACCGGTTATCAGCCTAAGTATGTAACAATACAGAAACAGAGAGCTATTAAATGCATAAAGCGTGTGAGAACATGATGCGAGGAACCTGGTTATGGTAAAAAATTTTGAATGGGCAACACAGGGATAGTTAGGTTTCTGTGTTGAGGCGGTAGGCCAGTCTGTACAAATGCGTTTTTAGGGCACGCTTAAAACTGTGGGGATTGGGGATTAATCGTATTAACCTGGGTAATGAATTCCAAAGAATTAGTGCAGCACGTGAAAAGTCTTATGCTGTTTGAACTCTGTAATGCCCCTGCGGTCTTTCAAGAACTGGTGAACGACATCTTCAGGGACATCCATTACACATGTGTGGTAGTTTACCTAGGTGACATCTTGATGTTTTTACAGATCTGCCTGCACACTGGAGGGATATTTGCCAGGTTCTACAGAGATTAAGGAAGAACCGTCTGTTTGACAAGCATGAAAAAGTGCATCTTCGAGCAGATTTCTCTTCCATTTCTTTGACCTGTGTTAAAAAGACTTGGGTATACTTATAGATCACAGATTGCACATGAGTCAATAGTGTGATGCAGCAGCAAAAAGTCAAACAAAGTTCTGGAATGTATTAGTAGAAGCATACAGTCTAGATCACATGAAATAATTATCCCCCTCTACTCCTACTTCGTCAGACCACATCTGGAATACTGTGTCCAGTTCTGGTCACCACATTGTAAAAAAGACATTGAAAATCTAGAGCAAGTTCAGAGAAGAGCTGCCAGGATGGTGAGCAGACTGCAAAGTATGTCCTACGAGGAATGATTAAAGGATCTGGGAATGTCTGCAAATATCTGAAGAGATTTCACAGAATAGAGGATCATCCTTATTCTCATTTGCAAACGGAAACATGAGAGGCAATACCATGAGACTGAATGGGAGAAGATACAGATTAGATATTAGAAAACATTTTTTGACAGTGAGGGTAATCAATAAGTGGAACAAGATGCCATGAGGGGTGGTGAGTTCTCCTTCAATGAAAGCCTTCAGACAGAGGCTGGAAAGACATCTGTCTGAGATGGTTTAGTGAATTCTGCATTGAGCAGGGGGTTGGACATGATGACCATTGAGGTCCCTTCCAACTCTAACATTCTATGATTCTATGATCAGATATGAGACCGGCCTGAAAATGTATCCCAAGAAGGACTATTACCGCAGTACATTCTACATTTTTCCTCTCGAACTGCTCCTATTTCTGCCTTCACCCACAAAGGAACCAACCCTAAGATATGGACTGCAGAGGCAAAGAACGCCTTTGTGTCTTTGAAACAGAGCGGGTCAATCAAATCCTTACTAACTTTCTGCGGCACTTTGTCAGTGCGCACCACAGTGACTGCGCTGAACTCCTGCCTTGGGCTGAATTCTCACACAACAACCATATGAGTGAATTCTCTGTTAAATCTGGTATAGAACACCAAGAGCAACTTATTGAAATACTCTGAACGGATGAAAAGACACCCAGACATGAGGTGTCTGGATCTGCCTCTGTTTTATTCTAGGGTCAAGCATTGGCTGTTGTCTAAGTATGTCTGTCTCCAGATACTCACTTCATTGGTCTGTTTGAGGTTCTAATTCAGAATAATCTGGTAGCCTACAGTTCAAACTCCTGGCCTCTTTACAGATCCCCAATTCCTTTCATGTGTCTCTACTCAAACCTGCCATCCTCAGTCCTTTTTTCAAAGATTCTGGTACCACTCCAGCTCCAGTCAGCACTGAAAATGTTTTCAAGGTAGAGAAGATTCTGGCCACCAAAAGGGTAAGAGGAAAAACCTATTTTGGGCAGCACGGTGGCTCAGTGGTTAGCGGTCCTGGGTTCGAATCCCACCAAGGACAACATCTGCAAGGAGTTTGTATGTTCTCCCCGTGTTTGCGTGGGTTTCCTCCGGGCACTCCGGTTTCCTCCCACACTCCAAAGACATACTGATAGGGAATTTAGATTGTGAGCCCCATCGGGGACAGTGATGAAATGTGTGCAAACTGTAAAGCACTGCGGAATATGTTAGCGCTATATAAAAATAAAGATTTATAAAAAAGATAAAGATTATTATTTTCTTGTGCACTGGAGTGGGTTTGGAATTGATGAGAGGTCCAGGGAAAGTATCCATGACCCTCTCCTCCTGGAGAGATTTCTTGCAGGCTTGAAAAAGAGGGGGCATGAAGGAGGGTACTGTAGCACTGGCATGGCATCGTGCATGCTGCCCCTCATCCCAGGCAGGGATGCCAACTCACTGTTGTCGCTCCCATCCAGCCCTCCCTCCTCCTTCCTAGTCTGCTGCTGCCCAGGCACTGTGCATAGGTCAGGCATGCTACCCCTTCTTAAAGGGGCCGCACAAGCTGTCCTAAAGTGTCTCCAGCCAATGGCTGGGAGACACTTACCATTTAAGGCACCTCCATCTGCATGGAGGTGCCTTTGCAATGTTTTTACTCTGCTCCCAAACACGCTTGCTGATAGTTCTCAGGTCCCAGTCTGCTAGTTCCCGCTAGTGTCTGTCCATCCCTAACCTCCTTGCCAATATATTCCATGTTAGTCTGTATTCTCCAGCATCTGCCGTGACAGTTTGTATATCAGATGGAACTGCCTGCACTTGTCATGTCAATCTGTATATCAGCTAGACACCCCTGTATCTGGCATCCCAGTCTGCAAATCAGTCGGGTGCACCTGCACATACCATGCCAGTCTGTATATCAGACTGACCTGTTTGCACCTGTCATGCCAGTCTGTACATCAGACGGATCCGCCAGTGCTTGCCATGCCAACCTGTGTATCAGCCATAATAATCCACTCCTTCCACTGCCTGCCAGCATCAGCTGTCCTCACCCTCCGGGCGGTTCCAGCCACTAATCCCTTGGGGGTCAGCTGTTTTTTCCTGGAGTAGCACCTGGTGTTTATCGGGAGCCAAGCCTAACCACATCAGAGGCTCTAGAGAATAGTCATGTGATCACTTATGCTGCTCGGGCCATGGAACAGTGGTTCCACCAGTCTTGTTACAGTTTCCTGTACATGCACATACACAGCTTGTCTTAGGTAACATTATTTTTCCTATCTATCTATTGTGAGACAGTGACCGGCATTGTGGTGCATGGCTGGTGTGTGGCGCAAAGGAGGAGGTCTTCTGCGCTGTAAGCCTGGGATGTTCTCTGGGACTTGTAGTGAGCATCCCTGTGATGCAACCCAGAGTATTTTGTCTTTAGTGCACATGAGCACTAATATGTCATTTAGTGCACCTGGTCTGTGTTGTGGGTAGCTATGAGAGATGAGAGGATCTGGCTACCCATATTACCTCACCTCTGGGTGAAGGTGCTCACTGTACCCCTGTTTTCCTTCAGGACCTGCAGATGTTTGAGGACCTGCATTGAGGTCATGACCATGTGACCACCTGTGGGTGTGGTTACAAGCTATGTATTGGAGGTGTGTTTAGCACATGGCAGAGAGTGTGTGGGAGTCTGTCAGGGTTGACAGATCTCCCTGTGTCCAGGCTGGACACTATAGAGTGGTATGTGAGATACCTCCAGAGTGGACGGTCAGACAACCAAGATTGATACTGACCGGGGTCAGTGAGGGACTGTGGAGACCCGTGTGTATGACTGGAGCGGTTGAGTGCTCCTGTGGAGTCCAGAAGGCAATGAGGGTCTGGGCTGACAGGACCTATATGAAGCCAGGCTGGGAAAACTGCGGACCTCATAAGCAGGTAACCTTGAGCCTGGGGAATTATGTGTGTTTGGCTCCAGACCTAGCCTGAATCCTGGACAAATAACCAGACCTGTGTGACCACAGGTCTGACGGAGCTAAGCCCTGCTTATGAACATTGTTATTTTGTTTTGTCGGATCTAAAGGCTGTTTTACCTTGTGTTTGTGCTGCTGGGGTTATGGAGCAATAAACCCAGGTGAACTTTTAAGAAAATACAGTCCTCCTGCATGTTATATCACTGCCAAGCGAGTACATCCCAACCCACTAGTGATCGCTATGTCACACTATCTATCATGTCCAGGGAGGAAATAAATAGCTGCAGTAATTCATGTCTCTTCCTACTCTGTTCTATTCTGTACTGAAATAAATAAAATATGCAATCTACACATGCATGAAGTTAATAAATGTAAAGTCATGTAGTGTCTAGGGACTGTGGGCACCTAGCAGATTCCTGGAACTAGGGGGCATCCTAGGCTATCACTGTCCTCAGGATTACTATGGAAAATGGAAATGCCAGGGTCATATACAGTACCTACTGTACCAATGCTCCTATATTAACCTTTATCTGTTCCCTCCCCCACCCAGACAGGTATGAGGTCAAACTGTATAGGACTACACTAACCAGACTGACAGGGGTAGACAGACAGGGATAAAAGAAAACTAAAATCATACATATACAACAGAGAGGAAAATAGGAAGGAGAATCCAAATGAGAGAGAAGGATAAGGATAAACAAAACCAACTCCACACAGAAATCTCCTGACCAACTCTCCAACTGCCTACTCCAAACACTGAACTTCATAACTAAACCAGGAAATGTGAACTATCACTGACACTTCCCAATTGCCAATGGCAATCATATACTTTATAAAAATTGAAGAATAAGGAATGCTCTCTGCTGTTAAATAGGTGCTAAAGGGTAAAAAAAAATCAATAAATTAGAGAAACTCTGCCACACAAAAAAGTAGTAAATTTGATAAATTTATTGACGCAAAAAGAATATACTTCTCAATAATGTACCCGATGGAATACAGACACATTGGTATCAACGTTTCGGTGTAATGTTGCCTTTCTCAAGAAATGTCTGTTACTGCAAAAATAAGACATGAATGTTATAATACAAATCAAAGATAAATAAATCAAAAATATTTTCATTGGTCCTCCAATCCATGAAAGAAAAACATATTTGTGATTTACCAATAGTTCTATGGAAAAACCACAAGACATAAACAATAATAATAGTTTAATAATGGCGGGGAGGTTACATAGGTTTCGACGATGGAATACTGAACCATTAGGCAAAGGTATAAGCTTGCAAGTTTTTGAAAAGAGCCAGGAAGAAAAAAAAGCAATATACTGTATATCAGAGGAGAGTGGCCATCACTGAACAGCTGAGACAATCCATGATCAACTGAATTGATTAACCATTTCAATGACATAGCAAGCAAAACCTATGCTGGTTAATAGGATGGTGAAGCAGTTCAAATCAGTGCAGGAGTTCATGCAATCAAATCTTCTGGCCACTCTCTGTCGCGTTATCTCAGTGACAGGTAACATCAGCGCAAACTGGATGGACACAGTGGCACAGATGGAGAAGTGATTGGCTGAAAAAAAAGCAACAGTGAACAGAGTCCTAGTGGGTATAACGTTTTCTTATTTGCGTTTTACATCTCCCCTACATTATCTACCCTATTGGGGTCCATTATGGATGTGTCCATAAATATTTTTCAACCCAAGCTTTTCACCCTTCGCACATACTTCAGTGTCACCGACCTGTTATATTGGACATTTCACCCTTAGGGCACCGGACACAATCGTAACAGCATGGAGGTTCCCCTTCTCGCTTTGCCTTTCTGTATCCAGGTTTGCAAGCTTCATTGCATATTGACGGAGGCACCTGTGAATGGAAAATATCTTACCTAAGTGTATGAACCCTTAATAAACAAATGAAGATGATGAATTGAAAGAAAACTTCACAAATAAGCATTTTATGGGAACATTTCCAAAGTTTAACTACAAGCGTTTGTGAGGAGTTACCCAGTGCAATGTAAGAATATGCATTTCTATGAATTTAACTCTGTTTAACCACTTTTCTTTTTTCATCACGACCTTCAAAAAGTCATTTTTATTTTCCACTCCTAAGAAAAAAAAAATCTGCAGGCATCCATTTCTCAGCCATAGAGAATTACGTGATCGGTGAACATGTCTTTGAACATGAATGGAAGCTAGGCGCAGGCTCAGTGAAGAGTGGTGATGTCACCACTAGTTACTGAGCATGCGCCAGCTGCTTCCATTCATTCCCCAGTAGCTTACAGTCGGAGCGGCTGTGTTAGCAGTGCTCCGGCTGTAAACTGATTAACACCCCCGAGATGGATTACGCCATGGGACAGGACTGAGCGCCGGACAGGTAATGTATATTGTTGGTTTATTATTTTATAATTTTTTACAGGAGAACAATGGCGTCGCTATGGAATTAGGAGTATAGTAAAGATTTAAACACTGTGTGTGGTGTATTTTTTCATTAAAATACTTTGTTCGTATTGTGTGTGTGTTTATTTAACCCTTGAATAACTCTAGGATTAGTAATGGATAGGTGTCTTCTGGGCTTTGCACTGTGCCTGAAAAGTAGTATTCCCCAACATATGGGGTATCGGCGCATTCAGAAGAATTTGCACAACAAATTGTTTGGTGCAATTTCTCCTGTTACCCTTGTGAAAATAAAAAAAACTTGGGGCTAAAATAATATTTTTGTGGGGAAAATGTGTTTTTTTTTTTTTTAATTTTGAATGATATAAACGTTTGTGAAGCATCTGGGGTTTAAAGGTGCTCACCACACATCTAAATACTTTCCTTGAGGGGTCTAGTTTCTAAAATGGGGACACTTGTGGAGGGTTTCTATTGTTTAGGAACATCAGGGGCTTTCCAAACGGGACATGGCTTCCGCTAATGATCTGAGCACATTTTTATTCCAAAAGCCCGGCCATGCACCAAAACAGTAGTTTTCTCCTTCATATGTGGTATCAGCGTACTCAGGAGGAATTGCACTAGAAATTGTATGGTGCAATTTCACTTTTTGAATGTGGTTTTGAGCACCTCGAGAGGTGCAATTTTTAGAATGGTGTCACTTTTGGGTATTTTCTGTCATGTACACCCCTCAAAGTCACTTCAAATGTAAAGCAATCACTAAAAAAATGGTTTCGTAAATTTTGTTGGAAAAATGAGAAAACTCTGGTCAACTTTTAACCCTTATAATTTCCTAACAATAAAAAAAAGTTGTTTCAAATATTGTGCTGATGTAAAGTCGACATTTGTGAAATGTTATTTATTAACTATTTTGAGTGAAATAACTCTGATTTAAGGGCATTTGAAAATTGCAAAATTCTCCAAATTTTCTCCAAATTTCTGTTTTTATCACAAATAAACGCAAGTTATATCAAATAAATTTTACTGCTATTTTGAAGTACAATATGTCATGAGAAAACAAAGTCGGAATCACCGGGATCCATGGAAGGGTTCCAGAGTTATTACCTTAAGAGACAGTGGTCAGAATTGTAAATGGTAAATATGTTAAACTGAAATTTCTTATTTTTCAACAAAAAAAATCAATTTTGGTTTGCTTAAATTACACTTTTTTACATCCTTTTAAATTTTACTTGATTTACCACTCATTAAACAGGAAAAAATGTTTCTTAACATTTTTTTCCTGTAAAATGCAATTTCTCATGGGTTTGGAATGATTTATTGTCACTTCTAAAAGTGGAGTAAAACTCTGACCCCATTGTTCTGAGCAGTGATCTGGGGGTCAGAGACGCTTCCAGGGGTCTTCATCATGATGTTCTCCTTCCATTCAGCACTTTCCCATCCATTTGAACATTTTCACTGCCCCTCAGACCTCATTGTAGGGTCTGCCGGAAAAAAGCTCGGCTTTCCTATTGACTCCCATTATACTCGTTACTGGAAACGAGCATGTAAGTATGAGGAATTGCTTGGTTCGAGTAACAAGCACCCGAGCAATTTAGTGCTCGCTCATCTCTAATTACTACATAATGTATTGGGGAATAAAAGGATGAATTGAAAAAATTGGCAATGGTAACAATTAGAGTTGAGCGACTTTTGGTTTTTTAGGGTCGCGTTTCGTTTCGTGAAACCCGACTTTTCAAAAAGTCGGGTCGAGCAAGATCGTCCGATTATAGGGAAAAGTCGGGGTCGTCCCGAAACACGAAACCCAATGTAAGTCAATGGGGAATAAAAGTCGGCAGTGAGAGGAGGACAGGAAACACACCAACAGTGCCCATTTGAATGCCAAAAGCATCAATTCTTCTTACTGAAGCTTGTCAACCTTAATTAACTTCATAATACACGTTACGCACTGAAAAATGGGGGTTATTTGGCTAAAGTTGTGGGGGGGGGAGGGCTGGCTGCAGGTTTTCATGTGCCCTGGGCGAAAGAGCGCCCCTTTAACACATACCACAACTCATCATGCTCCGATACGGCAGAGAAATAGCGGTATAGTACAATGAAAAATACCTCACTTTTTACATCTCATGACGAGGCCCATCTATTTCTCCATACAGAATCATTGGTCCCATATAATGTTTGAAACAGTATATGATGAGCTCCACATAATGCTACAGTATACTGTATGTTGGTCCCCATGGATGAAGCTCCACTGTCTTATGGGCCCAAATAATGCTCCAAACATAATGGGCCCCATTTCTAATGCTCTAGTGTATAATGGGCCCTGTAAATGCTGCTCCAGTGTCTGATGTCCACCTTTGGAATGTTCCAGTGTATGGTGGGCCCCATCTATCATTCTCCAGAGTATAGTGCTCCCCAAAAATTGCTGTCCCAACATTGAAAACAATCAAATAAGTCTCCTTGCTAGGGAATCCCTGTACTAGTCTAGACTCCTCGTCGTCCCCATCTTCCATCTCACTGTACAGTATTTCAACTTTGCAAGTGCTGTGATCCTGGGCAAGCAGGGGGGGCCCACTCGTTGGCGACGGCACTGGCACAGGGCCCCTGATAGTACGGTGGTGTGTCTGATGGCGGGTGGGCCGAACCTGCACTTTCATCTGCAGCTTCCTCTTTGTCACCGTGTAAGATGGAACTGTATATGGGAAGGGTAACCTGAGTTTCAAGAGGGTCAGATTCAGGCCGGGTATCGTGCGAGGGGAATGTAGTGGTCTGGGTCAATGTACCAGCAGATTCATCGAGCAGTGGCTGGGCATCAGTGCACTTGTGTCGCCCCCAGGAGTACGGTCGCCACAGTGGCATTACCTTCTTCCTAGGGAGTGTGATGTCATGCTTGGGAGCAACGAAGGATCTCTCTAGCAGGTTAACAGATTGGGCGGCGTTATTCCCACGAGTCATGACCCTCCAAACAGCGTTCATGAATGCAAAGTGTTTGTTTTACGTGGGCAGTATGGTTGCAAAGCTGAACCTTAAAGGAATGTCCAGAAGGGCACCACCAGGAGTGGAGCCTACGGTTAAATTCGACTCCACCTGGGAAACCTCAACCATGCCAGCTACAGAACAGATGCACACATTGCAAGCTTAATTCCGTTAACGAACGAGACTCCGTCATGCCCCGCGGTCCGAGTCCGGCTTACTAGAGGGACACGTGAGGCTCTGGCACATGAGATTGGCCAATAACTGGTGTGTCATGCCCTTACATGTCCATGGCTGCATGTGCGCTACACTGAAAAGGCCAGCGTTTATCGCTTACAGGTGCAGAAAACCCGCTGAACAACGTTAGTGATGGGGATCACTGATTACAATTATTACCCGCGAACAATGATTTCCCAGTAAGTGCAGGTCAACCGCAGTTCCAGAATTAGGCCTAACCGTCATTCCTGAAAAAATGAAAAACTTACGTGTGCAAACCACAGGTGCTGTAGCTTGCTTAACAGCTCGCCAGCCGTTCTCACGCCCAGTATGGATTACACGTGATTGCACAAAGGTGAGAGAGGGTACCGTATCCCCAGATAACATGTATGGATAGCGTACACATTCAAAATATATGTCTATACATCAGGAGGCAGGCTCAGACGGTGTTAGGCCCAGTATGGATTGCACGTGATTGCACAAAGGTGAGAAAGGGTACCGTATCCCCAGATAACATGTATGGATAGCGTACACATTCAAAATATATGTCTATACATCAGGAGGCAGGCTCAGACGGTGTTAGGCCCAGTATGGATTGCACGTGATTGCACAAAGGTGAGAAAGGGTACCGTATCCCCGGATAACATGTATGGATAGCGTTCACATTCAAAATATATGTCTCAGGAGGCAGGCTCAGACGGTGTTAGGCCCAGTATGGATTGCACGTGATTGCACAAAGGTTAGAAAGGGTACCGTATCCCCGGATAACATGTATGGATAGCGTACACATTCAAAATATATGTCTATACAGCAGGAGGCAGACTCAGACGGTGTTAGGCCCAGTATGGATTGCACGTGATTGCACAAAGGTTAGAAAGGGTACCGTTTCCCCGGATAACATGTATGGATAGCGTACACATTCAAAATATATGTCTCAGGAGGCAGGCTCAGACGGTGTTAGGCCCAGTATGGATTGCACGTGATTGCACAAAGGTTAGAAAGGGTACCGTATCCCCGGATAACATGTATGGATAGCGTACACATTCAAAATATATGTCTATACAGCAGGAGGCAGGCTCAGACAGTGTTAGGCCCAGTATGGATTGCACGTGATTGCACAAAGGTTAGAAAGGGTACCGTTTCCCCGGATAACATGTATGGATAGCGTACACATTCAAAATATATGTCTCAGGAGGCAGGCTCAGACGGTGTTAGGCCCAGTATGGATTGCACGTGATTGCACAAAGGTTAGAAAGGGTACCGTATCCCTGGATAACATGTATGGATAGCGTACACATTCAAAATATATGTCTCAGGAGGCAGGCTCAGACGGTGTTAGGCCCAGTATGGATTGCACGTGATTGCACAAAGGTTAGAAGGGGTACCGTATCCCCGGATAACATGTATGGATAGCGTACACATTCAAAATATATGTCTCAGGAGGCAGGCTCAGACGGTGTTAGGCCCAGTATGGATTGCACGTGATTGCACAAAGGTTAGAAAGGGTACCGTATCCCTGGATAACATGTATGGATAGCGTACACATTCAAAATATGTCTATATAGCAGGAGGCAGGCTCAGACGGTGTTAGGCCCAGTATGGATTGCACGTGATTGCACAAAGGTTAGAAAGGGTACCGTATCCCCGGATAACATGTATGGATAGTGTACACATTCAAAATATATGTCTATACAGCAGGAGGCAGGCTCAGACGGTGTCAGGCACAGTATGGATTTGACGGCCCAGATTACACAGCGGAGGAGCAGGGAGAGGTAAAGATTGCAAATGCTGGGGCCCTGCCCAAGCAAGGGGGGCCCACTCGTGGGCGTCGGTACTGGCACTGTGCCCCTCATAGTACAGCGGTGTGTCTGACGGCGGGTGTGCACCACCACCGTCAGAGACACTTGATTGCACTATGAGGGACCCTGTGCCAGTGCCCGCGCCCAAGAGTCGGCCTACCCACCAGTCCAGAGCAACGGAACTCGAACGGTGTCGTGCGCTAGGTGGTGACCCCGGCCATGGGGGGGGGAGGCAGCACAGTTAGGGAGTTTTAGAAAGTGGCATATGTTGATGTTGGACATTCAGCTGATGCAAAAGGCGAAATAGGTCAAGTCCCAGGAAGAGGTGGACCAAAGCAAGCCATTTTTCTGTCACCCTATGTGTCATCAGGGGAAGGTGGGACAAACTCCTTGGAAACCCATGCATGGTTCATTTTAATGAAGGTTAGATCATCCACATTTTGGGTTGACAGACGGGTCCTTTTTTCTGTCAGGATTGATCCAGCTGCACTGAAGACTCTTTCCGATAGCACACTTGCAGCTGGCAAGCGAGCTCCTGTAAGGCATATTGGGCCTATTCAGGCCAGGTGTCCAGTTTAGCGGCCCAATAGTCAAAGGGGAATGACCTGTGTGGGAGAACATCGATATGGGAGGAAAAGTAGTTTGTAACCATAGTTGACAATTGCTGTCTCCTGTCACTTTCCATCGATGCAGTATTACCAGTTGTGTGAGCGGTATTTGAAAAATCAGTCCACAACATTGTCATGAAACCCCTGTCTCCAACGCCACTTCTGCTGTGTGCACCACGAACACCTCTGCCAAGCTGCTCCCGGCCCGTACGGCTCGTGTGAGAACCATCACCGCTGCTATGTGCTGGGAATGCCTCAAGCAACCGATTTACCAGAGTTGCTTGTTTATTAGCCAATATTAGGTCAAGGTTCTCCTGTGGCATGATGTTTTGTAATTTGCCTTTATAGCGTGGATCCAGGATGCTGGCCAACCAGTAGTCGTCATCGTTCATCATTTTGGCAATGCGGGGGTCCCTTTTTAGGATCTGCAAGGCATAATCTGACATGTGGGCCAATGTTCCCGGTGTCAATGATGCACTGCGAGTGCTGGGTGGAGGAGCACTTTCTGGCAAATCCACATCCCTCCAGTCACGCACAAACCCTGTACCAGACCTTGCCACGCCAACATTTTCACTTGCGCCACGAGATGCATCCTCCTCCCCTAAGTAATCATCCCCATCATCATCCTCCTCCTCCTCTTCTTCCTCCACCTCGTCCAGGAGAGGTCCCTGAGCAGACAATGGCTGAATGTCATCAAGGATTCCCTCCTCCTCTTCCTCCTCATCAACATTGGCTGCAGACGCCTGCTCCTTAAGGTGCGTCAAAGTTTGTATGAGCAGACGCATAAGTGGGATGTTCATGCTTAGGATGGCGTCGTCTGCGCTTACCAGCCGTGTGCATTCCTCAAAACACTGAAGGACTTTACAGAGGTCTTTCAGCTTCGACCACTGCACACCTGTCAACTCCATGTCTGCTCTCAAAGTGCCTGGCCGTGTATCCTCCCAAAAATGCATTATGGCCTGCCTCTGCTCGCACAGCCGCTCCACCATGTGCAGGGTGGAGTTCCACCTTGTTGCAATGTCGATAATGAGGCGGTGGTTGGGAAGGTGGAGCAATGGCTGCAGCTTCTGCATACGAACGGAGTGTACAGGCGACCGGCGGATGTGCGCGCACAGTCTTCGCACCTTCTGGAGCAGGGCTGTTAACTCCGGATAATTTTTGAGGAAGCACTGCACCACCAGGTTCAAGGTGTGAGCCAAGCAAGGAATGTGGCTGAGTTTTGAAAGGGCTATGGCTGCCACAAAATTACGGCCGTTATCACTAACTACCTTGCCTGCCTCAAGATGTACACTGCCCAGCCATGACTCAGTTTGTCGCTTCAAGTACTCGGCCAGCACCTCGGCGGTGTATCTGTTGCCCAAACACATCATCTGCAACACAGCCTGCTGACGCATTCCACTAGCTGCTCGATAGGGGGACACATCGTGTGCAACAGTGGCAGCTGCAGATGGAGTGCTCGTACGACTGCGCTCTGTGGACGAGCTTTCGCTTCTGGAGGAGGAGGAGGAGGGTCGAACGCCTACAGCCAACTGTTTCCTATACCGTGGGCTAGGCAGCACTGTCCCACCACCGCTGTCCCCTGTGGACCCTGCATCCACCACATTAACCCAGTGCGCAGTGATGGACACGTAACGGCCCTGGCCATGCCGACTGGACCATGCATCAGTTGTGAGGTGCACCTTTCCGCTCACTGACTGCTTGAGTGCATGGACAATGCGGTCTTTCACATGATGGTGGAGGGCTGGGATGGCTTTGCGAGAGAAGAAGTGGCGACTGGGTAGGTCATAGCGTGGTACTGCATAGGCCATGAGTTCGCGGAAAGCTGTGCTTTCCACCAACCGAAAGGGCATCATCTCAAACGAGATTAGTTTGGCAATGTGGGCGTTCAAACCCAGTGTACGCGGATGAGAGACTGAGTACTTTCTTGACCTACTCATAGTGTCTGGGAGGGTGAGCTGGACTTGAGAGCTGCATATGGTGGAAGTAGCGGTGGACAGGGCGGACTGAGAGAGGGTTGATGATGGTGATGGAGTTGGTGTTCTTTCTGATGGCCTAGAATCAGTCTTTCGTTGATATAACAGTGGGATTCCCTGACTGCTGTGGCCTTGCAACGACACCTCAACATTTGCTGCTCTGCTAACCGGTGGGCTTACAGTGGGGGAAACAATGTAGCGTTGCTGACTACCTTCGTTGTGATCAGTTGCACATGTGGCACTTGAGGTTTGGTGTTGTGTCCACGCTTGCAAGTGCATGCTGGTTAAATGTCTAAGCATGCAACTGGTATTCAAATTTTTCAGATTTTTCCCTCGGCTAAAGGTCTTTGCGCACTTCTTACAGATAAACTTGGCCTGATCATGAGGATTTTGTTCAAAAAAGTGCCACACTGCACTCTTCCTACTTTGGCAGACATTTTGCGGCCTAGCACGCTGTGATCTTTTGACCCTCTGGACAAGCTGTCCAGCAACTCTTTTGATGTTTGGAACCTGTCTTTGGAGTGCTACGGGCCTGCCAGATAACAGCTGTTGCGATGTCGATGTCTGCTGTGGATGCTCCTCATCTGAGCTATTGGAAGCAGCACCCTCTTCCCCCAATGGATGCCAATCTGGGTCAACAAGTGGGTCATCCATCACTTTTGGATTGTGTGAGGCCCACTGATATCTGAGCGCTATGTCACAGGCTCGATGGCACAGCTGTGACCAAAGTGACTAGAGGATAAGGGAGATTTTGAATCTCTGCACACACTTTTGGACACTGGACACTTTTGGTTTGTGTGAGGCCCACTGATATCTGAGCGCTATGTCACAGGCTCGATGGCACAGCTGTGACCAAAGTAACTAGAGGATAAGGGAGATTTTGAATCTCTGCACACACTTTTAGACACTGGACACTTTTGGATTGTGTGAGGCCCAATGAATATCTGAGCGCTATGTGACAGGCTCGATGGCACAGCTGTGACCAAAGTGACTAGAGGATAAGGGAGATTTTCAATCTCTGCACACACTTTTGGACACTGGACACTTTTGGATTGTGTGAGGCCCACTGATATCTGAGCGCTACGTCACAGGCTCGATGGCACAGCTGTGACCAAAGTGACTAGAGGATAAGGGAGATTTTGAATCTCTGCACACACTTTTGGACACTGGACACTTTTGGATTGTGTGAGGCCCAATGAATATCTGAGCGCTATGTGACAGGCTCGATGGCACAGCTGTGACCAAAGTGACTAGAGGATAAGGGAGATTTTGAATCTCTGCACACACTTTTGAACACTGGACACTTTTGGATTGTGTGAGGCCCACTGATATCTGAGCGCTATGTCACAGGCTCGATGGCACAGCTGTGACCAAAGTGACTAGAGGATAAGGGAGATTTTCAATCTCTGCACACACTTTTGGACACTGGACACTTTTGGATTGTGTGAGGCCCACTGATATCTGAGCGCTATGTCACAGGCTCGATGGCACAGCTGTGACCAAAGTGACTAGAGGATAAGGGAGATTTTGAATCTCTGCACACACTTTTAGACACTGGACACTTTTGGATTGTGTGAGGCCCAATGAATATCTGAGCGCTATGTGACAGGCTCGATGGCACAGCTGTGACCAAAGTGACTAGAGGATAAGGGAGATTTTCAATCTCTGCACACACTTTTAGACACTGGACACTTTTGGATTGTGTGAGGCCCAATGAATATCTGAGCGCTATGTGACAGGCTCGATGGCACAGCTGTGACCAAAGTGACTAGAGTATAAGGGAGATTTTGAATCTCTGCACACACTTTTGGACACTGGACACTTTTGGATTGTGTGAGGCCCAATGATATCTGAGCGCTATGTGACAGGCTCGATGGCACAGCTGTGACCAAAGTGACTAGAGGATAAGGGAGATTTTGAATCTCTGCACACACTTTTGGACACTGGACACTTTTGGATTGTGTGAGGCCCAATGAATATCTGAGCGCTATGTGACAGGCTCGATGGCACAGCTGTGACCAAAGTGACTAGAGGATAAGGGAGATTTTTAATCTCTGCACACACTTTTGGACACTGGACACTTTTGGATTGTGTGAGGCCCACTGATATCTGAGCGCTATGTGACAGGCTCGATGGCACAGCTGTGACCAAAGTGACTAGAGGATAAGGGAGATTTTGAATCTCTGCACACACTTTTGGACACTGGACACTTTTGGATTGTGTGAAGCCCAATGAATATCTGAGCGCTATGTGACAGGCTCGATGGCACAGCTGTGACCAAAGTGACTAGAGGATAAGGGAGATTTTGAATCTCTGCACACACTTTTGGACACTGGACACTTTTGGATTGTGTGAGGCCCACTGATATCTGAGCGCTATGTCACTGGCTCGATGGCACAGCTGTGACAAAAGTGACTAGAGGATAAGGGAGATTGGATTGCTTTTAAAAAAGCAGTTTGCGGAGCAGTGGGTAAACAGCAATGCAGGAATGTCAGGAAGCCTTAGAAGGCAGCCCAACAACCAACACCACTGATACACCACTATATAGCCTCCCCTTGCACTGCACACACTGTGACTGGTGTGTTGTGCAGGCCAAATCGCAGGTCTTCTTCCCTGCCTAACGCTCTCCCTACAGAATCAGCAACCTCTCCCTGTACTGAGATCGGCAGAAGTAAGATGGCGGTCGGCGTGCACGCCCTTTTATACCCCCTGTGACGCTCACCAAAGAAAGCCAATCACTTGCATGCCCTTCTGAAAGATGGTGATGACCCCTGCCTATGTCATCACGTTGCCCACAGTGTCCGTGGATCCTGATTGGCTGAAAAAGAGCGCAAAACAAACTTTTGAAACGCGACTTTGGCGCGTAAGTCGCCGACCTCGTGGCCGACCTCATCCTAGGGTCGGGTTTCGTTTCATGAAACCCGACTTTGCCAAAAGTCGGCGACTTTTGAATTTTTTCGACCCGTTTCGCTCAACTCTAGTAACAATGTTTTTTTCATTCCATTTTTACAACTTTAACAAGGTAGTTTAAATGATCTGAAAACTTAATCCTGAGGATGAGTTCTATTAGGCTGAGGTCACACTTGCGTGTATAATGCAAGAAACTCACCTAAAAACCCGGGACTTCTGCCTGCTGTTCGTATCGGAGCATTCAGCTGCACAAAAAAAAGACATGCAGCCGCACACTCCAGTCCCGAGTACCGGCGGCAGTGACTGGTATTGAGGCGCAAGTTTCTCGCATAGCACATGCAAGTGTGACCCCAGCCTTACAGTGATACCAAGTTAAAATCTCTATTGTGGCATTACTGTACTTGCATAAAAAAGCTTACATTCAGCTCAAGGTCAACAATAGAAATCATGGCGCTCCATAGCTCAAAATACTCAATGGGGCCACCCAAGAAAACAGCGGGACCATTGGCAGAGTCAAAGCGCAGGCAGGGTTATTCCACATCAGAAGATTCGGGTGGCCAATCATGAGAACGTCTCTCTGCTTATCTAGAGGGTAAATCTGCTGACATTTCTGGCTATAAGGGCCGCCGGGCCCAATAATCGGGATAAAAAGTATAAAAGTGGGTACATGCTGAGCATTTGGCAACAAGCCTCTCCCCATTCATAGTACCATGGTCTGACTCTTTTGAAGGTAGATTACGCCGCTGATACAGGTTGTTCTATATGTAGATTACCATGGAATGACATAGTCAATGACATCACAATGTTTTAAAGTAAGGCAAACCACAGTGACATCATAATGAGTCAGGTGAGCAGCTGTGATATTTGGTAAGATCCGATGATATCACAACTAGAGTTGAGCGAAACGGGTCGGCCAGATTCATAAGTCGCCGACTTTTGCCAAAGTCGGGTTTCGCCGAGCGAAACCCGACCATAACGTGAGGTCGGCCATGCGGTCGCCGACCTGAGTGCCAAAGTTGGGTTTCCCAAAATGCTTCCAGCCTCTTTTCTCAGCCAATAATCAAGGACGCACACTGTGGGCAATGTGATGACATGGGAAGCGGCCACCACCATCTTAGAGAAGGGCATTGCAGTGATTGGCTTGCTCTGTGTGGCGTCACAGTGGCTATAAAAGCCCTGACCGCCATTTTACTTCTGCCGTTCTTAGCATAGGGAGAGGTTGCTGCTGCTCGTTCTCAATAGGGAGAGTGTTTTGGCAGGAAAAAAAAAAACAATCTGTGCTTCTGCTGATAGCGATTTTCACTGTACAGTTAGTGTGCAGTGACAGGGGAGGAATTTTTTGTGTGCAGCAGCACTGGTTATTAGGCTGCCTTATTAGGCTACATGATAGCTGCATTGCTGTGTGCACACTGTTGTGCAGACTGCTTTTTTCAAAGCACTCCTACTTTTATTCATTTTGGCTGCACAGTTACCGAACGTTCATTTTTTCACACACCATATAGAGGTGTACGCTCCTCACACACTACCATGTACCGGCTGGTATCACGGACAAATACATGCTATCTGTGTGTGACTCCAGAAAAAAATAGATTGAGATTGAAATTTTTCCATACATACACCGCATAGAGCTGTCCACTTCTCAAACAGTATCGTATATCTGCTGTTTGGATTACGGTCAAATCTATACAGAGACAGCGTGTGTGTGTGAGTCCGTAAATACATATACGGACATTTCCATTTTTCCATACACCGTATAGAGCTGTCCGCTTCTCAAACAGTATCGTATATCTGCTGTTTGGATTATGGTCAAATACATACAGAGACAAAGTGTGTGTGTGAGTCCGTAAATACATATACGGACATTTCCATTTCTATTTCCACCGTATAGAGCTGTCCGCTTCTCAAACAGTATCGTGTTGTGAATTCGCATTCTGGTCTACCTCTGGTTACTACTGAAGGTAGTGGAGCTGGTCAAATTGACAGAGGGGTTGTGATTTCTCTTTCTGGGCTCCATCTGGTGGTTACTGGAGGTAATGGAGCTGATCTGATTAACAGAGGCTTGCCACCTGATAATGAGGACGACGATTGGAGATCTGGGGTTTCAGACTGGATTTAAGACAGCCGACTCCCTCTAACCCTGCTGGTAATTTTTCCTGCCTTCTGAGGTCTTAGTTTCCAGCTCAGTCCTTGCATGCTTACCTAAGTGTTCTTTTGCTATTGATCACATTTGATCTGGTATTGTCTATTTCAGTTTTGTGTGGGTCAGCAAGCTCCGGCTGGGGTTGTGCTGATTTACCATCCATATGTTACTGCTTGTGCCAGTTTGTTTTTGTCCCTTATTAGATTGGCCTCTATATACAGTCATGGCCAAAAGTATTGACACCCCTGCAATTCTGTCAGATAATACTCATTTTCTTCCTGAAAATGATTGCAAACACAAATTCTTTGGTATTATTATCTTCATTTAATTTGTCTTAAATGAAAAAACACAAAAAGAATTGTCCTAAAGCCAAATTGGATATAATTCCACACCAAACATAAAAAAGAGGGTGGACAAAAGTATTGGCACTGTGTGAAAAATCATGTGATGCTTCTCTAATTTGTGTAATTAACAGCACCTGTAACTTACCTGTGGCACCTAACAGGTGTTGGCAATAACTAAATCACACTTGCAGCCAGTTGACATGGATTAAAGTTGACTCAACCTCTGTCCTGAGTCCTCGTGTGTACCACATTGAGCATGGAGAAAAGAAAGAAGACCAAAGAACTGTCTGAGGACTTGAGAAACCAAATTGTGAGGAAGCATGAGCAATCTCAAGGCTACAAGTCCATGTCCAAAGACCTGAATGTTCCTGTGTCTACCGTGCGCAGTGTCATCAAGAAGTTTAAAGCCCATGGCACTGTGGCTAACCTCCCTAGATGTGGCCGGAAAAGAAAAATTGACAAGAGATTTCAACGCAAGATTGTGCGGATGTTGGATAAAGAACCTCCACTAACATCCAAATAAGTTCAAGCTGCCCTCCAGTCCGAGGGGACAACGGTGTCAACCCGTACTATCCGTCGGCATCTGAATGAAAAGGGACTGTATGGTAGGAGACGCAGGAAGACTCCACTTCTTACCCCGAGACATAAAAAAGCCAGGCTGCAGTTTGCCAAAACTTATCTGAAAAAGCCTAAAACATTTTGGAAGAATGTTCTTTGGTCAGATGAGACAAAAGTAGAGCTTTTAGGGCAAAAGCATCAACATAGAGTTTACAGGAGAAAAAAAGAGGCATTCAATGAAAAGTACACGGTCCCTACAGTCAAACATGGCGGAGGTTCCCTGATGTTTTGGGGTTGCTTTGCTGTCTCTGGCACTGGACTGCTTGACCATGTGCATGGCATTATGAAGTCTGAAGACTACCAACAAATTTTGCAGCATAATGTAGGGCCCAGTGTGAGAAAGCTGGGTCTACCTCAGAGGTCATGGGTCTTCCAGCAGGACAATAACCCAAAACACACTTCAAAAAGCACTAGAAAATGGTTTGAGAGAAAGCACTGGAGACTTCTAAGGTGGCCAGCAATGAGTCCAGACCTGAATCCCATAGAACACCTGTGGAGAGATCTAAAAATGGCAGTTTGGAGAAGGCACCCTTCAAATATCAGGGACCTGGAGCAGTTTGCCAAAGAAGAATGGTCTAAAATTCCAGCAGAGCATTGTAAGAAACTCATTGATGGTTACCGGAAGCGGTTGGTCGCAGTTATTTTGGCTAAAGATTGTGCAACCAAGTATTAGGCTGAGGGTGCCAATACTTTTGTCCGGCCCATTTTTGGATTTTTGTGTGAAATGATCAATGTTTTGCTTTTTGCTTAATTCTCTTTTGTGTTTTTTCATTTAAGACAAATTAAATGAAGATAATAATAGTCAATGACATCACAGTGTTTTAAAGTAAGGCAAACCACAGTGACATCATAATGAGTCAGGTGAGCAGCTGTGATATTTGGTAAGATCCGATGATATCACAACTAGAGTTGAGCGAAACGGGTCGGCCAGATTCATAAGTCGCCGACTTTCGCCAAAGTCGGGTTTCGCCGAGCGAAACCCGACCATAACATGAGGTCGGCCATGCGGTCGCCGACCTGAGTGCCAAAGTTGGGTTTCCCAAAATGCTTCCAGCCTCTTTTCTCAGCCAATAATCAAGGACGCACACTGTGGGCAATGTGATGACATGGGAAGCGGCCACCACCATCTTAGAGAAGGGCATTGCAGTGATTGGCTTGCTCTGTGTGGCGTCACAGTGGCTATAAAAGCCCTGACCGCCATTTTACTTCTGATGTTCTTAGCATATGGAGAGGTTGCTGCTGCTCGTTCTCAATAGGGAGAGTGTTTTGGCAGGAAAGAAAAAAAAAATCTGTGCTTCTGCTGATAGCGATTTTCACTGTACAGTTAGTGTGCAGTGACAGGGGAGGAATTTTTTGTGTGCAGCAGCACTGGTTATTAGGCTGCCTTATTAGGCTACATGATAGCTGCATTGCTGTGTGCACACTGTTGTGCAGACTGCTTTTTTCAAAGCACTTCTACTTTTATTCATTTTGGCTGCACAGTTACCGAACGTTCATTTTTTCACACACCATATAGAGGTGTACGCTCCTCACACACTACCATGTACCGGCTGGTATCACGGACAAATACATGCTATCTGTGTGTGACTCCAGAAAAAAATAGATTGAGATTGAAATTTTTCCATACATACACCGCATAGAGCTGTCCACTTCTCAAACAGTATCATATATCTGCTGTTTGGATTACGGTCAAATCTGTACAGAGACAGCGTGTGTGTGTGAGTCCGTAAATACATATACGGACATTTCCATTTTTCCATACACCGTATAGAGCTGTCCGCTTCTCAAACAGTATCGTATATCTGCTGTTTGGATTATGGTCAAATACATACAGAGACAAAGTGTGTGTGTGAGTCCGTAAATACATATACGGACATTTCCATTTCTATTTCCACCGTATAGAGCTGTCCGCTTCTCAAACAGTATCGTGTTGTGAATTCGCATTCTGGCCTACCTCTGGTTACTACTGAAGGTAGTGGAGCTGGTCAAATTGACAGAGGGGTTGTGATTTCTCTTTCTGGGCTCCCTCTGGTGGTTACTGGAGGTAATGGAGCTGATCTGATTAACAGAGGCTTGCCACCTGATAATGAGGACGACGATTGGAGATCTGGGGTTTCAGACTGGATTTAAGACAGCCGACTCCCTCTATCCCTGCTGGTAATTTTTCCTGCCTTCTGAGGTCTTAGTTTCCAGCTCAGTCCTTGCATGCTTACCTAAGTGTTCTTTTGCTATTGATCACATTTGATCTGGTATTGTCTATTTCAGTTTTGTGTGGGTCAGCAAGCTCCGGCTGGGGTTGTGCTGAATTACCATCCATATGTTACTGCTTGTGCCAGTTTGTTTTTGTCCCTTATTAGATTGGCCTCTATATACAGTCATGGCCAAAAGTATTGACACCCCTGCAATTCTGTCAGATAATACTCATTTTCTTCCTGAAAATGATTGCAAACACAAATTCTTTGGTATTATTATCTTCATTTAATTTGTCTTAAATGAAAAAACACAAAAAGAATTGTCCTAAAGCCAAATTGGATATAATTCCACACCAAACATAAAAAAGAGGGTGGACAAAAGTATTGGCACTGTGCGAAAAATCATGTGATGCTTCTCTAATTTGTGTAATTAACAGCACCTGTAACTTACCTGTGGCACCTAACAGGTGTTGGCAATAACTAAATCACACTTGCAGCCAGTTGACATGGATTAAAGTTGACTCAACCTCTGTCCTGTGTCCTCGTGTGTACCACATTGAGCATGGAGAAAAGAAAGAAGACCAAAGAACTGTCTGAGGACTTGAAAAACCAAATAGTGAGGAAGCATGAGCAATCTCAAGGCTACAAGTCCATGTCCAAAGACCTGAATGTTCCTGTGTCTACCGTGCGCAGTGTCATCAAGAAGTTTAAAGCCCATGGCACTGTGGCTAACCTCCCTAGATGTGGCCGGAAAAGAAAAATTGACAAGAGATTTCAACGCAAGATTGTGCGGATGTTGGATAAAGAACCTCCACTAACATCCAAATAAGTTCAAGCTGCCCTGCAGTCCGAGGGTACAACGGTGTCAACCCGTACTATCCGTCGGCATCTGAATGAAAAGGGACTGTATGGTAGGAGACGCAGGAAGACTCCACTTCTTACCCCGAGACATAAAAAAGCCAGGCTGCAGTTTGCCAAAACTTATCTGAAAAAGCCTAAAACATTTTGGAAGAATGTTCTTTGGTCAGATGAGACAAAAGTAGAGCTTTTAGGGCAAAAGCATCAACATAGAGTTTACAGGAGAAAAAAAGAGGCATTCAATGAAAAGTACACGGTCCCTACAGTCAAACATGGCGGAGGTTCCCTGATGTTTTGGGGTTGCTTTGCTGTCTCTGGCACTGGACTGCTTGACCGTGTGCATGGCATTATGAAGTCTGAAGACTACCAACAAATTTTGCAGCATAATTTAGGGCCCAGTGTGAGAAAGCTGGGTCTACCTCAGAGGTCATGGGTCTTCCAGCAGGACAATAACCCAAAACACACTTCAAAAAGCACTAGAAAATGGTTTGAGAGAAAGCACTGGAGACTTCTAAGGTGGCCAGCAATGAGTCCAGACCTGAATCCCATAGAACACCTGTGGAGAGATCTAAAAATGGCAGTTTGGAGAAGGCACCCTTCAAATATCAGGGACCTGGAGTAGTTTGCCAAAGAAGAATGGTCTAAAATTCCAGCAGAGCATTGTAAGAAACTCATTGATGGTTACCGGAAGCGGTTGGTAGCAGTTATTTTGGCTAAAGGTTGTGCAACCAAGTATTAGGCTGAGGGTGCCAATACTTTTGTCCGGCCCATTTTTGGATTTTTGTGTGAAATGATCAATGTTTTGCTTTTTGCTTAATTCTCTTTTGTGTTTTTTCATTTAAGACAAATTAAATAAAGATAATAATACCAAAGAATTTGTGTTTGCATTCATTTTCAGGAAGAAACTGAATATTATCTGACAGAATTGCAGGGGTGTCAATACTTTTGGCCATGACTGTATACCAGAGTGCTGATATAGTGGGCGAAGTCGGGCGACCAGTATTTTTCTATCAGACGTGTTGGACTTTTTTGCAGGGTTTTTTGCGTGATTGCGGACAGTGTCTTTCCTGTCCTGTCTAGTCAGAGTGGGCCCCATCATTTGCTCAGTCTATTTTCCTGCCTGCGTTTGTGTTTTCATCTTGTCTCACCGACAATATATGTTTGGGGGCTATCTATTCCTTTGGGGTCTGCTCTGGGGCAGTTTAGATTTCCCCTTTCTTGCTTTAGGCTTAGTTAGCTCTCCGGCTGCACCGAGGCGTCTAGGATCATCGTAGGCACGCTCCGCGGCTACTGCTAGTTGTGTGGATAGGATCAGGGGTCTGCAATCCGCTTAGTTACCAACCTTTCTGGTTTTCTGTGGCTTAGCTTGGTCTTGCTCTCCTCCTCGGTGACCCCAATCATAACAGTATCGTATATCTGCTGTTTGGATTACGGTCAAATACATACAGAAACAAAGTGTGTGTGTGAGTCCGTAAATACATATATGGACATTTCCATTTTTCCATACACCATATAGAGCTGTCCGCTTCTCAAACAGTATCGTATATCTGCTGTTTGGATCACGGTCAAATACATACAGAGACAAAGTGTGTGTGAGTCCGTAAAAACATAATGAACATTTCCATTTTTCCACACACTGTATAGAGCTGTCCGCTTCTCAAACAGTATCGTATATCTGCTGTTTGGATTACAGTCAAATACATACTGGGAGAGCGTCTGTGACTAAGGAAATATATACGGAGATTTAAATTTTTCCTTCCACCTTATTCAGTTGTATGCTCCTCATACAGTACCATATATCTGCTGGTATTTTTGGTACATTTTCCCAAACATTAGGAAGTATGGTGGAAGAAGCCGCGGACGTAGGCGGGGGGGCAACTGGTACTGATGGTGATGGTGGTGCATCTGCTGGTTATGCCAAAAGCACAATAGCAGCTAAGGCAGGAGTTGCTGAGCCTGCGTCATCATGTGGCTCAAGAAGGCCTGTAAGGTTCCCTTTTCTGGAAGTAGGTAAACCGCTTTTAAAGCCGGAGCATGAGGAACAGGTTTTGGCTTACATTACCGAAACTGCCTCCAGCTCTATCACCTCCTCTTCCGAAGTTTTAAAAACTGCAAGCACTGAGCCGTCAGTGCAGGCTTCTAGTGAGGAACAACACCTTTCCTTGAGTCCTTCACCCCCACCAAAAGTGAAGGATGCGGCAGGCCACATTTCAGATTATTCCATGGAGCTTGTTATGAATGGGTCACCGAGGAGGAAAAAAACAACAAGCTAAGTCTCAGAAAACCAGAGAGGTTGGTAACTATGCAGATTGCAGATCCCTGATCTTAACCACACAACTAGCAGCAGTCGTGGAGCGTTCCTACGATGATCCTAGATGCCTCGTCACTAGAGTTGAGCGAAACGAGTCGAAAAAATTCAAAAGTCGCCGACTTTTGGCAAAGTTGGGTTTCATGAAACGAAACCCGACCCTAGGATGAGGTCGGCCACGAGGTCGGCGACTTACGCGCCAAAGTCGCGTTTCAAAAGTTTGTTTTGCGCTCTTTTTCAGCCAATCAGGATACACGGAAACTGTGGGCAACGTGATGACATAGGCATTAGTCACCACCATCTTTCAGAAGGGCATGCAAGTGATTGGCTTGCTTTGGTGGGCGTCACAGGGGGTATAAAAGGGCGTGCACGCCGACCGCCATCTTACTTCTGCCGATCTTAGTATAGGGAGAGGTTGCTGCTGATTCTGTAGGGAGAGCGTTAGGCAGGGAAGAAGACAAAAAAACTGCTTCTGCTGCTAGTGATTTGGCCTGCACAACACACCAGTCACTGTGTGTGCAGTGCAAGGGGAGGCTATTTAGTGGTGTATCAGTGGTGTTGGTTGTTGGGCTGCCTTCTAAGGCTTCCTGACATTCCTGCATTGCTGTTTACCCACTGCTCCGCAAACAGCTTTTTTAAAAGCAATCCCAATTTTTTTTTTTGTCCTGCTGAGAAGACAAAAAAACTGCTTCTGCTGCTAGCAATTTGGCCTGCACAACACACCAGTCACTGTGTGTGCAGTGCAAGGGGAGGCTATATAGTGGTGTATCAGTGGTGTTGGTTGTTGGGCTGCCTTCTAAGGCTTCCTGACATTCCTGCATTGCTGTTTACCCACTGCTCCGCAAACTGCTTTTTTAAAAGCAATCCAATCTCCCTTATCCTCTAGTCACTTTTGTCACAGCTGTGCCATCGAGCCTGTCACATAGCGCTCAGATATTAATTGGGCCTTACACAATCCAAAAGTGTCCAGTGTCCAAAAGTGTGTGCAGAGATTCAAAATCTCCCTTATCCTCTAGTCACTTTGGTCACAGCTGTGCCATCGAGCCTGTCACATAGTGCTCAGATATCAGTGGGCCTCACACAATCCAAAAGTGTCCATCCAGTGTCCAAAAGTGTGTGCAGAGATTCAAAATTTCCCTTATCCTCTAGTCATTTTGGTCACAGCTGTGCCATCGAGCCTGTCACATAGCGCTCAGATATCAGTGGGCCTCACACAATCCAAAAGTGTCCAGTGTCCAAAAGTGTGTGCAGAGATTCAAAATCTCCCTTATCCTCTAGTCACTTTGGTCACAGCTGTGCCATCGAGCCTGTCACATAGCGCTCAGATATCAGTGGGCCTCACACAATCCAAAAGTGTCCATCCAGTGTCCAAAAGTGTGTGCAGAGATTCAAAATTTCCCTTATCCTCTAGTCACTTTGGTGACAGCTGTGCCATCGAGCCTGTCACATAGCACTCAGATATCAGTGGGCCTCACACAATCCAAAAGTGTCCAGTGTCCAAAAGTGTGTGCAGAGATTCAAAATCTCCCTTATCCTCTAGTCACTTTGGTCACAGCTGTGCCAACGAGCCTGTCACATAGCGCTCAGATATCAGTGGGCCTCACACAATCCAAAAGTGTCCATCCAGTGTCCAAAAGTGTGTGCAGAGATTCAAAATTTCCCTTATACTCTAGTCACTTTGGTCACAGCTGTGCCATCGAGCCTGTCACATAGCGCTCAGATATCAGTGGGCCTCACACAATCCAAAAGTGTCCAGTGTCCAAAAGTGTGTGCAGAGATTCAAAGTCTCCCTTATCCTCTAGTCACTTTGGTCACAGCTGTGCCATCAAGCCTGTCACATAGCGCTCAGATATCAGTGGGCCTCACACAATCCAAAAGTGTCCATCCAGTGTCCAAAAGTGTGTGCAGAGATTCAAAATCTCCCTTATCCTCTAGTCACTTTTGTCACAGCTGTGCCATCGAGCCTGTCACATAGCGCTCAGATATTCATTGGGCCTCACACAATCTAAAAGTGTCCAGTGTCCAAAAGTGTGTGCAGAGATTCAAAATCTCCCTTATCCTCTAGTCACTTTGGTCACAGCTGTGCCATTGAGCCTGTCACATAGCGCTCAGATATCAGTGGGCCTCACACAATCCAAAAGTGTCCATCCAGTGTCCAAATTGTGTGCAGAGATTCAAAATCTCCCTTACCCTCTAGTCACTTTTGTCACAGCTGTGCCATCGAGCCTGTCACATAGCGCTCAGATATTCATTGGGCCTCACACAATCCAAAAGTGTCCAGTGTCCAAAAGTGTGTGCAGAGATTCAAAATCTCCCTTATCCTCTAGTCACTTTTGTCACAGCTGTGCCATCGAGCCTGTCACATAGCGCTCAGATATTCATTGGGCCTCACACAATCCAAAAGTGTCCAATGTCCAAAAGTGTCTGCAGAGATTCAAAATATCCCTTATCCTCTAGTCACTTTGGTCACAGCTGTGCCATCGAGCCTGTCACATAGCACTCAGATATCAGTGGGCCTCACACAATCCAAAAGTGTCCAGTGTCCAAAAGTGTGTGCAGAGATTCAAAATCTCCCTTATCCTCTAGTCACTTTGGTCACAGCTGTGCCATCGAGCCTGTCACATAGCGCTCAGATATCAGTGGGCCTCACACAATCCAAAAGTGTCCATCCAGTGTCCAAAAGTGTGTGCAGAGATTCAAAATCTCCCTTATCCTCTAGTCACTTTGGTCACAGCTGTGCCATCGAGCCTGTCACATAGCGCTCAGATATCAGTGGGCCTCACACAATCCAAAAGTGTCCATCCAGTGTCCAAAAGTGTGTGCAGAGATTCAAAATCTCCCTTATCCTCTAGTCAATTTTGTCACAGCTGTGCCATCGAGCCTGTCACATAGCGCTCAGATATTCATTGGGCCTCACACAATCCAAAAGTGCCCAGTGTCCAAAAGTGTGTGCAGAGATTCAAAATCTCCCTTATCCTCTAGTCACTTTGGTCACAGCTGTGCCATCGAGCCTGTCACATAGCGCTCAGATATCAGTGGGCCTCACACAATCCAAAAGTGTCCATCCAGTGTCCAAAAGTGTGTGCAGAGATTCAAAATCTCCCTTATCCTCTAGTCACTTTGGTCACAGCTGTGCCATCGAGCCTGTCACATAGCGCTCAGATATCAGTGGGCCTCACACAATCCAAAAGTGTCCATCCAGTGTCCAAAAGTGTGTGCAGAGATTCAAAATCTCCCTTATCCTCTAGTCACTTTGGTCACAGCTGTGCCATCGAGCCTGTCACATAGCGCTCAGATATCAGTGGGCCTCACACAATCCAAAAGTGTCCAGTGTCCACAAGTGTCTGCAGAAATTCAAAATCTCCCCTGTCCTATAGACACCTTGTACCTTGTTTTACATTACTATATAGTTTGTTGGATTTTGTCTACATTTCTACCAAAAATGAGGAAGGCTGGTGGAAGAGGCCGTGGAATTGGGCGGGGGTTGGCAGCTGGTAATGATGGTGTTGGTGGTGGATCTGATGGTAGTGGCAAGAGCAAAATAGGACCGAATGCAGGAGGTGCTGACCCTGCGTCATCGTCTGGCTACATAAGGCCTCAAACGCTTAGTTTTCTAGGAGTTGGCAAACCGCTTTTAAAGCCAGAGCATCAGGAAAAAGTTTTGTCTTACATTGCTGACTCAGCCTCCAGCTCTATCGCCTCCTCTTCTCAGTTGTAAAAAGTAAAAGCACTGAGTCGTCATTGGAGGCTCATGTTCATGAACCACACCTTTCCTTGTGTCCTTCACCCCAACGAAGATTGAAGGATGACGCAGGCCATACTACTGATTACTCCATGGAGCTGTTTTCACATACCATGCCTGGATTATCAAGTCAAATGGTGAATTACCCAGGCCAAGATGAATCTGACATGGAGTGCACTGATGCACAGCCGCTGATGGATGATTCTGCTGGTACATTCACTCAGAGCACTACATTGTCCTCGCAGTGTACAGAGCCAGATTCTGACCCTGATGAGACTCAGGTGCCCCTTCCCGCACACTATACCACCATACACGGTGACACAGAGGAAGGTGCACATGACATAGAAGAGGAGGTGATGATGACCCAGTTGTTGACCCAGATTGGCATCCATTGGGGGAAGAGGGTGCTGCTTCCAATAGCTCAGATGAGGAGCATCCACAGCAGACATCGACATCGCAACAGCTGTTATCTGGCAGGCCCGGAGCACTCCAAAGACAGGTTCCAAACATCAAAAGAGTTGCTGGACAGCTTGTCCAGAGTGTCAAAAGATCACAGCGTGCTAGGCCGCAAAATGTCTGCCAAAGTAAGAAGAGTGCAGTGTGGCACTTTTTTGAACAAAATCCTCATGATCAGGCCAAGGTTATCTGTAAGAAGTGCGCAAAGACCTTTAGCCGAGGGAAAAATCTGAAAAATTTGAATACCAGTTGCATGCTTAGACATTTAACCAGCATGCACTTGCAAGCGTGGACACAACACCAAACCTCAAGTGCCACATGTGCAACTGATCACAACGAAGGTAGTCAGCAACGCTACATTGTTTCCCCCACTGTAAGCCCACCGGTTAGCACAGCAGCAAATGTTGAGGTGTCGTTGCAAGACCACAGCAGTCAGGGAATCCCACTGTTATATCAACGAAAGACTGATTCTAGGCCATCAGAAAGAACACCAACTCCATCACCATCATCAACCCTCTCTCAGTCCACCCTGTCCACCGCTACTTCCACCATATGCAGCTCTCAAGTCCAGCTCACCCTCCCAGACACTATGAGTAGGTCAAGAAAGTACTCAGTCTCTCATCCGCGTACACTGGGTTTGAACGCCCACATTGCCAAACTAATCTCGTTTGAGATGATGCCCTTTCGGTTGGTGGAAAGCACAGCTTTCCACGAACTCATGGCCTATGCAGTACCACGCTATGACCTACCCAGTCGCCACTTCTTCTCTCGCAAAGCCATCCCAGCCCTCCACCATCATGTGAAAGACCGCATTGTCCATGCACTCAAGCAGTCAGTGAGCGGAAAGGTGCACCTCACAACTGATGCATGGTCCAGTCGGCATGGCCAGGGCCATTACGTGTCCATCACTGCGCACTGGGTTAATGTGGTGGATGCAGGGTCCACAGGGGACAGCGGTGGTGGGACAGTGCTGCCTAGCCCACGGTATAGGAAACAGTTGGCTGTAGGCGTTCCACCCTCCTCCTCCTCCAGAAGCGAAAGCTCGTCCACAGAGCGGAGTCGTACGAGCACTCCATCTGCAGCTGCCACTGTTGCACACGATGTGTCCCCCTATCGAGCAGCTAGTGGAAAGCATCAGCAGGCTGTGTTGCAGATGATGTGTTTGGGCGACAGACACACCGCCGAGGTGCTGGCCGAGTACTTGAAGCGACAAACTGAGTCATGGCTGGGCAGTGTACATCTTGAGGCAGGCAAGATAGTTAGTGATAACGGCCGTAATTTTGTGGCAGCCATAGCCCTTTCAAAACTCAGCCACATACCTTGCTTGGCTCACACCTTGAACCTGGTGGTGCAGTGCTTCCTCAAAAATTATCCAGAGTTAACAGCCCTGCTCCAGAAGGTGCGAAGACTGTGCGTGCACATCCGCCGGTCGCCTGTACACTCCATTCGTATGCAGAGACTGCAGCGATTGCTCCACTTTCCCAACCAACGCCTCATGATCGACATTGCAACAAGGTGGAACTCCACCCTGCACATGGTGGAGCGGCTGTGCGAGCAGAGGCAGGCCATAATGCATTTGTGGGAGGATACACGGCCAGGCACTTTGAGAGCAGACATGGAGTTGACAGGTGTGCAGTGGTCGAAGCTGAAAGACCTTTGTAAAGTCCTTCAGTGTTTTGAGGAATGCACACGGCTGGTAAGCGCAGACGACGCCATCCTAAGCATGAGCATCCCACTTATGCGTCTGCTCATGCAAACTTTGACGCACCTTAAGGTGCAGGCGTCTGCAGCCAATGTTGATGAGGAGGAAGAGGAGGAGGGAATCCTTGATGACATTCAGCCATTGTCTGCTCAGGGACCTCTCCTGGACGAGGTGGAGGAAGAAGAGGAGGAGGAGGATGATGATGGGGATGATTACTTAGGGGAGGAGGATGCATCTCGTGGGGCAAGTGAAAATGTTGGCGTGGCAAGGTCTGGTACAGGGTTTGTGTGTGACTGGAGGGATGTGGATTTGCCAGAAAGTGCTCCTCCACCCAGCACTCGCAGTGCATCATTGACACCGGGAACATTGGCCCACATGTCAGATTATGCCTTGCGGATCCTAAAAAGGGACCCCCGCATTGTCAAAATGATGAACGATGACGACTACTGGTTGGCCAGCATCCTGGATCCACGCTATAAAGGCAAATTACAAAACATCATGCCACAGGAGAACCTTGACCTAATATTGGCTAATAAACAAGCAACTCTGGTAAATCGGTTGCTTGAGGCATTCCCAGCACACAGCAGCGGTGATGGTTCTCACATGAGCCATACGGGCCGGGGGCAGCTTGGCAGAGGTGTTCGTGGTGCACACAGCAGAAGTGGCGTTGGAGACAGGGGTTTCATGACAATGTTGTGGACTGATTTTTCAAATACCGCTCACACAACTGGTAATACTGCATCGATGGAAAGTGACAGGAGACAGCAGTTGTCAACTATGGTTACAAACTACTTTTCCTCCCATATCGATGTTCTCCCACACAGGTCATTCCCCTTTGACTATTGGGCCGCTAAACTGGACACCTGGCCTGAATTGGCACAATATGCCTTACAGGAGCTCGCTTGCCCAGCTGCAAGTGTGCTATCGGAAAGAGTCTTCAGTGCAGCTGGATCAATCCTGACAGAAAAAAGGACCCGTCTGTCAACCCAAAATGTGGATGATCTAACCTTCATTAAAATGAACCACGCATGGGTTTCCAAGGATTTTGTCCCACCTTCCCCTGATGACACATAGGGTGACAGAAAAATGGCTTGCTTTGGTCCACCTCTTCCTGGTACTTCACCTATTTCGCCTTTTGCATCAGCTGAATGTCCAACATCAACATATGCCACTTTCTAAAACTCCCTAACTGTGCTGCCTCCCCCCCCATGGCCGGGGTCACCATCTAGCGCACGACACCGTGCGAGTGCCGTTGCCCTGGACAGGTGGGTAGGCCGACTCTTGGGCGCGGGCACTGGCACAGGGTCCCTCATAGTGCAATCAAGTGTCTCTGATGGTGGTGGTGCACACCCGCCGTCAGACACACCGCTGTACTATGAGGGGCCCAGTGCCAGTACCGACGCCCACGAGTGGGCCCCCCTTGCTTGGGCAGGGCCCCAGCATTTGCAATCTTTACCTCTCCCTGCTCCTCCGCTGTGTAATCTGGGCCGTCAAATCCATTCTGTGCCTGACACCATCTGAGCCTGCCTCCTGATGTATAGACATATATTTTGAATGTGTACGCTATCCATACATGTTATCCGTGGATACGGTACCCTTTCTAACCTTTGTGCAATCACGTGCAATCCATACTGGGCCTAACACCGTCTGAGCCTGCCTCCTGAGACATATATTTTGAATGTGTACGCTATCCATACATGTTATCCGGGGAAACGGTACCCTTTCTAACCTTTGTGCAATCACGTGCAATCCATACTGGGCCTAACACCGTCTGAGCCTGCCTCCTGATGTATAGACATATATTTTGAATGTGTACGCTATCCATACATGTTATCCGGGGATACGGTACCCTTTCTAACCTTTGTGCAATCACGTGCAATCCATACTGGGCCTAACACCATCTGAGCCTGCCTCCTGAGACATATATTTTGAATGTGTACGCTATCCATACATGCTATCCGGGGATACGGTACCCTTTCTAACCTTTGTGCAATCACGTGCAATCCATACTGGGCCTAACACCGTCTGAGAATGATAGATGGGGCCCACCATACACTGGAACATTCCAAAGGTGGACATCAGACACTGGAGCAGCATTTACAGGGCCCATTATACACTAGAGCATTAGAAATGGGGCCCATTATGTTTGGAGCATTATTTGGGCCCATAAGACAGTAGAGCTTCATCCATGGGGACCAACATATACTGTAGCATTATGTGGAGCTCATCATATACTGTTTCAAACATTATATGGGACCAATGATTCTGTATGGAGAAATAGATGGGCCTCGTCATGAGATGTAAAATGTGAGGTATTTTTCATTGTACTATACCGCTATTTCTCTGCCGTATCGGAGCATGATGAGTTGTGGTATGTGTTAAAGGGGCGCTCTTTTGCCCAGGGCACATGAAAACCTGGAGCCAGCCCTCCCCCCCGACAGTCTGTAGCCAAATAACCCCCATTTTTCAGTGCGTAACTTGTATTATGAAGTTAATTAAAGTTGACAAGCTTAAGTAAGAAGAATTGATGCTTTTGGCATTCAAATGGGCACTGTTGGTGTGTTTCCTGTCCTCCTCTCACTGCCGACTTTTATTCCCCATTGACTTACATTGGGTTTCGTGTTTCGGGACGACCCCGACTTTTCCCTATAATCGGACGATCTTGCTCGACCCGACTTTTGGAAAAGTCGGGTTTCACGAAACGAAACGCGACCCTAAAAAACCAAAAGTCGCTCAATTCTACTCGTCACAACTGGAGAGGTACATAAGCCTAAAGCAGGAAAAGAGGAAAACTAACTGCCCCAGAGCAGACCCCAAAGGAAAGACAGCCCCCCACATGTATTGACGGTGAAACAAGATGAAAACACAAACAAAGGCAGGAAAATAGGCTGAGCAAACGATGGGGCCCGACTAACTAGAAAGGACAGGAAAGGAAAGACACTGTCTGCAATCTGCCAAAAAACCCTACCAAAATAATGTCCAACACTTCTGATAGCAAAATTAACCCTGAAGTCACTACACTTCTACCACTATATCAGCACTCTGAAATATTCTGAGACAGAGCAAAAAGAGGCCAATCTAATAAGGGACAAAAAAGGCAAATTGGCAAATACAGATAAATAGAAGTGGAAATTCAGCATAGCCCCAGCAGGGGCTGACTGACCACACAAGAAACTGAATTAACCAACAAGCGCAAGTGTGAACATTAGCAAAAAACAAACTTAACTTGAGAAGATTGGAAGAGAGCTGAAGTCCAAGACCTGAGAAGCAGACTGAATCACCATCACCAGGATAGGGCGTCAGCTGTCTTATATCCAGTCTGAAACTCCAGAGATCCAATCGTTATCCTCCTCATCAGGTGGCAGATCACTACCACTTAAACCAACCTCACTACCTCCTGTCACCACCAGAGGGAGAACGGAAGGAGAACTCTCAACTGGTGGAGCAGAAAATGAGCTCATAACAGTACCCCCCTTGAGGAGGGGTCACCGAACCCTCATCCATGCCACCAGGCCGCTCAGGATGGGCCCGGTGAAAAGCACGAACCAATTTATTGGCATGAATATCAGAGGCAGAGACCCAATAATTATCCTCCTGACCATAACCCTTCCATTTGACCAAATACTGGAGTCTCCATCTTACCAAACGAGAATCCAATATTTTCTCTACCTCATATTCCATATTGCCTTTAACCAATACAGGAGGTGCCGCCACAGGAACTACTGGCTCAACAAACCTCTTCAACAGTGACTTGTGAAATATGTTATGGATTTTGAACGTAACTGGAAGAGCCAATCGAAAAGAAACAGGATTAAGAATCTCTAAAATTTTATAAGGTCCAATAAATCTTGGCTTAAATTTTG
This sequence comes from Dendrobates tinctorius, assembly GCF_039654945.1. Lineage (NCBI taxonomy): Eukaryota > Metazoa > Chordata > Amphibia > Anura > Dendrobatidae > Dendrobates > Dendrobates tinctorius. The sequence goes on from NW_027362095.1 coordinate 1,029,827, forward strand.
GAGATGCAACCTTCATAGGAATATTCTTAGACGACAACCAAACCATATCACCCACTTTAAACCGGGGACCAATGGTCCTATGCCGGTTGGAAAAACGCTGGGCCTTTTTCTGAGAGAGTGACAACTAGAGTTGAGCGACTTTTGGTTTTTTAGGGTCGCGTTTCGTTTCGTGAAACCCGACTTTTCCAAAAGTCGGGTCGAGCAAGATCGTCCGATTATAGGGAAAAGTCGGGGTCGTCCCGAAACACGAAACCCAATGTAAGTCAATGGGGAATAAAAGTCGGCAGTGAGAGGAGGACAGGAAACACACCAACAGTGCCCATTTGAATGCCAAAAGCATCAATTCTTCTTACTTAAGCTTGTCAACCTTAATTAACTTCATAATACAAGTTACGCACTGAAAAATGGGGGTTATTTGGCTACAGACTGTGGGGGGGAGGGCTGGCTCCAGGTTTTCATATGCCCTGGGCGAAAGAGCGCCCCTTTAACACATACCACAACTCATCATGCTCCGATATGGCAGAGAGATAGCGGTATAGTACAATGAAAAATACCTCACTTTTTACATCTCATGACGAGGCCCATCTATTTCTCCATACAGAATCATTGGTCCCATATAATGTTTGAAACAGTATATGATGAGCTCCACATAATGCTACAGTACATGTTGGTCCCCATGGATGAAGCTCCACTGTCTTATGGGCCCAAATAATGCTCCAAACATAATGGGCCCCATTTCTACTGCTCTAGTGTATAATGGGCCCTGTAAATGCTGCTCCAGTGTCTGATGTCCACCTTTGGAATGTTCCAGTGTATGGTGGGCCCCATCTATCATTCTCAGACGGTGTTATGCCCAGTATGGATTGCATGTGATTGCACAAAGGTTAGAAAGGGTACCGTATCCCCAGATAACATGTATGGATAGCGTACACATTCAAAATATATGTCTCAGGAGGCAGGCTCAGACGGTGTTAGGCCCAGTATGGATTGCACGTGATTGCACAAAGGTTAGAAAGGGTACCGTATCCCCGGATAACATGTATGGATAGCGTACACATTCAAAATATATGTCTCAGGAGGCAGGCTCAGACGGTGTTAGGCCCAGTATGGATTGCACGTGATTGCACAAAGGTTAGAAAGGGTACCGTATCCACGGATAACATGTATGGATAGCGTACACATTCAAAATATATGTCTATACATCAGGAGGCAGGCTCAGACGGTGTCAGGCACAGTATGGATTTGACGGCCCAGATTACACAGCGGAGGAGCAGGGAGAGGTAAAGATTGCAAATGCTGGGGCCCTGCCCAAGCAAGGGGGGCCCACTCGTGGGCGTCGGTACTGGCACTGGGCCCCTCATAGTACAGCGGTGTGTCTGACGGCGGGTGTGCACCACCACCGTCAGAGACACTTGATTGCACTATGAGGGACCCTGTGCCAGTGCCCGCGCCCAAGAGTCGGCCTACCCACCTGTCCAGGGCAACGGCACTTGCACGGTGTCGTGCGCTAGGTGGTGACCCCGGCCATAGGGGGGGAGGCAGCACAGTTAGGGAGTTTTAGAAAGTGGCATATGTTGATGTTGGACATTCAGCTGATGCAAAAGGCGAAATAGGTGAAGTACCAGGAAGAGGTGGACCAAAGCAAGCCATTTTTCTGTCACCCTATGTGTCATCAGGGGAAGGTGGGACAAAATCCTTGGAAACCCATGCGTGGTTCATTTTAATGAAGGTTAGATCATCCACATTTTGGGTTGACAGACGGGTCCTTTTTTCTGTCAGGATTGATCCAGCTGCACTGAAGACTCTTTCCGATAGCACACTTGCAGCTGGGCAAGCGAGCTCCTGTAAGGCATATTGGGCCTATTCAGGCCAGCTGTCCAGTTTAGCGGCCCAATAGTCAAAGGGGAATGACCTGTGTGGGAGAACATCGATATGGGAGGAAAAGTAGTTTGTAACCATAGTTGACAACTGCTGTCTCCTGTCACTTTCCATCGATGCAGTATTACCAGTTGTGTGAGCGGTATTTGAAAAATCAGTCCACAACATTGTCATGAAACCCCTGTCTCCAACGCCACTTCTGCTGTGTGCACCACGAACACCTCTGCCAAGCTGCCCCCGGCCTGTACGGCTCGTGTGAGAACCATCACCGCTGCTGTGTGCTGGGAATGCCTCAAGCAACCGATTTACCAGAGTTGCTTGTTTATTAGCCAATATTAGGTCAAGGTTCTCCTGTGGCATGATGTTTTGTAATTTGCCTTTATAGCGTGGATCCAGGGTGCTGGCCAACCAGTAGTCGTCATCGTTCATCATTTTGGCAATGCGGGGGTCCCTTTTTAGGATCCGCAAGGCATAATCTGACAACCAGGGGAAGAGTCTTGAGGAGATCATTTGCATATTCCCAGTGCCTTCTGGGATAAGTGAAGAGTCTCCGCGAGCTCAACGATCACTGGGTTTTGGCCGTTGCAGCTGAAAAGAGGAAATCGGAAAACCAGGGGAAGAGTCTTGAGGAGATCATTTGCATATTCCCAGTGCCTTCTGGGATAAGTGAAGAGTCTCCGCGAGCTCAACGATCACTGGGTTTTGGCCGTTGCAGCTGAAAAGAGGAAATCGGAAAACCAGGGGAAGAGTCTTGAGGAGATCATTTGTATATTCCCAGTGCCTTCTGGGATAAGTGAAGAGTCTCCGCGAGCTCAACGATCACTGGGTTTTGGCCGTTGCAGCTGAAAAGAGGAAATCGGAAAACCAGGGGAAGAGTCTTGAGGAGATCATTTGCATATTCCCAGTGCCTTCTGGGATAAGTGAAGAGTCTCCGCGAGCTCAACGATCACTGGGTTTTGGCCGTTGCAGCTGAAAAGAGGAAATCGGAAAAACCGCGCGCCGAATTTTGGCTCATCTTTCATCGTTTTTAAGAAATCTCAAGATGGAAGAGGCCAGGAGCCATTTGGTGAGCTGCATTTCTTGCTACATGTTCACAGATTTACCAGTGGAAAAGTCAAACTTCACATGCCACAAATGCAAGCTTGTGTCCCTGTTGGAGGAAAAGTTGCAAAATCTCGAAGAGAGGTTAGCTACGTTGAAGATCATTAAGGAAGGTGAAGAGTTCTTGGACAGAGCAGAATTATCTTTTCATGTTACAGAAAGAGAAGAAATTCGAAGTGCACCTGAAGAAACAGAGGAATGGAGACATGTGACCCAGAGAAGCAGGAGGATCAGGAGGCAGTCAGCACCCATACTGCTCAGAAACCAGTACCAGGCTCTCACGCAGGAAAACGATGAAGAAATACATCAGGATAAGACTTTGCCAACAAACAGCAACCTTGTACGCCCTCAGAGTCCTCCTGGATGGAGAAAGAAAAATGTTGTGAAGAAGAAACGGAGAGTGGTGGTCATGGGGGATTCCCTGCTGAGAGGAACAGAGGCCGCTATCTGCAGACCGGATATAACTACAAGAGAAATGTGCTGTCTTCCAGGTGCAAAAATTAAAGATGTGTCTGACAGGATATCAGGACTCTTCAGACCTACAGATGACTACCCATTCCTGCTACTACATGTGGGGACAAATGACACCGCAAGAAACGACCTGGAAATCATCTGCAGAGACTTTGAAGACTTAGACAAGAAAGTGAAAGAACTGGGAGCGCAGGTGGTCTTCTCTTCCATCCTCCCAGTGGATGGCCATGGAACAAGGAGGTGGAATAAGATTCTGCAGGTGAACAACTGGCTACGTCGATGGTGCCGTCAGCAATGATTTGGATTTCTGGATCAAGGAGTGAATTACTTATACGATGGACTACTTGCTAGAGATGGGGTGCACCTTACGAAGACTGGAAAGCATGTATTTGGAAGTCGCCTTGCTACACTTGTAAGGAGAGCTTTAAACTAGAACAACATGGGAAGGGAAGCAAAAGACCAGAAAAAGCCATACACCTGACAAATGCTATTGAGAACTCTGCTATTAGAAGTGGAAAGGAAGAACAAAGACGAAAGAATCTAATTAATAAAAATATTGGAGAAAGAGAAACCAATCACAAACTAAAACGTTTCTATACTAATGCACAAAGCATGGGCAACAAACAAGGAGAATTGGAACTACTAACACAGGAAAAGAAATATGATGTAATTGAAATCACTGAAACTTGGTGGGACAATACACATGATTGGAATACAAGACTAGAAGGATACAACTTATTTGCAAGAAACAGACTTGATAAACGAGGAGGGGGTGTCGCATTGTATGTTCGAAACGCGTATATCTGCACAGAGATTGAAGCTTCAGAGACTGGGAGTTCTGTGGAAACTGTTTGGGTAAGAATACAAGGACAGAACAATGGAAAGGACACCATTGTAGGCATTTACTACAGGCCGCCTGTGCAAGCCGAAGATATAGATGAACTCTTTATGCATCAGATGGCCAAGTTCTCCAAAAAATATGACATAGTTGTCATGGGAGATTTCAACTATCCAGACATTTGTTGGGAATCTCTCTCAGGCAAAACTAACAGGTCAAGGAAATTCTTATCCTCTCTTGCTGACAACTTTATCTTCCAAAAGGTAAGGGAGAAAACAAGGGGAACTGCTACCTTGGATCTAATCCTTATAAACAGGGAGGAAATGGTTGAGGAGGTAAAAGTGGCTGGGACCCTAGGAGGTAGCGACCATGCTATTTTAGAATTTTGGATAACTAGAGGTGGAAGACCTGTGAAGACTCAGACGTCAAGGTTAGATTTCAGAAAGGCAGATTTTAAGGGATTCAGAAAGAGAATTGGAGGGATCCAATGGCTGGATATCCTTAAAGACAAAAATGTCCAGGAAGGATGGGAAATCTTGAAAAATGAAATTCTCAAAGCACAGTTGTTAACAATTCCGAAAAGAGGGAAGAATAGGAAGCATTTAAGGAAACCAGGATGGATGAACACAGAACTTAAGCACATGCTAAAAAGGAAGAAAAAAATGTTTATAAAATGGAAAGAGGGAGGCATATCTAAAGAAGAATATAATGCTGTCTGCAGAACCTGCAGGGCACAAATCAGATTATCTAAAGCTGAAAATGAACTGAGGCTTGCAAGAGATGTCAAAAGCAATAATAAAGGATTTTGGGGATATGTCAAAAGTAAAAGAAAAGTCAAAGATGCTATAGGATTTTTACAGGATGAAAATGATGAAATGGTAAGACAGGATGTTGAGAAGGCTGAACTTTTAAATTCCTATTTTGCATCTGTTTTCTCTCAGAAAGGAAATGCAACATCAACTGTTATTTACTGTCCTATTAAGGGAATAGAAGAATCCAGGATATCTATAAACAGAAAGATAGTGAGGAAACACTTAGCTAACCTAAATGAATTCAAGTCTCCAGGTCCAGATGAATTACACCCCAGAGTACTGAAGGAGATAGCAGAAGAAATTTTTGAACCCCTCTCCATAATCTTTGAAAATTCTTGGAGAACAGGAGAAGTGCCAGAAGACTGGAGAAGAGCAAATGTTGTTCCTATCTTCAAAAAGGGGAAGAAGGTGGACCCAGGCAACTATAGGCCGGTGAGTCTGACTTCTATACCAGGAAAGATCTTTGAACAAATTATTAAACAACATGCATGTCAATACCTGGATAAGAATGAAGTGATTAAACAGAGTCAGCATGGGTTTCTAACTAATAAGTCATGTCAGACTAACTTAATTTCCTTCTATGACGGTATCACTGATTGGGTGGATCAAGGAAATGCTGTAGATATAGTATATCTTGACTTCAGCAAAGCATTTGACAAAGTCTCTCATACAATCCTTATTGAAAAAATGACTAAGTATGGAATGGACAAGGCAACTGTTAGGTGGATTCATAACTGGCTTAGTGATCGGACCCAAAGAGTGGTCGTAAATGGCTGCACATCCAGTTGGAAGAATGTCTCAAGTGGGGTACCACAGGGCTCTGTCCTGGGCCCTGTATTGTTCAACATATTTATCAACGATTTAGATGAAGGAATTGAGGGTAAACTGATTAAATTTGCTGATGACACAAAGCTAGGAGGGATAGCTAATACTAGAGAAGAGAGAGAGAGGATTCAAAAAGATTTAAATAAACTGGAGAAGTGGGCAGCAACTAACAGAATGGTTTTTAACAGGGAGAAATGCAAAGTACTACATCTGGGCAATAAAAATGAAAAAAGCATATATAGAATGGGAGGAATAGGGCTAAGTGACAGCACATGTGAAAAAGACTTGGGTATACTAATAGATCACAGACTGAATATGAGTCAACAGTGTGATGCAGCAGCAAAAAAGGCAAATGCAATTCTAGGATGTATTAACAGAAGCATACAGTCTAGATCACGTGAAGTCATTATTTCCCTCTACTCCTCTTTGGTCAGACCTCATCTGGAATATTGTGTCCAGTTTTGGGCACCACATTTTAAAAAAGACATCAACAAACTGGAGCAAGTTCAGAAAAGAGCGACCAGAATGGTGACCGGTCTGCAAACCCTGTCTTATGAGGAAAGGTTGCAGGATTTGGGAATGTTTAGTTTGCAAAAGAGAAGACTGAGAGGAGACTTAATAGCTGTCTACAAATATCTAAAGGGCTGTCACATTGTAGAAGGATCAACTTTATTCTCATTTGCACAAGGAAAGACTAGAAGCAATGGGATGAAACTGAATGGGAAGAGACACAGATTAGATATTAGAAAAAACTTTTTGACAGTTAGAGTGATCAATGAGTGGAACAGGCTGCCACGAGAAGTGGTGAGTTCTCCTTCAATGGAAGTCTTCAAACAGAGGCTGGACAGACATCTGACTGGGATGATTTAGCGAATCCTGCTTTGAGCAGGGGGTTGGACCAGATGGCCCAGGAGGTCCCTTCCAACTCTACGATTCTATGATTCTATGATTCTATGTGGGCCAATGTTCCCGGTGTCAATGATGCACTGCGAGTGCTGGGTGGAGGAGCACTTTCTGGCAAATCCACATCCCTCCAGTCACGCACAAACCCTGTACCAGACCTTGCCACGCCAACATTTTCACTTGCCCCACGAGATGCATCCTCCTCCCCTAAGTAATCATCCCCATCATCATCCTTCTCCTCCTCTTCTTCCTCCACCTCGTCCAGGAGAGGTCCCTGAGCAGACAATGGCTGAATGTCATCAAGGATTCCCTCCTCCTCTTCCTCCTCATCAACATTGGCTGCAGACGCCTGCTCCTTAAGGTGCGTCAAAGTTTGCATGAGCAGACGCATAAGTGGGATGCTCATGCTTAGGATGGCGTCGTCTGCGCTTACCAGCCGTGTGCATTCCTCAAAACACTGAAGGACTTTACAAAGGTCTTTCAGCTTCGACCACTGCACACCTGTCAACTCCATGTCTGCTCTCAAAGTGCCTGGCCGTGTATCCTCCCACAAATGCATTATGGCCTGCCTCTGCTCGCACAGCCGCTCCACCATGTGCAGGGTGGAGTTCCACCTTGTTGCAATGTCGATAATGAGGCGGTGGTTGGGAAGGTGGAGCAATCGCTGCAGTCTCTGCATACGAATGGAGTGTACAGGCGACCGGCGAATGTGCGCGCACAGTCTTCGCACCTTCTGGAGCAGGGCTGTTAACTCCGGATAATTTTTGAGGAAGCACTGCACCACCAGGTTCAAGGTGTGAGCCAAGCAAGGTATGTGGCTGAGTTTTGAAAGGGCTATGGCTGCCACAAAATTACGGCCGTTATCACTAACTACCTTGCCTGCCTCAAGATGTACACTGCCCAGCCATGACTCAGTTTGTCGCTTCAAGTACTCGGCCAGCACCTCGGCGGTGTGATGTCGCCCAAACACATCATCTGCAACACAGCCTGCTGACGCTTTCCACTAGCTGCTCGATAAGGGGACACATCGTGTGCAACAGTGGCAGCTGCAGATGGAATGCTCGCACAACTGCGCTCTGTGGACGAGCTTTCGCTTCTGGAGGAGGAGGAGGAGGGTGGAACGCCTACAGCCAACTGTTTCCTATACCGTGGGCTAGGCAGCACTGTCCCACCACCGCTGTCCCCTGTGGACCCTGCATCCACCACATTAACCCAGTGTGCAGTGATGGACACGTAACGGCCCTGGCCATGCCGACTGGACCATGCATCAGTTGTGAGGTGCACCTTTCCGCTCACTGACTGCTTGAGTGCATGGACAATGCGGTCTTTCACATGATGGTGTAGGGCTGCGATGGCTTTGCGAGAGAAGAAGTGGCGACTGGTAGGTCATAGCGTGGTACTGCATAGGCCATGAGTTCGCGGAAAGCTGTGCTTTCCACCAACCGAAAGGGCATCATCTCAAACGAGATTAGTTTGGCAATGTGGGCGTTCAAACCCAGTATACGCGGATGAGAGACTGAGTACTTTCTTGACCTACTCATAGTGTCTGGGAGGGTGAGCTGGACTTGAGAGCTGCATATGGTGGAAGTAGCGGTGGACAGGGCGGACTGAGAGAGGGTTGATGATGGTGATGGAGTTGGTATTCTTTCTGATGGCCAAGAATGGCCAAGAATCAGTCTTTCGTTGATATAACAGTGGGATTCCCTGACTGCTGTGGTCTTGCAACGACACCTCAACATTTGCTGCTGTGCTAACCGGTGGGCTTACAGTGGGGGAAACAATGTAGCGTTGCTGACTACCTTCATTGTGATCAGTTGCACATGTGGCACTTGAGGTTTGGTGTTGTGTCCACGCTTGCAAGTGCATGCTGGTTAAATGTCTCCGCATGCAACTGGTATTCAAATTTTTCAGATTTTTCCCTCGGCTAAAGGTCTTTGCGCACTTCTTACAGATAACCTTGGCCTGATCATGAGGATTTTGTTCAAAAAAGTGCCACACTGCACTCTTCCTACTTTGGCAGACATTTTGCGGCCTAGCACGCTGTGATCTTTTGACACTCTGGACAAGCTGTCCAGCAACTCTTTTGATGTTTGGAACCTGTCTTTGGAGTGCTCCGGGCCTGCCAGATAACAGCTGTTGCGATGTCGATGTCTGCTGTGGATGCTCCTCATCTGAGCTATTGGAAGCAGCACCCTCTTCCCCCAATGGATGCCAATCTGGGTCAACAACTGGGTCATCCATCACCTCCTCTTCTATGTCATGTGCACCTTCCTCTGTGTCACCGTGTATGGTGGTATAGTGTGCGGGAAGGGGCACCTGAGTCTCATCAGGGTCAGAATCTGGCTCTGTACACTGCGAGGACAATGTAGTGCTCTGAGTGAATGTACCAGCAGAATCATCCATCAGCAGCTGTGCATCAGTGCACTCCATGTCAGATTCATCTTGGCCTGGGTAATTCACCATTTGACTTGATAATCCAGGCATGGTATGCTCGATGGCACAGCTGTGACCAAAGTGACTAGAGGATAAGGGAGATTTTGAATCTCTGCACACACTTTTGGACACTGGACACTTTTGGATTGTGTGAGGCCCACAGATATCTGAGCGCTATGTGACAGGCTCGATGGCACAGCTGTGACCAAAGTGACTAGAGGATAAGGGAGATTTTGAATCTCTGCACACTCTTTTGGACACTGGACACTTTTGGATTGTGTGAGGCCCAATGAATATCTGAGCACTATGTGACAGGCTCGATGGCACAGCTGTGACAAAAGTGACTAGAGGATAAGGGAGATTTTGAATCTCTGCACACACTTTTGGACACTGGATGGACACTTTTGGATTGTGTGAGGCCCACTGATATCTGAGCGCTATGTGACAGGCTCGATGGCACAGCTGTGACCAAAGTGACTAGAGGATAAGGGAGATTTTGAATCTCTGCACACACTTTTGGACACTGGACACTTTTGGATTGTGTGAGGCCCACTGATATCTGAATGCTATGTGACAGGCTCGATGGCACAGCTGTGACCAAAGTGACTAGAGGATAAGGGAGATTTTTAATCTCTGCACACACTTTTGGACACTGGATGGACACTTTTGGATTGTGTGAGGCCCACTGATATCTGAGCGCTATGTGACAGGCTCGATGGCACAGCTGTGACCAAAGTGACTAGAGGATAAGGGAGATTTTGAATCTCTGCACACACTTTTGGACACTGGACACTTTTGGATTGTGTGAGGCTCAATGAATATCTGAGCGCTATGTGACAGGCTCGATGGCACAGCTGTGACAAAAGTGACTAGAGGATAAGGGAGATTGGATTGCTTTTAAAAAAGCAGTTTGCGGAGCAGTGGGTAAACAGCAATGCAGGAATGTCAGGAAGCCTTAGAAGGCAGCCCAACAACCAACACCACTGATACACCACTATATAGCCTCCCCTTGCACTGCACACACAGTGACTGGTGTGTTGTGCAGGCCAAATTGCTAGCAGCAGAAGCAGTTTTTTTGTCTTCTCAGCAGGACAAAAAAAAAAAATTGGGATTGCTTTTAAAAAAGCAGTTTGCGGAGCAGTGGGTAAACAGCAATGCAGGAATGTCAGGAAGCCTTAGAAGGCAGCCCAACAACCAACACCACTGATACACCACTATATAGCCTCCCCTTGCACTGCACACACAGTGACTGGTGTGTTGTGCAGGCCAAATCGCTAGCAGCAGAAGCAGTTTTTTTGTCTTCTTCCCTGCCTAACGCTCTCCCTACAGAATCAGCAGCAACCTCTCCCTATACTAAGATCGGCAGAAGTAAGATGGCGGTCGGCGTGCACGCCCTTTTATACCCCCTGTGACGCCCACCAAAGCAAGCCAATCACTTGCATGCCCTTCTGAAAGATGGTGGTGACCCCTGCCTATGTCATCACGTTGCCCACAGTGTCCGTGGATCCTGATTGGCTGAAAAAGAGCGCAAAACAAACTTTTGAAACGCGACTTTGGCGCGTAAGTCGCCGACCTCGTGGCCGACCTCATCCTAGGGTCGGGTTTCGTTTCATGAAACCCGACTTTGCCAAAAGTCGGCGACTTTTGAATTTTTTCGACTCTTTTCGCTCAACTCTAGTGACAACTTATCCACCACTTGGTCCCATATCTGCTGCATTCTCACAACCACAGTGTCCACACCTGGGCAAGACGAAGATTCCACTTGCCCTGAAGAGAATCGAGGATGAAACCCAAAATTACAGAAAAAGGGCGACATCAAGGTGGCAGAACTAGCTCTATTGTTCAGCGCAAATTCGGCCAAGGGCAAAAATGAGACCCAATCATCTTGATCAGCATATATAAAACATCTTAAAGAAGACTCCAGGGGCTGGTTTGTTCTCTCAGTCTGCCCATTGGTCTGGGGATGAAACGCGGAGGAGAAGGATAACTGAATTCCCAGATTGGATCAAAAGGCTTTCCAGAATCTGGAATCAAACTGGACCCCTCTATCGGACACAATGTTCTCAGGAATCCCATGTAACCGAATCACCTGTTGTAAAAACAAGGGTACCAACTCAGCGGAAGATGGCAACTTTGGGAGTGGTACAAGATGGACCATCTTCGAAAATCTATCACAAATCACCCAGATAACAGTCATTCTCTGAGAGACAGGAAGATCAGAAATATAATCCATTGAGATATGGGTCCATGGCCTCTTGGGCACCGGCAGGGGCATCAGCAACCCACTAGAACGAGAACAGGGTTTAGACCGAGAACAAGTCCCACAGGACTGTACAAAATTCCTGACATCACGAGATAAGGCGGGCCACCAAAACGACCGACTCACCAAATCTCTGGTACCAAAAATACCCGGTTGACCAGCCAATGCAGAGCAATGGACTTCAGACATCACTCTCTTTCTCCACAGGTCAGGAACATACAATCTTCCCATAGGGCAACGCTCAGGTTTATCCTCCTGAAATTCCTCCAGGGCGCGTCTGAAATCGGGCGAAATGGCAGAAAGAACTACCCCCTCACCTATGATGGTAGTAGGCTCGGTCACACTAAGAGAATCAGCAAAGAAACTCCTAGAAAGGGTGTCTGCCTTAACATTCTTAGTGCCCGGAAGAAAAGAGACCACAAAATTAAAACGCGTGAAAAACAAGGCCCATCTAGCCTGTCTAGGATTCAAGCGTTTGGCCGACTCCAGATAAATCAGATTCTTGTGATCGGTGAGGACCACAAATTGATGTCTAGCTCCCTCCAGCCAATGTCTCCACTCCTCAAATGCCCATTTCATGGCCAACAATTCCCGATTCCCCACGTCATAGTTGCGTTCAGATGGGGAGAACTTTCAAGAAAAGAAGGCATAGGGATTCATCTTAGAAGTCACAGGGTCTTTTTGGGACAAAACAGCTCCGGCACCAATCTCAGAAGTGGCTACCTCCACTTGAAATAGAAGTGAGACATCAGGTTGCCGTAAAACTGGAGCTGAAGTAAATCTCCACTTAAGCTCCTGAAATGCTGAGACAGCTCCAGGAGACCAATTCAGCACATCAGCTCCCTTCTTGGTCAGATCAGTCACTGGTTTGACAATACTAGAAAAATTACCTATACATTTACGATAGAAATTAGAAAAACCCCAAAACTTCTGGAGAGCTTTCAAAGAAGTAGGCTGAACCCAATCTTAAATGGCCTGTAACTTGGCCGGGTCCATTTCAATAGTCGATGAAGACAAGATAAATCCCCAAAATGAAATCCTCTGTACACCAAAGAGGCACTTCGATCCCTTAACAAACAGGGAATTCTCCCTCAAAATCCGGAACACAGTCCGGACATGTTCCACATGGGAATCCCAATCACTAGAAAAGATCAAAATATCATCCAGATAGATGATCAAAAACTTATTCACATAGTCTCGGAAAATATCCTTCATAAAGTACTGGAAGATAGAAGGGACATTAGAGAGCCCAAAAGGCATCATCAGGTACTCAAAATGTCCCTCCGGAGTATTAAACGCCGTCTTCCATTCATCCCCGTGCTTGATGCAAATAAGATTATATGCCCCCCTGAGGTCAAGCTTAGTAAACCAGCAGGCACTTTTAACTCTGGAGAACAAATCAGACATCAGAGGTAACGGGTACTGATTTTTAACTGTCATCTTGTTAAGGGAACGATAATCAATACACGGTCTTAATGAACCATCTTTCTTGGCCACAAAAAATAAACCAGCACCTAAAGGTGATGAGGATGGTCTAATATGACCCTTCTCCAACGACTCCTTAATATAGGATCGCATAGCATCATGTTCGGGTACAGATAAGTTGAAAAGACGACCCTTGGGAAATGTACACCCAGGCATCAACTCAATTGCACAGTCATAACTCCTATGAGGAGCAAAGACGCAGACTTACTCTCACTAAATACATCAGAGAAATCAGCCAGATAATCAGGAATATCATGAGACTGAGGAGAGGTGGAGAAAACAGGAGCGTCCCTAAGAACACATTGACAGCCCCAACTCACCAGAGACCCAGATTTCCAATCCAAAACTGGGTTATGAGTTTGCAACCAAGGGAACCCCAGAACAATAGTATCATGCAAATTATGCAGCACCAAAAATTTTCAATTTTCTTGGTAGTCTGGGGCAACTCGCATTATCACCTGGGTCCAAAACTGAGGTTTATTCTCCGCCAATGGAGTGGCATCAATACCCCTCAAAGGAATAGGCATCTGCAGAGGCGTCATGGACAAACCACAACATTTAGCAAAGTCCAAATCCATCAGATGCAGAGCTGCTCCTGAATCCACAAAAGCCTTAGTGGAAAATGTGGACAAGGAGCAGATCAGAGTAATTGCCAAAAGGAACTTAGATTGTATACTGCCCACAGCAAATATGTGTGCAAAACATTTCTCTCGTTTAGGGCAGACAGAAATAGTATGAGAGGCGTGTCCACAGAAAAAACACAGCTTATTACGCCTTCTAAAGTCCCGACATTGCACCCTAGACAAAACCCCATCACCTTGCATAGGTTCAGACATTTGTTCAAAAGGTGGCAGCACCTCCCGTGTAGCTTTATGTTCACGTAAACGCCGATCAACTTGAATGGCTAATGACATAGAGCCATCCAGACCAGAGGGACCAGGAAATCCCACCATAACATCTTTTCCAGTCACTGACAAACCTTTCCGAAAGAGAGCTGCCAAGGCACCATCATTCCATGTAGTAAGGACCGCCCACTTTCGGAATTTTTGACAGTACAACTCTGCAGGATCCTGACCCTGGTCTAATGCCAACAGGGTTCTCTCAGCTTGATCAACGGCATTAGGTTCATCATACAACAACCCCAAGGCCTGAAAAAATGCATCCACATTAGTCAGAATAGAATTTTCAGGTGTCAGAGAAAAAGCCCACTCCTGGGGATCGCTGCACAGCAAGGAGATGACAATTTTAACCTGCTGCACAGAGCTCCCCGATGAGTTAGGCTTCAAAGCAAGAAATAATTTACAATTATTCTTAAAATTCAGAAATTTAGACCGATCCCCAGAAAACACATCAGGAGTAGGAATCTTGGGTTCAGCAGCAAGTGACTGAATAAGGTAGGTGGAAATTCCCGGTACTTCAGCAGCAAGTTGCTCCACACGATCAGACAGTTGCTTAATCTCCATTAGGAGAGAAAAAAAATCCTCCTACGGCCCCAGAGAAAAAGAGGAAAAAATATATAAAAAAAAAATTCTGACACTTTTTTTTTCTTTTTCCTTAACAATTCTTTCCTGCTTTTGAGTCCCCTAGAATCTGCAGTATGACTGGTGATTCTGTTATGAATGGGTCACCGAGGAGGAAAAAAACAACAAGCTAAGTCTCAGAAAACTGTCACCACCAGAGGGAGAACGGAAGGAGAACTCTCAACTGGTGGAGCAGAAAATGATCTCATAACAGGAGCTCTTTTCATATACCATGCCTGGATTATCAAGTCAAATCCTGAATTGCCCAGTCCAAGATGAATCTGACATGTAGTGCACTGATGCACAGCCACAGCTAGATGATTCTGCTGGTACATTGACGCAGAGCACTACATTACCCTTGCAGTGTACTGAGCCAGAATCTGACCCTGATGAAACTCAGGTGCCCCTTCCCACATACTATACCACCTTACACGGTGACACAGAGGAAGGTGCATGTTACGTGTTACGGAACCACTCAGCACCCAGAATATGTTGTGCAGTTATATGTATGTATAATAGGTTCCATGGGAGATGCATGTCCCTAATGCATCAGCCCACAGGTTGCGCCCAGCCGCTCCCCTCTCACCTTTGTAATTCCCACAGTAAATATCGCCAGGCTCCGGCCACCTGCGGCTATTGTAATGTATAAAGAAACAAAATTGACTCACAGATGGGTGGAATGAAATCCCGCAGGGAGAGACAAATAATTAAAAATAGTTAAAAAATATTTTTTTGTATATATATATATATATATATATATATTAAAATATATTAAAATATATATGTTGCTGTGTAAATAAAATAAAAAGTTACAGGAGCACAATATTCAATAATAAAATGCCTTTATTGCAATATTGACACAACCTAAGGTGCATAAAATAGTAAATACAAAACTACATTAGCAATATATATATGGAAAAAGGAATACCCATCCATAACATGAGGCTTGATTAATGAACCAGGTAAATGAACATAAGATAGCACAATAAAAAACATTCATATGTGTGTGTACAAGTAAAACATGTGCTCAAAGTGCTATAGTGCAATACCTGTAAGCCTAAATGCGCTATGTAGTGTCCTAGAATGCGCCCCGATGCGCGTTTTGGAAATAGATCTCCTCCCCCTCTCTCTATGAGACACCAGTCACTATATGTGGTCACTGTGCAGTGTCCTGTCCTCCCCGCCTCTCTCTATGAGGCACCAGTCACTATATGTGGTCACTGTGCAGTGTCCTGTCCTCCCCCTCTCTCTATGAGACACCAGTCACTATATGTGGTCACTGTGCAGTGTCCTGTCCTCCCCGCCTCTCTCTATGAGGCACCAGTCACTATATGTGGTCACTGTGCAGTGTCCTGTCCTCCCCCTCTCTCTATGAGGCACCAGTCACTATATGTGGTCACTGTGCAGTGTCCTGTCCTCCCCCTCTCTCTATGAGGCACCAGTCACTATATGTGGACACTGCACAGTGACCACATATAGTGACTGGTGCCTCATAGAGAGAGGGGGGAGGACAGGACACTGCACAGTGACCACATATAGTGACTGGCGCCTCATAGAGAGAGGGGGAGGACAGGACACTGTCCCACAGTAAATATCGGCAGGCTCCAGCCACCTGCGGCTATTGTAATGTATGTCTGGCCTGCCGCTTTTCTATTGGCGTGCCCTCTGTATCTGTGTGATATATTCTGTGACCTGTGAGTAAAGTGTTGTCAGACTGGAAATACGTGGAGAAGCAGTGATCTTTTATATGCGCCCATGTAACCAAGGCATTCCAGCCAGCATCCTTCATTCAGACTCCAGCCAAAGCAGAGTGGACCTCCGGAAACACGGGGTGGTACTGAAAGAGGTACCCGAGATAGGAAGACCCCGTTACAGTGCAGATGAAATTGAAGAGGAGGTGATGGATGGCCCAGTTGTTGACCCGGATTGGCATCCATTGGGGGAAGAGGGTGCCGCTGGCAATAGCTCAGAAGAGGAGAAGGATCCGTAGCAGGCATCGTCATCGCAGCAGCGGTTATCTGGCAGGCCTGTAGCTGTCCAAAAACGTGGTTAAAAAAAACCAAAAAGAGTTGCAAGACAGCTTGGCCAGACAGTGAAATTAGCACAGCATGCAAGCCCTGAAAATTTATACCATAGTAGGAAGAGTGAAGTGTGGCACTTTTTTGCCCAAAATCCTATTGATGAGGCAAAGGTTATCTGTAAGAAGTGCGGAAGGACCTTTAGCCGAGGGAAAAATCTACGAAATTTGAATACCAGTTGCATGATTAGACATTTAACCACCATGCACTTGCAAGTGTGGATGGACTACAAAATCTCAGGTAGCACCTGTGCACATGCTCCGACTGAAGGAAGCCAGCAATACTCCATCGGTTCACCCACTGTAAGCCCACCGGTAAGCACACCACCAGCAAGAAATGTTGAAGTGTCGTCGCAAGGCCAAAGCAGTCAGGGAATCACAATGTTTTTGCAACAAAAGACTGAATCTAGGCCATCAACACCACCACCATCACCTTCACCAACCCCCTCTCAGTCCGTCAGGTCCACCGCTAGTTCCCCCATATGCAGCTCTCAAGTCCAGCTCACCTTACCAGACACTCTGAGTAGGACAAGAAAGTACTCATCCTATTATCCACATACACTGGCTTTGAATGCCTACATTGCCAAACTGATCTCATTAGAGATGATGCCCTTCCGTTTGGTTGAAAGCGAAGCGTTCCGAGAGCTCATGACCTACGCTGTCCCACGCTATGACCTACCCAGTCGGCACTTCTTTTCATGAAAAGCCACCCCTGCCCTCCACCTGCATGTGAAAGACCTCATTGTCCATGCACTCAAACAATCAGTGAGTGGAAAGGTGCACATCACAACAGATGCATGGTCCAGTAGGCCTGGCCAGGGCCATTACGTGTCCATCACTGCACACTGGGTTAATGTGGTGGATGCAGGATCCACAGGGGACAGCGACAGTGGGACAGTGCTGCCTAGCCCACGGTATAGGAAACAGTTGGATGTAGGCGTTCGACCCTCCTCCTCCTCCAGAAGCGAAAGCTCGTCGACAGAGCGCAGTCACACGAGCACTCCATCCGCAGCTGCCAGTGTTGCACACGAGGTGTCCCACTATCGAACAGCTAGTGGTAAGCATCAGCAGGCTGTTTTTAAGATGATGTGTTTGGGCGACAACAGACACACCACGGAGGTACTGGCCGACTACTTGCATCGAGAAACTGAGTCATGGCTGGGCAGTCTACATCTTTAGCCAAGCAAGGTAGTCAGTGATAATGGCCGTAATTTTGTGGCAGCCATAGCCCTTGCAAAACTCAGACACATACCTTGCCTGGCTCACACCTTGAACCTGGTGGTGCAGTGCTTCCTAAATAATTATCCGGAGTTAACATCCCTGCTCCATAAGGTGAGAAGACTGTGCTTGCACATCCGTCGCTCGCCCATAGACTCAATTCATATGCAGAGGCTGCAGCAATCGCTCCACCTCCCCAAGCATTGCCTAATCATAGACGTTGCAACAAGGTGGAACTCCACCATGCACATGGTTGAAAGGCTGTGCGAACAGAGGCAGGCTGTAATTCATTTGTGGGAGGATACACGGGCAGGCAGTTTGAGGGCAGACATGGAGTTGTCGGGTGTGCAGTGGTCAAAGCTGAAAGACCTCTGTAAAGTCCTTCAATGTTTTAAGGAATGCACATGGCTGGTAAGCGCAGATGACGCCATCATAAGCATGAGCATCCCACTTATGCGTCTGCTCATGCAAACTTTGACGCACATTAAGGATCAGGCATCTGTAGCGGAGGAGGAAGAGGTGGAGGAGGAGGGAAGCCTTGATGACAGTCAGCCATTGTCTGCCCAGGGAACTGCTCTGGACGAGGTGGAGGAAGAAGAGGAGGAGGATGAGGGGAATGATTATTTTGAGGAGGAGGATGCTTTTCGGGGGGCAAGAGAAAATGTTGGCTTGCAAGGGTCAGGTACAGGGTTTGTGCATGACTGGAGGGATGTGGATTTGGCAGAAAGTGCTCCTCTACCCACCACTGTCAGTGAATCATTGACACCTGGAACATTGGCACACATGTGTGATTATGTATTGCGAATCCTAAAAAGGGACCCCTGCATTGCCAAAATTATGAAGGATAACAACTACTGGTTGGCCAGCATCCTCGATCCACACTATAAAGGCAAATTACATAACATCATGCCACAGGAGAACCTAGAGCTAATATTGGCGAACAAACAAGCAACTCTGGTAAACCGTTTGTTAGAGGCATTCCCAGCACACAGCAGCGGTGCAGGTTCTACCACAAGCCGTACTGGGCCAAATGGAATAGGTGTTCGTGGTGCACACAGCTGAACAGGCGTTGGAGACAGGGGTTTCATGACCATGTTGTGGACTGATTTCTCGAGGACCACTCACACGACTGTTAATACAGAATCGATTGCAACAGACAGGAGACAGCAGTCAACTATGGTTCAAAATTACCTCTCCTCCCCTATCGATGTTCTCCCTCACAGTTCATTCCCCTTTGACTACTGGGCCTCTAAACTGGACACCTAGCCTGAATTGGCACAATATGCCTTACAGGAGCTTGCTTGCCCTGCTGGTAGTGTGCTATCAGATTGAGTTTTCAGTGCTGCTGGATCAATCCTGACAGAAAGAAGGACCCGGCTGTCGACCCAAAATGTTGGTGATTTCACCTTCATTAATATAAGCCATGCCTGGGTTTCAAAGGATTTTGTCCCACCTTCCCCTGATGACACATAGGTTGCCAGCAAAATAGCTTGCTTTGTCCTTCTCTTCCTCAGACTTCTGCAATTCCTCCATTTACAGCTGCTGAACGTCCAGCCTACACCTCAACATATGCCATTTTTAACACCTCCCTAACTGGGCTGTACCCCCCAGGGCCGGCGTCAGCACCTGGCGCACCCGGGCAAGTGCCGGGGCCCTGAGTAGGTGGGGGGGCCCATTCATGGGCAACGGCACTGGCACAGGGTCCCTCACAGTACGCAAAAGTCTCTGACGGTGGGGGGCCCACTCGCCATCACAGACACCGTCGTACTATGAGGGGCCCTGTGCCACTGCCGTCGCCCACAAGTGGGCCCCCCTGCTTGCTCAGGGCACCAGCACTTGTAATACTTACCTCTCCCTTCTCCACCGCTGTGACCTCTTCCGCGTTTTCGGACAGTGATTTTCAGGTCAGAGAGTGCAAATACGTCATGTCTGTATGCCCTCTGCCTGAACAGTCCAAGTGCAGAGAGCTTGAATATGGCGACGCTGAGGAGTCTAGAGTGGAGCAATGCCCAGCGAGGAGAGCTATTTCATTTTTTATCATGTTTGGAGCAATATATGGGGATTGGGGAGCATTATACACTGGAGAATTATATATGGGGCCCATCATACACTGGAGCATCATATACGGGGCCCATTATATACTGGAGCATTATAAATGGAGCCCATTATATATGGAGCATTATACTCTGTTTGTATAATTATTATTAGGCAAGTTGTATTTGAGAAGATTCTTCTTATTAGTGAACATGTTCTCAATCAACCGAAAAGACTCATAAATATCAAAGCTTAATATTTGTAGAAATTGGAGTGGGTTTTTTTTCAATTTGGCTATCTTAGGAGGATATCTCTTCGTGGAGATAACTATTACTCTGCAGAATTATTAGGCAACTTAATAAAAACCAAATATATACCCATCTCACTTGTTTATTTTCACCAGGTAAACCAATATAACAACACAAAATGTAGAAATAAACATTTCTGACATTCCAAACCCCCCCAAAAAGGGACCAACATAGCCAGTTAGCCACCTTTCTTTACGATGACACTCAAAAGCCATCCATCCATACAGTCTGTCAGTTGATTGATCTTTTTATGATCAACATTGCGTACAGCAGCCACCACAGCCTCCCTGACACTATTACGAGAGGTGTAATGTTTTCACTCCCTGTAGATCTCACATATATTGAGGGACCACAGGTTCTCTATGGGGTTCAGATCAGGTGAACAAGGGGGCCATGTCATTCTTTTTCTTCTTTTAGACCTTTACTGGGCAGCCACGCTGTGGAGTATTTGGATGCATGTGATGAAGCATTGTCCTGCATGAAAATCATGTTCTTCTTGAATGATACCGACTTCTTCCTGTACCACTGCTTGAAGAAGGTGTCTTCCAGAAACTGGCACTAGGTCTAGGAGTTCAGCTTCACTCCATCCTCAACCCATAAAGGTCCCACAAGTTCATCTTTGATGATACCACCCCACCTCCACCTTGATGGCGTCTGAGTCAGAGTGGAGCTCTCTGGCCTTTACTGATCCAGCCTCAGGCCCATCTATTTGTCCCATCAAGAGTCGCTCTCACTTCATCTGTCCATAAAACCTTACAAAAATCTGTCTTAACATATTTCTTGGCCCAGTCTTGACGTTTTATCTTATGTCTCTTGTTCAAAGGTGGTCATTTCCAGCCTTCCTTACCTTGGCCATGTCCTTGAGTATGGCACACCTTGTGCTTTTTGATACTCCAGTAACGTTGCAGCTCTGAAAGATTGCAAAACTGATGTCAAACGGCATCTTGGCAGCTTCACGCTTGATTTTCCTCAATTCATGGGCAGTTATTTTCAGCCTTTTTTATCAACACGCTTCTTGCGACCCTGTTGGCTATTTGCCATGAACCGCTTGTTCAGTGATCACGCTTGAAAAGTTTGGCAATTTCAAGACTGCTGCATCCCTCTCCAAGACATCTCACAATTTTTGACTTTTCAGAGTACGTCAAATCTCTCTTCTGACCATTTTAATAATAATAATACATTTTATTTCTATAGCGCCGACATATTTCGCAGCACTTTACATTTCAGAGGGGACTTGTATAGACAGTAGACATTACAGCATAACAATAATCACATAGATCATAACAAATACCAAGAGGAATGAGGGCCCTGCTCGCAAGCTTACAATCTATGAGGGAAAAAAAGGGAGACACGAAAGGTGGGTGGTAACAATTGCACTGATTGTATGGACCAGCCATAATGTTAAGTGTGTAACAGTACAGACACAGAGGGCTAATGGATTCCTTAAGCATGTGGGAACATGATGCGGGGAACCTGGTTATGCCAAAAAAAAGGAAGAGACCTAATAATTAAGCACACCTTATATAGGGTGTTGATGTCATTAGACCACACCCCTCCTCATTACAGAGATGCAAATCACCTGATTTAAATAGTTGGCTTTCAAGCCTATACAGTTTGGAGTAGGACAACATGTATAAAAAGGATGATGTGATGAAAAGACTCATTTGCCTTATAATTCTGCACATAGTGTATAGGCCCTTCATACACTGGAGCATTATCCATGGGGCCCATCATATACTAGAGCATCTTATGAGGCCCATCATATACTAGAGCATCATATGGGGCCCATTATGTATGGAGCATTATATAGGCACATCATAGAATGGAGCATCATTCATGTGGCCCATCATACACTGGAGCATCATCCATGGGGCCCATCATATACTGGAGCATAATATGGGGCCCATCATATACTGGAGCATCATATGGGGCCCATCATATACTAGAGCATCATATGGGGCCCATCATATACTAGAGCATCATATGGGGCCCATTATATATGGAGCATTATATAGGCCCATCATACAATGGAGCATCATCCATGGGGCCCATCATATACTGGAGCATCATATTGGGTTTATTATTTATGAGCCATCATATAGGGTATGGAGCATTATATGGAGCACATATGGGGCCTATTCTGTATGGAGCATTATATGGAGCCCATTCTGTATGGAGCAATATATGGGGCTCATTATTCTGTATTGCGCATCATGTGGTGGCCATAATACTGTATGGAGGAATATACTGTCCGTTTTTTGAGCTATTGAAGAATTTAAAATAGATATCAGTCATGTAATGTAAGAAGTGAAGTATTTGTCATTGCACTATACCAATATTTCTCTGCCGTATCGGAGCATCATGAATTGTGGTATGTGTTAACCCTCCGTCAGGAACAATATTTGCACTAACTCGTAATGGAACAATGTCCCTGTCAAGCGCAGGCTAGAAAAATGCCTAGAATATCTAATTTTCTCAATTTCAGTGATCTAAAAGTGATCAGAGACCTTCATAGGGATGTAATAAAAGAGACTACACATTATCAGGTGCAAAACAAACCCATTTACTCAACATAAAAGTAATAACTTTGATATACACAAATTTCAAAACTCCTGAGAAGTACACTTTCATTTGTAAGAAAATCTGCCTTATTTATATGAATTATCCACAAACCTTTCTCTATCCATTCATAAAACAAGCTAAATAAACAATAGTAATGACTAAAAACATTACATACCAACCTTATAAAGTGTGATGTGTTCGGGACCAATGAGCCTGAGAAGCCAGCACAGCTATATCTTCGTTCCTGAAGCTCTGCAGACCAACTGTGGTATCAGGTTTCACACAGCAGCTAGAGCCAGGAGACTATCTAGAGGGAGGGGGTTTCCTGAAAATCTGGTGAGAAGGGAGAAATGAAAGTAAAAGAGCTGCGCCTGTCAGATCCATTGTTCCTGATGGAGGGTTAACGAGGCCCACTGACACTCTTTCACCCGGGGCCCACAAAAACCAGGAGCCAGCCCTACCCCCCCACAACTTTAGCCAAATAACCCCCAGTTTTCAATGCGTAACTATTGTTATTACGTAAATTAAGGTTGACAAGCTTAAGTAATAAGAATTGATGTCGTTGGCATTGAAATGGGCACTGTAGGTGCAGGGGCGGACACAGACTGTAGTGGACCCATGTGCAAGAAATTTTTCGGGGCCCCCCCAACCTTCATAGGGCAACAAAGTTATGTAAACATTAGTGTTGAGCATTCCGATACTGCAAATATCGGGTATCGGCCGATATTCGCTGTATCGGAGTTCCGATATTTTTACAATATCGAATACCGGAATGTATTGTATGTATGTATGTATGTATGTTGTATGAATGTAGTATATATGTAGTATGTATGTATTATGTAGTATGTATGTATGCTGTATGAATGTAGTATATATGAAGTTTGTATGCAGTATGTATGTTGTATGAATGTTGTATATATGTAGTATGTATGTAGTATGCATGTAGTATGTATGTTTTTTTTTTGTTTTTTTTTACATTCAACACATTTGCTAACACATTAGCACATTGGGACAGTAGTAGTCCCAATGACGGGACTACTACTGTCCCATCATTGGCTAATGTGTCAATCACTGTCATTGTAGCAGGCATAGCCCGATGGGACTAGTAGTCCCATCGGACGATGCCTGCACACACACACAACCCCCGGCAGGCCCACACAGACTCCCGGCAGCCCGCACAGACCCCCGGCAGGCCCGCACAGACCCCCTGCAGCCCGCACAGACCCCCGGCAGGCCTGCACAGACGCCCGGCAGCCCACACAGACCCCCGGCAGGCCCGTACAGACCCCCGGCAGCCCGCACAGACCCCCGGCAGGCCCGCACAGACTCCCGGCAGGCCCGCACAGACCCCCGGCAGGCCCGCACAGACCCCCGGCAGGCCCGCACAGACCCTCGGCAGGCCCACACAGACCCCCGAGAGGCCCGTACAGACCCCGTCCGCACACAGACACGCACAGTCTCCGCCCACGCACCGCCCACACTCTTCCCCCCTCCCGAACTGGATGTGCAAGGAAAGAAAGGGTTTATTTTCATTCCGATATTTGTGCCCCATTGACTTGCATGGGTTTCCGGTATCGGAATCGGCGATACCCGATATTTTTGAGGTATCGGTCTGATCCAATCCGATCCGATATTTCCCGATATCGGAAGGTATCGCTCAACACTAGTAAACATATAGATAGGTAATATATATAGGCACCCCCGTTTCCCTTTGTTTCATAATGCTCTCCCCCATATGCGGTCTACTTTTGACATAGTGCTTCTTGCCCTATGTGGCCCCCCAGTTTATGCTGCTTCTCCCCATGTGGCCCCCCCAGTTTATGCTGCTTCTCCCCCTATGTGGGCCACCCAATTCATGTTTCTTCTCCCTCCCCATGAGCCGTCCCAGCCAATCATCTCCCCCAGGGCCCCCCCATTCATGAGCAGTCATGCTTCTCCCCAGGGGCCCCCCCATTCATGAGCAGCCATGCTTCTCCCCAGGGCCCCCCCATTCATGAGCAGCCAAGGCCATGTTTCCCTTCTCCCCAGGCCAGGGCCCCCCCATTCAAGAGCAGCCAGGCCATCATGCTTCAGTTCTCCCCAGGACGGAGGCCCCCCAAAATCATGGCTGCCATGTTCAGTTGTCCCCCACCCCAGGAGCCCCCCAAAATCATGCCTGCACCTCGGTCCCAGTCCCTCAGGCCTCCTCAGCTCTGGTAGTACTTTTACCTGAAGCAGGCAGGGCAGGCCAGACCAAGAGGATGCATCCATTCCACACTATCCAGTGTCCGCACTCTGCTCATTCCTGAACTGCTGCAGCATATGGGTAGGGGCACTGCTGCCACTAGGAATTTCGGGGCCCCATACTGGGAACATTTTCAGGGCCCCCTTAAGACTTCGCCCAGGCTCCACCCCGGCCCTGCCTCCACCCTTCAAACTGTCCACAGTCTCACTGCCCTCTCTTGGAAAACTTCACTTCTCACCAATCACACATTAACAGTTCCCATCACCAGATCACACAGCCGGCAGATTTTTTTTTTCACCAAAATATTTTTTAAGCCGCCATCACAACACTGTAGACACTTTTGGCTGAGCTCTACTCTATTGTAACGTATTAAATATTTGTTAAAATATGCAATACAATTTAGTTACATTTGTATTAACTTTTCAATTTTTAAAATGACCATTAATATCACATATAACAGACAAATACCACTGCTCCATGACCAGACACAATATTACCTGTTGTGAGTTCATTTTCCCCTTTGTCAATGAAGTCTGGTGAACTCCCTCTTCTTGCTAAGGAAGGGAGTGAGCCTGATTATCAAACACCTGAGCCTAATGATGAGGACTGGCTGAGTGGAGTCACTGACTGGATATAAGGCAGCCAACGCCCTTTTACCTAGCTGGTGATTTTTCAGAGGGATTCTTAGAGACCAGTCTGAAGTCCTGCTCTTCTAAAGCTAAGTTTCTGCTTTGTTTTTGCATTTGTGTTTTGCTTTTGTTTTGCCCTGTTTTCTCAGGATTTCTGCCACTCCCTGCTGGGGTGAGCTGAATCCCTTTTTGCTCCGTCTTCAGAAAAGTCCTGAGTACTGATATAGTATTTTTTGAAGCCTAGCGTCTTCAGGGTCTTTTTCATATCAGTCAGTTGGCATTTTTTCATTTTCAGGGTTTTTTCAGATTGCAGACAGCAACCTTCCTTTCCTTTCCTATTTAGTTAGATTGGGCCCCATCATTTGCTCAGCCTATCTTTCTGTCTGTGTATTGTCTTTTCATCTTGCTTCACCGTCATTATATGTTGGGGGCTGACTTTGCTTTGGGGTCTGCTCTGGGGCAGTTTAGATTTCCTTTTCTGCCTTTAGGCTATTCAGTTCTCCGGCTGTGATTGAGGGGTCTAGGGCACCGTAGGAACCCCCCACGGCTACTGCTAGTTGTGTTGATAGGTTCAGGGGTCTGCAATCTGATAGTTGCCAACTTCTCTGGTTCTCTGGACGTAGCTATTATTTTTGTGTTTGCCTCCTACGGTGACTCAATCATAACAATTACCACCACATAGTGACCTATAACTAATATCACATACCAGGAACAAATACCGCCACACCAGGACCAGTCTATATATTATTATTATTATTATTATTATTTATTGTTATAGCGCCATTTATTCCATGTCGCTTTACATGTAAGGAGGGGTATACATAATAAAAGTACAATAATCTTAAACAATACAAGTCATAACTGGTACAGGAGGAGAGAGGACCCTGCCCGCGAGGGCTCACAATCTACAAATATATATTACTACTACAGTGACCGAATAATATCACATACAAGGAACAAATACCACCGCACCATGTCCAGACCACATATTACCACCACATAGTGACTGAATACTACAATACTGATCAGTAATAAAAAAAACAATACTATCGCAATAAGTGCCATTATACACAGGGGATCTGTACTTACTATTCAGTCTCTGTGTACTGGTAATACAGTGATTAATTACATTATACACAGGAGCTCTGTATATAACGTACAGGTAATACAGTGTGTTATGAAAGAGTCACCGTAGGAGGCAAACACAAAAATAGTCGCTACGTCCAGAAAACCAGAGAAGTTGGCCGCTATCAGATTGCAGACCCCTGAACCTATCAACACAACTAGCAGTAGCCGTGGGGGGTTCCTACGGTGCCCTAGACCCCTCGATCACAGCCAGAGAGCTAAATAGCCTAAAGACAGAATGGGAAATCTAAACTGCCCCAGAGCAGACCCCAAAGTAATAGGCAGCCCCCAACATATAATGACGGTGAAGCAAGATGAAAAAACACTTACACAGATAGAAAGATAGGCTGAGCAAACGATGGGGCCCAAGCTAAGTAAATAGGACAGGAAAGGAAGGTTGCTGTCTGCAATCTACCAAAACCCTATCAAAGACAAAAGCCAACAGACTGATATGGAAAAAGGCCCTGAAGACGCTAGGCTTCAAAAATACTATATCAGTACTCAGGTATTTTCTGAAGACAGAGCTAATAGGAATTCAGCTCACCCCAGCAGGGAATGGCAGAAATCCAGAAAAGCAAAGCAAAACAAAATCAAAACACAAATGCAAAAAGCAGAGCAGAAAACTTAGCTTTTGAGGAGCAGGAATCCAGACTGGTCTCCAACAACACCTCAGAGAAATCACCCGCAAGACAGAAGGGAGTCGCCGGCCTTATATCCAGTCTGTAACTCCACTCAGCCAGTCATCATCATTAGGCTCAGGTGCTTGATAATCAGGCTCACTACCTTCCTTTACCAGAAGAGGGAGTTCACCAGACCTCAGCAGCGAAGGGGAAAATGAACTCACAACAGTACCTCCCCCTTGAGGAGGGGTCACCGAACCCTCAACCACGCCACCAGGGCGATCAGGGTGAGCCCGATGAAAGGCACGCACCAATCTTTTGGCATGAATATCAGAGGCAGAGACAAAGGAATTATCCTCCTGACCATAACCCTTCCACTTAACCAAATACTGGAGTCTCCGTCTAGCCAGATGGGAATCCAGTATTTTCTCTACCTCATATTCCATGTTACCTTCAACCAATACAGGGTCCGGAGGTGCCACCCCAGGAACAACTGGTTCAACAAACCTCTTCAACAAGAACCTATGGAAGAGCCAAACGAAAAGAGACCGGATTAATAATCTCCAAAATCTTGTAAGGTCCAATAAATCTAGGCTTAAACTTAGGAGAAGCCACCTTCATAGCAATATTTTTTGATGATAACCACACCAAATCACAAACCTTAAACTGGGGACCAATGGTCCTATGTCGGTTGGAAAACCACTGGGCCTTTTCCTGGGAGAGAGATAACTTATCCACCACTTGGTCCCAGATCTGGTGCATTCTCTCCACCACAGTGTCAACACCTGGGCAGGCAGAAGGCTCCACCTGCCCTGAAGAAAATCGAGGATGAAACCCAAAGTTACAAAAAAAGGTGACATCAAAGTGGCAGAACTAGCTCTATTATTTAAAGCAAATTCAGCCAAGGGCAAAAATGAAACCCAATCATCCTGATCAGCGGAAATAAATACGACTCCAAGGTCTGGTTTGTTCTCTCTGTCTGCCCATTGGTCTGAGGGTGAAAAGCAGAGGAGAAGGACAACTGAATTCCCAGCTTGGAACAGAAAGTCCTCCAAAATCTAGACACAAACTGAACTCCTCTGTCAGATACAATGTTCTCAGGAATCCCATGCAAGCGAACCACCTGTTGCAAAAACAGGGGCACCAACTCAGAGGAAGACGGCAACTTAGGGAGTGGTACAAGATGAACCATCTTAGAGAACCTATCACAAATCACCCAAATAACAGTCATTCTTTGAGAGACCGGCATATCAGAGATGAAATCCATTGAAATATGGGTCCATGGCCTCCTGGGGACCAGCAAAGGCATCAACAACCCACTAGAGCGAAAACAAGATTTAGACCGGGAGCAAGTACCACAGGACTGCACAAAATTCCTAACATCATGAGACAAGGAGGGCCACCAGAAAGACCGACTCACCAGATCTCTAGTACCAAAAATACCTGGATGACCAGCCAATGCAGAGCAATGAACTTCAGACATCACTCTCTTCTTCCACTGGTCAGGAACATACAACTTTCCACTGGGACAATGCTCAGGTTTGTCCTCCTGGAACTCTTCCACAGCACGTCTCAAATCGGGCGAGATGGCAGAAAGAACTACCCCTTCGCCTAAGATGGTAGCAGGCATGGTCACCACAGGAGAATCAGCAAAGAAGCTCCTAGAGAGGGCGTCTGCCTTGACATTCTTAGTTCCAGGAAGAAAAGAGACCACAAAATCAAAACGTGTAAAAAGCAAGGCCCAACTAGCCTGTCTAGGGTTCAAGCGTTTAGCCGACTCTAGGTAAATCAAATTCTTGTGGTCAGTGAGGACCACGACTTGATGTTTAGCTCCCTCCAACCAATGTCTCCACTCCTCAAATGCCCATTTCATGGCCAACAGTTCCCGATTCCCCACATCATAGTTACGTTCAGATGGAGAGAACTTTCGGGAAAAGAAAGCACAGGGATTCATTTTAGATGTTACAGGATCCTTTTGGGACAGAACAGCTCCTACACCAATCTCAGAAGCACCCACCTCTACCTGGAACGGGAGTGAGACATCAGGTTGCCGCAAAACCGGGGCAGAGGTGAATCTTCGCTTCAGCTCCTGAAAGGAAGAAACAGCCTCCGGAGACCAATTCAACACATCAGCACCCTTCTTAGTCAGATCAGTCAATGGCTTGGCAATACTAGAAAATGTTGCTATAAATTTCCGATAAAAATTAGCAAAACCCAAAAACTTCTGGAGGGCCTTCAAAGAAGTGGGCTGAACCCAATCATAAATGGCCTGTACCTTGGCCTGTACCTTGGCCAGTCATCATCATTAGGCTCAGGTGCTTGATAATCAGGCTCACTACCTTCCTTTACCAGAAGAGGGAGTTCACCAGACCTCAGCAGCGAAGGGGGAAAT
This sequence comes from Dendrobates tinctorius, assembly GCF_039654945.1. NCBI lineage: Eukaryota > Metazoa > Chordata > Amphibia > Anura > Dendrobatidae > Dendrobates > Dendrobates tinctorius. Next base: position 1,059,542 of record NW_027362095.1, read on the forward strand.
GAACTCACAACAACAGTGATCACTGGTGACATTATACACAGGATCTCTGTATGTAGTATACAGTGAATAGTGTCAGTTTATAGGTAACACACTAACTCACCAGTGACGTCTTTAGGTAAAGTCCTTCATCCTTGATTTTCATCTTTCATCCAGCACAGATTGCCATCACTTCTTCCAGCCAGGGCTCGTCTCTGCAGGAAATAACACAGTTATCTAGAGCTCCACTTGCAGAACACATTACTTATCTTTTCCTAACTTCTACACTACACCACATGAAGAAAAAAAGTCAACATAGTATCACTCTACACTAGAGTTGAGCGATACCGTCCGATACTTCAAAGTATCGTATCGGATGGTATCGGCCGATCTTTAAAAAAAGTATCGGTATCGCCGATTCCGATACCGGAAGTCCCATTCAAGTCTATGGGACTTCCGGTATCGGAATAAGAAAAACCCTTTCCTGCCCTTGTACAGCCTCTCTGGGGTCTGTACGGGCCTTTCGGGGGGCTGTGCCGGCCTGCCAGGGGGTCTGTGCAGGCTCCGGTGGTCTGTGCCGGCCTGCCGGTGGTCTGTGCAGGCTCCGGGGGGCTGTGCCGGCCTGCCGGGGGGCTGTGCAGGCTCCGGGGGGCTGTGCCGGCCTGCCGGGGGGCTGTGCCGGCCTGCCGGTGGGCTGTGCCGGCCTGCCGGTGGTCTGTGCAGGCTCCGGGGGTCTGTGCAGGCATCGTCCGATGGGACTACAAGTCCCATCGGGCGATGCCTGCTACCATGACAGTGATTGACACATTAGCCAATGATGGGACAGTAGTAGTCCCATCATCCGGCTAATGTGTTAAATGTAAAAAAAAAAAAAAAAAAATTACATGCTACATACATACAACATGCATACTACATACATGCTACATTCATACTACATACTACATACATGCTACATTCATACTACATAAATACTACATGCAACATACATACTACATATATACTACATGCATGCTACATACATACTGCATGCTACATACATACCACATATATACTACATACATACTACATGCATGCTACATGCATGCTACATGCTACATACATAACACATATACTACATGCATGCTACATACATACTACATGCTACATACTACATGCATGCTACATACATACTACATGCTACATACTACATATATACTACATGCATGCTACATACATACTACATATATACTACATGCATGCTACATACATACTACATGCTACATACTACATGCATGCTAAATACATACTACATGCTACATACTACATATATACTACATGCATGCTACATACATACTACATGCTACATACATACTACATATATACTACATGCATGCTACATACATACTACATGCTACATACATACTGCATATATACTACATGCATGCTACATACTACATGCTACATACATACTACATATATACTACATTCATACTACATACTACATATATACTACATACATACTACATACATACTACATGCATGCTACATACATACTACATGCATTCTACATACATACTACATACATACTACATGCATACCACATATATACTACATACATACAATACATTCATACAATACATACATAGACATACAGTACATATAACATAGAGTAACATACTTACCAATACTTGTCACATTGTTCCCCGAAGCCATTGTCTTTTCCGGGATAAATATTAACATAACAAACCACAAAAATACTCACCCACGATCCGAAGCAGTCCACGAGTGTGTCCCACGACGATCTTGGGTAGAGAACGGCAGCATCAGATGATGCTGCCGTTCTCTACGGGCTGCAGGAATCCAATGACGGAAGGTAGGTATCCTTCCGCACTGTATTCCTCCGCCACTTAAAAAAAAAAAAGTCCCTAGTCTCACTTTATGCCATTGCTGTGTGGGAATTTCCCACACAGCAATGGCATAAAGTGAGACTAGGGACTTTTTTTTTTTTAAGTGGCGGAGGAATACAGTGCGGAAGGATACCTACCTTCCGTCATTGGATTCCTGCAGCCCGTAGAGAACGGCAGCATCATCTGATGCTGCAGTTCTCTACCCAAGATCGTCGTGGGACACACTCGTGGACTGCTTCGGATCGTGGGTGAGTATTTTTGTGGTTTGTTATGTTAATATTTATCCCGGAAAAGACAATGGCTTCGGGGAACAATGTGACAAGTATTGGTAAGTATGTTACTCTATGTTATATGTACTGTATGTCTATGTATGTATTGTATGAATGTATTGTATGTATGTAGTATATATGTGGTATGTATGTAGCATGCATGTAGTATGTATGTAGCATGCATGTAGTATGTATGTAGTATGTATGTAGTATGTATGTAGTATGTATGTAGCATGCAGTATGTATGTAGCATGTATGTAGTATGTATGTAGTATATATGTAGTATGTATGTAGCATGTAGTATGTATGTAGCATGCATGTAGTATATATGTAGTATGTATGTAGCATGCATGTAGTATGTATGTAGTATGTATGTAGTATGTATGTAGCATGCAGTATGTATGTAGCATGTATGTAGTATGTATGTAGTATGTATGTAGCATGCATGTAGTATGTATGTAGTATGTATGTAGCATGCAGTATGTATGTAGCATGTATGTAGTATATATGTAGTATGTATGTAGCATGCATGTAGTATGTATGTAGTATGTATGTAGCATGCAGTATGTATGTAGCATGTATGTAGTATGTATGTAGTATATATGTAGTATGTATGTAGCATGCATGTAGTATGTATGTAGCATGCATGTAGTATGTATGTAGTATTTTTTTTTTTTTTTTTTTTAACATTTAACACATTAGCCGGATGATGGGACTACTACTGTCCCATCATTGGCTAATGTGTCAATCACTGTCATGGTAGCAGGCATCGCCCGATGGGACTTGTAGTCCCATCGGACGATGCTTGCACAGACCCCCGGACATCAGCACAGCCCCCCGGCAGGCCGGCACAGCCCCCCGGCAGGCCGGTACAGACCCCCACAGGGTGCACAGACCACCGGCAGGCCGGCACAGCCCCCCGGCAGGCCGGTACAGACCCCGGGCAGTCCACACAGCCCCCCGGCAGGCCGGCACAGCCCCCCCGGCAGGCCGGCAGAGACCCCCGGAAGGCCCGAAATGACGGCGCATCATGATGCGCACACACCGCGCATCATGATGACGTCAGGCCGTCAATCAACTGAACTTCCGATTCCGATGCCGAATTCCGATATTGAAAAAATATCGGAAGTCGGTATCGGAATTCCGATACAGCAAGTATCGGCCGATACCCGATACTTGCGGTATCGGAATGCTCAACACTACTCTACACAGTAACAGGACTGCCCCCCCATTTAAAACAGTATACTCAAAAAATAAAATAAATACATCACTGCAGTAATAATATTCTTTAATTAGCCCCTATGGTAATAATAGCCCCCATCCTGGCCCCCGTGTGTCTCATTCCTGGCTTCAGCCATATGTTCTCCCATCCCACCCTCATGAGTATCCATTGTGCCCCATATGATCTCCCCATCTGTCTCCATCATATCCATCCTGCCCCATGATCCTGCCACATCTGTCTACAATCCTGCCCCATCTGTCTCCAATCCTGCCCCTGTGTCTCCAATCCTGCCCCATATCTCCATTTTGCCCTGTTTCCAATCATGCCCCTTGTGTCTTTCAACCTGCCCCCTTTGTCTCCAATCATGCCCCCCTGTGTCTGCAATCATGCCCCCTGTACCTGCAATCCTGCCCCCATGTCTTTCATCCTGCCCCCTTTGTCTCCAATCATGCCCCCTGTACCTGCAATCCTGTCCCCCATGTCTCCAGTCCTGCCCCATGTCTCCAGTCCTGCCCCTGGGTCTCCAATCATGCCCCTTGTGTCTGCCATCCTGCCCCCAGTGTCTGCCATCCTGCCCCCTGTATCTCCAATCCTGCCCCCTGTATCCAATCCTGCCCCGTCTCCACCCTGCCCCCAATCTTGCCCTCAATGTCTCCATCCTGCCCCCTATGTCTCCATCCTGCCTCCAATGTCTGCAATCCTGCCCTGTCTCCATCTTTCCCTCAGTGTCTCCAATCGTGCCCCGGTCTCCATCCAGCCCCATCTCCATCCTGCCCATCTCCAATCCTGCCCCCATCTCCAATCCTGCCCTGTCTCCAATCCTGCCCCCGTCTCCAATCCTGCCCTGTCTCCAATCCTGCCCCATCTCCATCTTGCCCCCAATGTCTCCATCCTGCCCCCAATGTCTACATCCTGCCCCATCTCCATCCTGCCCCATCTCCATCCTGCCCCATCTCCATCCTGCCCCATCTCTAATCCTGCCCCATCTCCATCCTGTCCCATCTCCAATCCTGCCACTTCTCCATCTTGCCCCCAATGTCTCCAATCCTGCCTCCAACGTCTCCATCCTGCCCCAATTTCTCCATCCTGCCCCTATCTCCATCCTGCCCCCGTCTCCAATCCTGCCCTGTCTCCATCCTGTCCCGTCTCCAATCCTGCCCCATCTCCATCTTGCCCCCAATGTCTCCAATCCTGCCCCCAATGTCTCCAATCCTTCCCCCAATGTCTCCATCCTTCCCCATCTCCATCCTGCCCCCAATGTCTCCAATCCTTGCCCCAATGTCTACATCCTGCCCCAATGTCTCCATCCTGCGCCCATCTCCATCCTGCCCCCCAATGTCTCCAATCCTGCCCCGCCTCCAATCCTGCCCCGTCTCCATCCTGCCCGTCTCCAATCCTGCCTCATCTCCAATCCTGCCTCATCTCCATCCTGCCCCATCTCCATCCTGACCCCAATGTCGCCAATCCTGCCCCCATCTCCAATCCTGCCCATCTCCATCTTACCTCCCCCCTGTCTCCCATCTGCCCTGGCAGGATGGAGACACATGGTCCATGTGTCTCCATCCTGTGGGGAAACATAATAATTAAATTAAAAGAATAAAAAATTCTTACCTGGCCGTGCTCCTGCTGGAAGATGCAGCTCCTGTGTGAGCTCAGCTATTGCTAAAGGACCTGTGGTGATGTCATCGTCATGTGATCAGGGGGCATAGCTGATCATTGGTGAAGGCCTGTGATCAGCTCCACCCCCTGATCACATGATGATGACATCACCACGTCAGCTCTGCTCTCCTCCTGCGCTCCACATGGCTAATTTGAAAACTGAATAATTAGCCATGTGGTGCAGGAGGCTGGAGGGGCCCCCCACTCCCCCAGGGCCCCAGTTCAATGAACCGTCTGCATGGGCGGTAGGTCCTCCCCTGTGTAGGTGTGTTTCCTGTCCTCCACTCGCTGCCGACTTTGCTTCCCCATTGAATTCCATTGGGTTTCGTGTTTCAGTCGGACCTCCGACTTTTCCCTATAGTCTGCTCATTTCATTCGAAACCATTTATGAAACCCGACTCGACCCTAAAAAAGGCAGAGTCGCTCATCCCTAATCACTACTAGCCAGGTAAGCTCGGGAGGCTGATAAACCATGAGAATGATCAAGTAATTGGATATGAAGATGCACAGATACTTACACAGGGCCGTGTGTTATGGTTACCCCCTGTGAGGTAGCCCTGTCATTCAAGGTTGGGGGACACTCGCTTGGCAGCCACACAATCAGATCCAGCTCGGGTTTTCATAAGCCATAACAGTCCATGAGGTTTATTTGTCATCATAAACCACAGCCATATAAACAGCATTACAGCATAGCGTCCATTATACGGGCTATTCAGCCTCATCCTTATCTCACCCACGTCAGGGTTCCCAAATGGCTGTTTCTCCAGGCTGCAGACATCCACTCACTCCTTAGGGACTCTCAGACACTGGCTGCCATTACACACACAGCTGCTCCACAGGCTGTTAGTGAGGAGATCCTTCTCCTCACGGGACCTTCCAAACTGGACCAATCAGGTCCCAGCATTCACCTACATGTGACCTACCCTAGCCACATTATATGGTCTATAGCCATGCCCACCGGGTCACGTGACTATGACCTCATCACAGGTCCTTCACACACTCACATAGCCTTTTAATACAGGCGTTTTCAGACACACCCCTGGGTGGGTTTGTAGGTAACCAGAACCCGCCCATCTCTCTAGTTACCTGAAAACTTCTCCCTTATACTTAGAACCAACACCTCAGCAATGATATTGCTGATCACACATCCTCAAGTCTCCATCTCAAAGCCACCCACTTTGAGATGCATAACTATCCTTCAGGATTCTGCCACTCATCCGTTCTCTTGGGACATCCACACAGCGTCCCCTTGTGGACACAGTGGTCATTACACCACACCCCATAAGATAATTAACAATGCTGCCCTTAACCGGCATTTTCTTCGGCCACTTTACATAAAGTCTCATTAAGTCGCAAATCACAGTCCAATGAGTAAAGACCAAAGCAACATAAATCTACATAAAAAACTACATAAAGTCTATAAGTTGTGAATTCTTTAGCATTTTCTTCTTTATCTGGTCCCAATTTGAGAACTGACATGTAATAGATATTGTAATAATGAACATATGAAGCTTTTATTATAATCGCACCTGTTGGAAATATGGAGCCCAGACATCCGACTTTTCAAGGCTTTTGAATGAGTACCCTAACATAGATGATTCGTCGTAACCTCCGACCTTCACCTTAGTTTTTTTTACTATAGATATGAAGAAATATTTTAGGAAATCCAAACGTGTTGGGACTTGTTTGTTGGGTTTGAAGTAGATTGTGTCTCCAGAGGAAGTGGTAAAAAGTATTCTCCGTAGGAAGGAGTTCAGCTGGTGAAGGTACGGAAAGAGAAGAAAGTTCAAAAAAATCATCACAGATGAATACAAGATGTAATAATATATTTTACTCCCTACAAATAATAGTCCTATACCGACCTAGTATATGCATATCTATTTGGGCCCCTGGGCATGAAACAACAGCAGGACCTCTGACTGTCCTAAACTTAGAGATTGCTATAGACCTTACTAGTCCAGAGGGACCTCACATCCACCCAGGTTTTCCAGATGCCAGACCTACAGGTGCATCTCACTAAATTAGAATATCATCAAAAAGTGAATTGATTTCAGTTCTTCAATACAAAAAGTGACTCTCCTATATTCTATAGAGTCATTACACACAGAGTGATCTATGCCACGGGTTTATTTCTGTTAATGTTGATGATTATGGCTTACAGCCAATGAAAACCCAAAAGTCATTATCTCAGTAAATTAGAATACTTTATAACACCAGATTGAAAAATGATTGTAAAATCTGAAATGTTGGCCTACTGAAATGTATGATCAGTAAATGCACTCAATACTTGGTCAGGGCTCCTTTTGCATCAATTACTGCATCAATGCGGCGTGGCATGGAGTCGATCAGCCTGTGGCACTGCTGAGGGGTTATGGAAGCCCAGGTCGCTTTGATAGCAGCTTTCAGCTCATCTCCATTGTTGGGTCTGGTGTCTCTCATCTTCCTCTTGACAATACTCCATAGATTCTCTATGGGGTTAAGGTCAGGCGAGTTTGCTGCCAATCAGGCACAGTGATACTGTTGTTTGTACACCAGGTATTGGTACTTTTGGCAGTGTAGGCAGGCTAAAGTCCTGCTGGAGAATGACATTTCCCTCTCCATAAAGCTTGTCGGCAGAGGGAAGCATGAAGAGCTCTAAAATGTCCTGGTAGACGGCTGCGCTGACTTTGATCTTGATAAAACACAGTGGACCTACACCAACAGATGACATGGCTCCCCAAACCATCACTGATGGTGGAGACTTCACACTAGACCTTAGAAATCAAGGTCCCAGTGTCTGGAGGAAGAGTGGAGAGGCCACAATCCAAGATGCTTGACGTCTAGTGTGAAGTTTCCACAATCAATGATGGTTTGGGGAGCCATGTAATTTACCTGAAGAGGCGTTCCTGAGTCTACCTGTGCAACATCTAAGTGAAGCAACTCCTTACAATATTTAAATATGTAACATATGATCAAGGCTAGCATTGTCGGTGTCGAACAAGTGTGGTGTACCCTGGTATGGCAAAAATTTGTTTGGAAGAGGGTGCCAAAATTAGCATGCAACTGCAGGCATGCATGTAGCTGTTTGTCTTTACGTAGGCACTATACAACATTGTTTTGTAATTCTGGAATTCTGGAAATGTTTTTTGTCAACATAATGGTGCGGTTATATGGACACCATTCTGTATTGCATGAACATTTGTGCAGTGCATCATAGTACATCAGAAGGAGGAAGAACTGCTACCAGAAGATACCGAGCAGAGCATGTCACAGTGCATGCTCACCCATCAGTCACGTAGACCAGGGTCATCTATAATAATAAATGCCCTAACCAGCTTCCGGTTGTAACAACTTCGGTCCAGTTGTAACCGGTGACGTCACCACACACACACGCACGTTAACCCTCAACACACCACACCGCCTCAACACACACTCCTCTCACCTTTCACCTCCACTCATGTCCACTCACTCTTTCACTCCACATACGTTCCTTTCTCTCACTCCGTTTCTCATACTCACACCGTCATCGTCGCTGCCCCGACATCTTCCTCCGCCGCCGCGATCCAGGATCCAGACGTTCTCCAGGCTGCCGACATCGGGATCCAAAAAGATGGCGTCGGCGAAATCTCGCGAGATTACGCCAACGCCACTTTGGATCCCTATGTCGCCCATGCCAGCGACATGTTGTTGCGGCGACGCCATCTTGAATATCGTGGGACTTCACGAAATCCAAGATGGCGTCCCGCAAGAACATGTCGGCGGCCTGGAGAACGTCTGGATCCTGGATCGCGGTGGCGGAGGAAAATGTCGGGGTAGCGACGATGACGGTGTGAGTATGAGAAACGGAGTGAGAGAAAGGAACGTATGTGGAGTGAAAGAGTGAGTGGACATGAGTGGAGGTGAAAGGTGAGAGGAGTGTGTGTTGAGGCGGTGTGATGTGTTGAGGGTTAACATGGCAAGAGGTGTGAGGCTGTGTGCACACGCTGCGGATTTTGCTGCGGTTCCGCAGCGGTTTTGGCCGCTGCGGACCCGCAGCAGTTTTTTCTGCGGTGTACAGTACCATGATTCCCTATGGGAATCAAAAACCGCAGTGCAGACGGTGCGGAATTTTCCGCGCGGATTATCTGCGGTTTTCAATCCGCAGAAAGAATTGACATGTCAATTCTTTCTGCGGATTCTCCTGCGGTTTGCCATCTCCTCTATTGAGGAGATGAAAAACCGCAGGGCAAAACCGCAGAGCAATCCGCAGGTAAAACCGCAGGTCTTTTGACCTGCGCTTTCACCTGCGGATTTTACAAAATCCGCGCGGATGAATCCGGACCTAATCCGCAGCGTGTGCACACAGCCTTAACGACGTCGGCGAAATCTAGCGAGATTTCGCCGACGCCATCTTGCATTCGTGAAATTGTGTCATTTACCTCACGCCGACTTGCTGTGCGGACGCTTGGCATTGCCTGTACCACCATAACTACTGCTGCCTTGGTCCTATGCCTGTTTACTGCCGGTGTCTAATTACAGGGCCAATTTGCCTATACTGCCATAACTATTGCTACCTTGCTACTCTGCCGGTGTCTAATTACAGGGCTAATTTGCCTCTACCGCCATAACTACTGCTGCATTGCTCCTCTGCCGGTGTCTAATTACAGGGCCAATTTGCCTATACCGCCATAACTACTGCTGCATTGCTCCTCTGCCGGTGTCTAATTACAGGGCCAATTTGCCTCTACCGCCATAACTACTGCTGCCTTGCTCCTCTGCAGGTGTCTAATTACAGGGCCAATTTGCCTATACCGCCATAACTACTGCTGCCTTGCTCCTCTGCCGGTGTCTAATTACAGGGCCAATTTGCCTCTACCGCCATAACTACTGCTGCCTTGCTCCTCTGCCGGTGTCTAATTACAGGGCCCATTTGCCTATACCGCCATAACTACTGCTGCATTGCTCCTCTGCCGGTGTCTAATTACAGGGTCAATTTGCCTATACCGCCATAACTACTGCTGCCTTGCGCCTCTGCCGGTGTCTAATTACAGTGCCAATTTGCCTATACCGCCATAACTACTGCTGCATTGCTCCTCTGCTGGTGTCTAATTACAGGGCTAATTTGCCTCTACCGCCATAACTACTGCTGCCTTGCTCCTCTGCCGGTGTCTAATTACAGGGCTAATTTGCCTCTACCGCCATAACTACTGCTGCCTTGCTCCTCTGCCGGTGTCTAATTACAGGGCCAATTTGCCTCTACCGCCATAACTACTGCTGCATTGCTCCTCTGCCGGTGTCTAATTACAGGGCCAATTTGCCTATACCGCCATAACTACTGCTGCCTTGCTCCTCTGCCGGTGTCTAATTACAGGGCCAAATTGCCTATACCGCCATAACTACTGCTGCATTGCTCCTCTGCCGGTGTCTAATTACAGGGCTAATTTGCCTCTACCGCCATAACTACTGCTGCCTTGCTCCTCTGCCGGTGTCTAATTACAGGGCTAATTTGCCTCTACCGCCATAACTACTGCTGCCTTGCTCCTCTGCCGGTGTCTAATTACAGGGCTAATTTGCCTCTACCGCCATAACTACTGCTGCCTTGCTCCTCTGCCGGTGTCTAATTACAGGGCCAATTTGCCTCTACCGCCATAACTACTGCTGCATTGCTCCTCTGCCGGTGTCTAATTACAGGGCCAATTTGCCTCTACCGCCATAACTACTGCTGCCTTGCTCCTCACGTGATCTAGACTGTATGCTTCTGTTAATACATCCTAGAATTGCATTTGCCTTTTTTGCTGCTGCATCACACTGTTGACTCATATTCAGTCTGTGATCTATTAGTATACCCAAGTCTTTTTCACATGTGCTGTCACTTAGCCCTATTCCTCCCATTCTATATATGCTTTTTTCATTTTTATTGCCCAGATGTAGTACTTTGCATTTCTCCCTGTTAAAAACCATTCTGTTAGTTGCTGCCCACTTCTCCAGTTTATTTAAATCTTTTTGAATCCTCTCTCTCTCTTCTCTAGTATTAGCTATCCCTCCTAGCTTTGTGTCATCAGCAAATTTTATCAGTTTACCCTCAATTCCTTCATCTAAATCGTTGATAAAGATGTTGAGCAATACAGGGCCCAGGACAGAGCCCTGTGGTACCCCACTTGAGACATTCTTCCAACTGGATGTGCAGCCATTTACGACCACTCTTTGGGTCCGATCACTAAGCCAGTTATGAATCCACCTAACAGTTGCCTTGTCCATTCCATACTTAGTCATTTTTTCAATAAGGATTGTATGAGAGACTTTGTCAAATGCTTTGCTGAAGTCAAGATATACTCTATCTACAGCATTTCCTTGATCCACCCAATCAGTAATACCGTCATAGAAGGAAATTAAATTAGTCTGACATGACTTATTAGTTACAAACCCATGCTGACTCTGTTTAATCACTTCATTCTTATCCAGGTATTGACATACATGTTGTTTAATAATTTGTTCAAAGATCTTTCCTGGTATAGAAGTCAGACTCACCGGCCTATAGTTGCCTGGGTCCACCTTCTTCCCCTTTTTGAAGATAGGAACAACATTTGCTCTTCTCCAGTCTTCTGGCACTTCTCCTGTTCTCCAAGAATTTTCAAAGATTATGGAGAGGGGTTCAAAAATTTCTTCTGCTATCTCCTTCAGTACTCTGGGGTGTAATTCATCTGGACCTGGAGACTTGAATTCATTTAGGTTAGCTAAGTGTTTCCTCACTATCTTTCTGTTTATAGATATCCTGGATTCTTCTATTCCCTTAATAGGACAGTGAATAACAGTTGATGTTACATTTCCTTTCTGAGAGAAAACAGATGCAAAATAGGAATTTAAAAGTTCAGCCTTCTCAACATCCTGTCTTACCATTTCATCATTTTCATCCTGTAAAAATCCTATAGCATCTTTGACTTTTCTTTTACTTTTGACATATCCCCAAAATCCTTTATTATTGCTTTTGACATCTCTTGCAAGCCTCAATTCATTTTCAGCTTTAGATATTCTGATTTGTGCCCTGCAGGTTCTGCAGACAGCATTATATTCTTCTTTAGATATGCCTCCCTCTTTCCATTTTATAAACATTTTTTTCTTCCTTTTTAGCATGTGCTTAAGTTCTGTGTTCATCCATCCTGGTTTCCTTAAATGCTTCCTATTCTTCCCTCTTTTCGGAATTGTTAACAACTGTGCTTTGAGAATTTCATTTTTCAAGATTTCCCATCCTTCCTGGACATTTTTGTCTTTAAGGATATCCAGCCATTGGATCCCTCCAATTCTCTTTCTGAATCCCTTAAAATCTGCCTTTCTGAAATCTAACCTTGACGTCTGAGTCTTCACAGGTCTTCCGCCACTAGTTATCCAAAATTCTAAAATAGCATGGTCGCTACCTCCTAGGGTCCCAGCCACTTTTACCTCCTCAACCATTTCCTCCCTGTTTATAAGGATTAGATCCAAGGTAGCAGTTCCCCTTGTTTTCTCCTTTACCTTTTGGAAGATAAAGTTGTCAGCAAGAGAGGATAAGAATTTCCTTGACCTGTTAGTTTTGCCTGAGAGAGATTCCCAACAAATGTCTGGATAGTTGAAATCTCCCATGACAACTATGTCATATTTTTTGGAGAACTTGGCCATTTGATGCATAAAGAGTTGATCCATATCTTCAGCTTGCACAGGTGGCCTGTAGTAAATGCCTACAATGGTGTCCTTTCCATTGTTCTGTCCTTGTATTCTTACCCAAACAGTTTCCACAGAACTCCCAGTCTCTGAAGCTTCAATCTCTGTGCAGATATACGCGTTTCTAACATACAATGTGACACCTCCTCCTCGTTTATCAAGTCTGTTTCTTGCAAATAAGTTGTATCCTTCTAGTCTTGTATTCCAATCATGTGTATTGTCAATTGTATTCCAATCATCTGCCGGTGTCTAATTACAGGGCTAATTTGCCTATACCGCCATAACTACTGCTGCCTTGCTCCTCTGCCGGTGTCTAATTACAGGGCCAATTTGCCTCTACCGCCATAACTACTGCTGCATTGCTCCTCTGCCGGTGTCTAATTACAGGGCCAATTTGCCTATACCGCCATAACTACTGCTGCCTTGCTCCTCTGCCGGTGTCTAATTACAGGGCCAAATTGCCTATACCGCCATAACTACTGCTGCATTGCTCCTCTGCCGGTGTCTAATTACAGGGCTAATTTGCCTCTACCGCCATAACTACTGCTGCCTTGCTCCTCTGCCGGTGTCTAATTACAGGGCTAATTTGCCTCTACCGCCATAACTACTGCTGCCTTGCTCCTCTGCCGGTGTCTAATTACAGGGCTAATTTGCCTCCACCGCCATAACTACTGCTGCCTTGCTCCTCTGCCGGTGTCTAATTACAGGGCCAATTTGCCTCTACCGCCATAACTACTGCTGCATTGCTCCTCTGCCGGTGTCTAATTACAGGGCCAATTTGCCTCTACCGCCATAACTACTGCTGCCTTGCTCCTCACGTGATCTAGACTGTATGCTTCTGTTAATACATCCTAGAATTGCATTTGCCTTTTTTGCTGCTGCATCACACTGTTGACTCATATTCAGTCTGTGATCTATTAGTATACCCAAGTCTTTTTCACATGTGCTGTCACTTAGCCCTATTCCTCCCATTCTATATATGCTTTTTTCATTTTTATTGCCCAGATGTAGTACTTTGCATTTCTCCCTGTTAAAAACCATTCTGTTAGTTGCTGCCCACTTCTCCAGTTTATTTAAATCTTTTTGAATCCTCTCTCTCTCTTCTCTAGTATTAGCTATCCCTCCTAGCTTTGTGTCATCAGCAAATTTTATCAGTTTACCCTCAATTCCTTCATCTAAATCGTTGATAAAGATGTTGAACAATACAGGGCCCAGGACAGAGCCCTGTGGTACCCCACTTGAGACATTCTTCCAACTGGATGTGCAGCCATTTACGACCACTCTTTGGGTCCGATCACTAAGCCAGTTATGAATCCACCTAACAGTTGCCTTGTCCATTCCATACTTAGTCATTTTTTCAATAAGGATTGTATGAGAGACTTTGTCAAATGCTTTGCTGAAGTCAAGATATACTCTATCTACAGCATTTCCTTGATCCACCCAATCAGTAATACCGTCATAGAAGGAAATTAAATTAGTCTGACATGACTTATTAGTTACAAACCCATGCTGACTCTGTTTAATCACTTCATTCTTATCCAGGTATTGACATACATGTTGTTTAATAATTTGTTCAAAGATCTTTCCTGGTATAGAAGTCAGACTCACCGGCCTATAGTTGCCTGGGTCCACCTTCTTCCCATTTTTGAAGATAGGAACAACATTTGCTCTTCTCCAGTCTTCTGGCACTTCTCCTGTTCTCCAAGAATTTTCAAAGATTATGGAGAGGGGTTCAAAAATTTCTTCTGCTATCTCCTTCAGTACTCTGGGGTGTAATTCATCTGGACCTGGAGACTTGAATTCATTTAGGTTAGCTAAGTGTTTCCTCACTATCTTTCTGTTTATAGATATCCTGGATTCTTCTATTCCCTTAATAGGACAGTGAATAACAGTTGATGTTACATTTCCTTTCTGAGAGAAAACAGATGCAAAATAGGAATTTAAAAGTTCAGCCTTCTCAACATCCTGTCTTACCATTTCATCATTTTCATCCTGTAAAAATCCTATAGCATCTTTGACTTTTCTTTTACTTTTGACATATCCCCAAAATCCTTTATTATTGCTTTTGACATCTCTTGCAAGCCTCAATTCATTTTCAGCTTTAGATATTCTGATTTGTGCCCTGCAGGTTCTGCAGACAGCATTATATTCTTCTTTAGATATGCCTCCCTCTTTCCATTTTATAAACATTTTTTTCTTCCTTTTTAGCATGTGCTTAAGTTCTGTGTTCATCCATCCTGGTTTCCTTAAATGCTTCCTATTCTTCCCTCTTTTCGGAATTGTTAACAACTGTGCTTTGAGAATTTCATTTTTCAAGATTTCCCATCCTTCCTGGACATTTTTGTCTTTAAGGATATCCAGCCATTGGATCCCTCCAATTCTCTTTCTGAATCCCTTAAAATCTGCCTTTCTGAAATCTAACCTTGACGTCTGAGTCTTCACAGGTCTTACGCCTCTAGTTATCCAAAATTCTAAAATAGCATGGTCGCTACCTCCTAGGGTCCCAGCCACTTTTACCTCCTCAACCATTTCCTCCCTGTTTATAAGGATTAGATCCAAGGTAGCAGTTCCCCTTGTTTTCTCCTTTACCTTTTGGAAGATAAAGTTGTCAGCAAGAGAGGATAAGAATTTCCTTGACCTGTTAGTTTTGCCTGAGAGAGATTCCCAACAAATGTCTGGATAGTTGAAATCTCCCATGACAACTATGTCATATTTTTTGGAGAACTTGGCCATTTGATGCATAAAGAGTTCATCCATATCTTCAGCTTGCACAGGTGGCCTGTAGTAAATGCCTACAATGGTGTCCTTTCCATTGTTCTGTCCTTGTATTCTTACCCAAACAGTTTCCACAGAACTCCCAGTCTCTGAAGCTTCAATCTCTGTGCAGATATACGCGTTTCTAACATACAATGCGACACCTCCTCCTCGTTTATCAAGTCTGTTTCTTGCAAATAAGTTGTATCCTTCTAGTCTTGTATTCCAATCATGTGTATTGTCAATTGTATTCCAATCATCTGCCGGTGTCTAATTACAGGGCTAATTTGCCTATACCGCCATAACTACTGCTGCCTTGCTCCTCTGCCGGTGTCTAATTACAGGGCCAATTTGCCTATACTGCCATAACTAGAGTTGAGCGACTTTTGGTTTTTTAGGGTCGCGTTTCGTTTCGTGACCCCGACTTTTCCCTATAATCGGACGATCTTGCTAGACCCGGCTTTTGGAAAAGTCGGGGTCGTCCCGAAACACGAAACCCAATGTAAGTCAATGGGGAATAAAAGTCGGCAGTGAGAGGAGGACAGGAAACACACCCACAGTGCCCATTTGAATGCCAAAAGCATCAATTCTTCTTACTTAAGCTTGTCAACCTTAATTAACTTCATAATACAAGTTACGCACTGAAAAATGGGGGTTATTTGGCTAAAGTTGTGGGGGGGGAGGGCTGGCTGCAGGTTTTCATGTGCCCTGGGCGAAAGAGCGCCCCTTTAACACATACCACAACTCATCATGCTCCGATACGGCAGAGAAATAGCGGTATAGTACAATGAAAAATACTTCACTTTTTACATCTCATGACGAGGCCCATCTATTTCTCCATACAGAATCATTGGTCCCATATAATGTTTGAAACAGTATATGATGAGCTCCACATAATGCTACAGTATATGTTGGTCCCCATGGATGAAGCTCCACTGTCTTATGGGCCCAAATAATGCTCCAAACATAATGGGCCCCATTTCTAATGCTCTAGTGTATAATGGGCCCTGTAAATGCTGCTCCAGTGTCTGATGTCCACCTTTGGAATGTTCCAGTGTATGGTGGGCCCCATCTATCATTCTCAGATGGTGTTAGGCCCAGTATGGATTGCACGTGATTGCACAAAGGTGAGAAAGGGTACCGTATCCCCAGATAACATGTATGGATAGTGTACACATTCAAAATATATGTCTCAGGAGGCAGGCTCAGACGGTGTCAGGCCCAGTATGGATTGCACGTGATTGCACAAAGGTTAGAAAGGGTACCGTATCCCCGGATAACATGTATGGATAGCGTACACATTCAAAATATATGTCTCAGGAGGCAGGCTCAGACGGTGTCAGGCCCAGTATGGATTGCACGTGATTGCACAAAGGTTAGAAAGGGTACCGTATCCCCGGATAACATGTATGGATAGCGTACACATTCAAAATATATGTCTCAGGAGGCAGGCTCAGACGGTGTCTGGCCCAGTATGGATTGCACGTGATTGCACAAAGGTTAGAAAGGGTACCGTATCCCCGGATAACATGTATGGATAGCGTACACATTCAAAATATATGTCTCAGGAGGCAGGCTCAAACGGTGTTAGGCCCAGTATGGATTGCATGTGATTGCACAAAGGTTAGAAAGGGTACCGTATCCACGGATAACATGTATGGATAGCGTACACATTCAAAATATATGTCTCAGGAGGCAGGCTCAGACGGTGTCAGGCCCAGTATGGATTGCACGTGATTGCACAAAGGTTAGAAAGGGTACCGTATCCCCGGATAACATGTATGGATAGCGTACACATTCAAAATATATGTCTCAGGAGGCAGGCTCAGACGGTGTTAGGCCCAGTATGGATTGCACGTGATTGCACAAAGGTTAGAAAGGGTACCGTATCCCCGGATAACATGTATGGATAGCGTACACATTCAAAATATATGTCTCAGGAGGCAGGCTCAGACGGTGTTAGGCCCAGTATGGATTGCACGTGATTGCACAAAGGTTAGAAAGGGTACCGTATCCCCGGATAACATGTATGGATAGTGTACACATTCAAAATATATGTCTCAGGAGGCAGGCTCAGACGGTGTCAGGCCCAGTATGGATTGCACGTGATTGCACAAAGGTTAGAAAGGGTACCGTATCCCCGGATAACATGTATGGATAGCGTACACATTCAAAATATATGTCTCAGGAGGCAGGCTCAGTCGGTGTCAGGCCCAGTATGGATTGCACGTGATTGCACAAAGGTTAGAAAGGGTACCGTATCCCCGGATAACATGTATGGATAGCGTACACATTCAAAATATATGTCTCAGGAGGCAGGCTCAGACGGTGTTAGGCCCAGTATGGATTGCATGTGATTGCACAAAGGTTAGAAAGGGTACCGTATCCCCGGATAACATGTTTGGATAGCGTACACATTCAAAATATATGTCTCAGGAGGCAGGCTCAGACGGTGTCAGGCCCAGTATGGATTGCACATGATTGCACAAAGGTTAGAAAGGGTACCGTATCCCCGGATAACATGTATGGATAGCGTACACATTCAAAATATATGTCTCAGGAGGCAGGCTCAGACGGTGTCAGGCACAGTATGGATTTGACGGCCCAGATTACACAGCGGAGGAGCAGGGAGAAGTAAAGATTGCAAATGCTGGGGCCCTGCCCAAGCAAGGGGGGCCCACTCGTGGGCGTCGGTACTGGCACTGGGCCCCTCATAGTACAGCGGTGTGTCTGACGGCGGGTGTGCACCACCACCGTCAGAGACACTTGATTGCACTATGAGGGACCCTGTGCCAGTGCTCGCGCCCAAGAGTCGGCCTACCCACCTGTCCAGGGCAACGGCACTCGCACGGTGTCTTGCGCTAGGTGGTGACCCCGGCCATGGGGGGGAGGCAGCACAGTTAGGGAGTTTTAGAAAGTGGCATATGTTGATGTTGGACATTCAGCTGATGCAAAAGGCGAAATAGGTCAAGTCCCAGGAAGAGGTGGACCAAAGCAAGCCATTTTTCTGTCACCCTATTTGTCATCAGGGGAAGGTGGGACAAAATCCTTGGAAACCCATGCGTGGTTCATTTTAATGAAGGTTAGATCATCCACATTTTGGGTTGACAAACGGGTCCTTTTTTCTGTCAGGATTGATCCAGCTGCACTGAAGACTCTTTCCGATAGCACACTTGCAGCTGGGCAAACGAGCTCCTGTAAGGCATATTGTGCCAATTCAGGCCAGGTGTCCAGTTTAGCGGCCCAATAGTCAAAGGGGAATGACCTGTGTGGGAGAACATCGATATGGGAGGAAAAGTAGTTTGTAACCATGGTTGACAACTGCTGTCTCCTGTCACTTTCCATCGATGCAGTATTACCAGTTGTGTGAGCGGTATTTGAAAAATCAGTCCACAACATTGTCATGAAACCCCTGTCTCCAACGCCACTTCTGCTGTGTGCACCACGAACACCTCTGCCAAGCTGCCCCCGGCCCGTACGGCTCGTGTGAGAACCATCATCGCTGATGTGTGCTGGGAATGCCTCAAGCAACCGATTTACCAGAGTTGCTTGTTTATTAGCCAATATTATTTCAAGGTTCTCCTGTGGCATGATGTTTTGTAATTTGCCTTTATAGCGTGGATCCAGGATGCTGGCCAACCAGTAGTCGTCATCGTTCATCATTTTGGCAATGCAGGGGTCCCTTTTTAGGATCCGCAAGGCATAATCTGACATGTGGGCCAATGTTCCCGGTGTCAATGATGCACTGCGAGTGCTGGTTGGTGGAGCACTTTCTGGCAAATCCACATCCCTCCAGTCACGCACAAACCCTGTACCAGACCTTGCCACGCCAACATTTTCACTTGCCCCACGAGATGCATCCTCCTCCCCTAAGTAATCATCCCCATCATCATCCTCCTCCTCCTCTTCTTCCTCCACCTCGTCCAGGAGAGGTCCCTGAGCAGACAATGGCTGAATGTCATCAAGGATTCCCTCCTCCTCTTCCTCCTCATCAACATTGGCTGCAGACGCCTGCTCCTTAAGGTGCATCAAAGTTTGCATGAGCAGACGCATAAGTGGGATGCTCATGCTTAGGATGGCGTCGTCTGCGCTTACCAGCCGTGTGCATTCCTCAAAACACTGAAGGACTTTACAGAGGTCTTTCAGCTTCGACCACTGCATACCTGTCAACTCCATGTCTGCTCTCAAAGTGCCTGGCCGTGTATCCTCCCACAAATGCATTATGGCCTGCCTCTGCTCGCACAGCCGCTCCACCATGTGCAGGGTGGAGTTCCACCTTGTTGCAATGTCGATAATGAGGCGGTGGTTGGGAAGGTGGAGCAATCGCTGCAGCTTCTGCATACGAACGGAGTGTACAGGCGACCGGCGGATGTGCGCGCACAGTCTTCGCACCTTCTGGAGCAGAGCTGTTAACTCCAGATAATTTTTGAGGAAGCACTGCACCACCAGGTTCAAGGTGTGAGCCAAGCAAGGAATGTGGCTGAGTTTTGAAAGGGCTATGGCTGCCACAAAATTACGGCCGTTATCACTAACTACCTTGCCTGCCTCAAGATGTACACTGCCCAGCCATGACTCAGTTTGTCGCTTCAAGTACTCGGCCAGCACCTCGGCGGTATGTCTGTCGCCCAAGCACATCATCTGCAACACAGCCTGCTGACGCTTTCCACTAGCTGCTCGATAGAGGGACACATTGTGTGCAACAGTGGCAGCTGCAGATGGAGTGCTCGTACGACTGCGCTCTGTGGACGAGCTTTCGCTTCTGGAGGAGGAGGAGGAGGAGGGTGGAATGCCTACAGCCAACTGTTTCCTATACCGTGGGCTAGGCAGCACTGTCCCACCACCGCTGTCCCCTGTGGACCCTGCATCCACCACATTAACCCAGTGCGCAGTGATGGACACGTAACGGCCCTGGCCATGCCGACTGGACCATGCATCAGTTGTGAGGTTCACCTTTCCGCTCACTGACTGCTTGAGTGCATGGACAATGCGGTCTTTCACATGATGGTGGAGGGCTGGGATGGCTTTGCGAGAGAAGAAGTGGCGACTGGGTAGGTCATAGCGTGGTACTGCATAGGCCATGAGTTCGCGGAAAGCTGTGCTTTCCACCAACCGAAAGGGCATCATCTCAAACGAGATTAGTTTGGCAATGTGGGCGTTCAAACCCAGTGTACGCGGATGAGAGACTGAGTACTTTCTTGACCTACTCATAGTGTCTGGGAGGGTGAGCTGGACTTGAGAGCTGCATATGGTGGAAGTAGCGGTGGACAGGGCGGACTGAGAGAGGGTTGATGATGGTGATGGAGTTGGTGTTCTTTCTGATGGCCTAGAATCAGTCTTTCGTTGATATAACAATGGGATTCCCTGACTGCTGTGGCCTTGCAACGACACCTCAACATTTGCTGCTGTGCTAACCGGTGGGCTTACAGTGGGGGAAACAATGTAGCGTTGCTGACTACCTTCGTTGTGATCAGTTGCACATGTGGCACTTGAGGTTTGGTGTTGTGTCCACGCTTGCAAGTGCATGCTGGTTAAATGTCTCCGCATGCAACTGGTATTCAAATTTTTCAGATTTTTCCCTCGGCTAAAGGTCTTTGCGCACTTCTTACAGATAACCTTGGCCTGATCATGAGGATTTTGTTCAAAAAAGTGCCACACTGCACTCTTCCTACTTTGGCAGACATTTTGCGGCCTAGCACGCTGTGATCTTTTGACACTCTGGACAAGCTGTCCAGCAACTCTTTTGATGTTTGGAACCTGTCTTTGGAGTGCTCCGGGCCTGCCAGATAACAGCTGTTGCGATGTCGATGTCTGCTGTGGATGCTCCTCATCTGAGCTATTGGAAGCAGCACCCTCTTCCCCCAATGGATGCCAATCTGGGTCAACAACTGGGTCATCCATCACCTCCTCTTCTATGTCATGTGCACCTTCCTCTGTGTCACCGTG
Source organism: Dendrobates tinctorius (assembly GCF_039654945.1). Classification (NCBI taxonomy): domain Eukaryota; kingdom Metazoa; phylum Chordata; class Amphibia; order Anura; family Dendrobatidae; genus Dendrobates; species Dendrobates tinctorius. The sequence goes on from NW_027362095.1 coordinate 1,080,904, forward strand.
TATGGTGGTATAGTGTGCGGGAAGGGGCACCTGAGTCTCATCAGGGTCAGAATCTGGCTCTGTACACTGCGAGGACAATGTAGTGCTCTGAGTGAATGTACCAGCAGAATCATCCATCAGCGGCTGTGCATCAGTGCACTCCATGTCAGATTCAACTTGGCCTGGGTAATTCACCATTTCACTTGATAATCCAGGCATGGTATGTGAAAACAGCTCCATGGAGTAATCAGTAGTATGGCCTGCGTTATCCTTCAATCTTGGTTGGGGTGAAGGACACAAGGAAAGGTGTGGTTCATGAACATGAGCCTCCAATGACGACTCAGTGCTTTTACTTTTTACAACTGAAGAAGAGGAGGCGATAGAGCTGGAGGCTGAGTCAGCAATGTAAGACAAAACTTTTTCCTGATGCTCTGGCTTTAAAAGCGGTTTGCCAACTCCTAGATAACTAAGCGTTCGAGGCCTTATGTAGCCAGACGATGACGCAGGCTCAACACCTCCTGCATTCGGTCCTATTTTGCTCTTGCCACTACCATCAGATCCACCACCAACACCATCATTACCAGCTGCCAACCCCCGCCCAATTCCACGGCCTCTTCCACCAGCCTTCCTCATTTTTGGTAGAAATGTAGACAAAATCCAACAAACTATATAGTATGTAAAACAAGGTGTCTATAGGACAGGGGAGATTTTGAATTTCTGCACACACTTTTGGACACTGGACACTTTTGGATTGTGTGAGGCCCAATGAATATCTGAGCGCTATGTGACAGGCTCGATGGCACAGCTGTGACCTAAGTGACTAGAGGATAAGTGAGAGTTTGAATCTCTGCACACACTTTTGGACACTGGACACTTTTGGATTGTGTGAGGCCCAATGAATATCTGAGCGCTATGTGACAGGCTCGATGGCACAGCTGTGACCTAAGTGACTAGAGGATAAGTGAGAGTTTGAATCTCTGCACACACTTTTGGACACTGGACACTTTTGGATTGTGTGAGGCCCAATGAATATCTGAGCGCTATGTGACAGGCTCGATGGCACAGCTGTGACCTAAGTGACTAGAGGATAAGTGAGAGTTTGAATCTCTGCACACACTTTTGGACACTGGACACTTTTGGATTGTGTGAGGCCCAATGAATATCTGAGCGCTATGTGACAAGCTCGATGGCACAGCTGTGACCAAAGTGTCTAGAGGATAAGGGAGATTGGATTGCTTTTAAAAAAGCAGTTTGCGGAGCAGTGGGTAAACAGCAATGCCAGCCTGTCAGGAAGCCTTAGAAGGCAGCCCAACAACCAACACCACTGATACACCACTATATAGCCTCCCCTTGCACTGCACACACAGTGACTGGTGTGTTGTGCAGGCCAAATCGCTAGCAGCAGAAGCAGTTTTTTGGTCTTCTTCCCTGCCTAACGCTCTCCCTACAGAATCAGCAGCAACCTCTCCCTATGCTAAGATCGGCAGAAGTAAGATGGCGGTCGGCGTGCACGCCCTTTTATACCCCCTGTGACGCCCACCAAAGCAAGCCAATCACTTGCATGCCCTTCTGAAAGATGGTGGTGACCCGTGCCTATGTCATCACGTTGCCCACAGTGTCCGTGGATCCTGATTGGCTGAAAAAGAGCGCAAAACAAACTTTAGAAACGCGACTTTGGCGCGTAAGTCGCCGACCTCGTGGCCAACCTCATCCTAGGGTCGGGTTTCGTTTCATGAAACCCGACTTTGCCCAAAGTCGGCGACTTTTGAATTTTTTCGACCCGTTTCGCTCAACTCTAGCCATAACTATTGCTACCTTGCTACTCTGCCGGTGTCTAATTACAAGGCTAATTTGCCTCTACCGCCATAACTACTGCTGCCTTGCTCCTCTGCCGGTGTCTAATTACAGGGCTAATTTGCCTATACCGCCATAACTACTGCTGCCTTGCTCCTCTGCCGGTGTCTAATTACAGGGCCAATTTGCCTCTACCGCCATAACTACTGCTGCCTTGCTCCTCTGCCGGTGTCTAATTACAGGGCCAATTTGCCTATACCCCCATAACTACTGCTGCCTTGCTCCTCTGCCGGTGTCTAATTACAGGGCCAATTTGCCTATACCGCCATAACTACTGCTGCCTTGCTCCTCTGCTGGTGTCTAATTACAGGGCCAATTTGCCTCTACCTCCATAACTACTTCTGCCTTGCTCCTCTGCCGGTGTCTAATTACAGGGCCAATTTGCCTCTACCGCCATAACTACTGCTGCATTGCTCCTCTGCCGGTGTCTAATTACAGGGCCAATTTGCCTATACCACCATAACTACTGCTGCCTTGCGCCTCTGCCGGTGTCTAATTACAGGGCCAATTTGCCTATACCGCCATAACTACTGCTGCATTGCTCCTCTGCCGGTGTCTAATTTCAGGGCTAATTTGCCTCTACCGCCATAACTACTGCTGCCTTGCTCCTCTGCCGGTGTCTAATTACAGGGCTAATTTGCCTCTACCGCCATAGCTACTGCTGCCTTGCTCCTCTGCCGGTGTCTAATTACAGGGCCAATTTGCCTCTACCGCCATAACTACTGCTGCATTGCTCCTCTGCTGGTGTCTAATTACAGGGCCAATTTGCCTATACCGCCATAACTACTGCTGCCTTGCTCCTCTGCCGGTGTCTAATTACAGGGCTAATTTGCCTCTATCGCCATAACTACTGCTGCATTGCTCCTCTGCTGGTGTCTAATTACAGGGCCAATTTGCCTATACCGCCATAACTACTGCTACCTTGCTCCTCTGCCGGTGTCTAATTACAGGGCCAATTTGCCTCTACCGCCATAAGTACTGCTGCCTTGCTCCTCTGACTGTTCACTGCCTGTGTCTAATTACAGGGCCAATTTGCCTCTACCGCCATAACTACTGCTGCCTTGCTCCTCTGCCGGTGTCTAATTACAGGGCCAATTTGCCTCTACCGCCGTAACTACTGCTGCCTTGCTCCTCTGCCGGTGTCTAATTACAGGGCCAATTTGCCTCTACCGCCATAACTACTGCTGCCTTGCTCCTCTGCCGGTGTCTAATTACAGGGCCAATTTGCCTATACCGCCATAACTACTGCTGCATTGCTCCTCTGCTGGTGTCTAATTACAGTTCCAATTTGCCTATACCGCCATAACTACTGCTGTCTTGCTCCTCTGCCGGTGTCTAATTACAGGGCCAATTTGCCTCTACCGCCATAAGTACTGCTGCCTTGCTCCTCTGACTGTTCACTGCCTGTGTCTAATTACAGGGCCAATTTGCCTCTACCGCCATAACTACTGCTGCCTTGCTCCTCTGCCGGTGTCTAATTACAGGGCCCATTTGCCTCTACTGCCATAACTACTGCTGCCTTGCTCCTCTGCCGGTGTCTAATTACAGGGCCAATTTGCCTCTACCGCCATAACTACTGCTGCCTTGCTCCTCTGCCGGTGTCTAACTACAGGGCCAATTTGCCACTACCACTTCATAACTACTGCTGGGCAATTACAGGGTCAATTAGTATCTGTTTACTCTACAATACTCCAGGACGCCTTATTCACTGCCAGATAACTGCCAAATAGACTCCTTTACCTGTGCCAACATGAGTCATAACAAAAAGTATGCCAATGCCAGTGAAAGGAAAGCAGCTTTAGCACTACGACAAAAACAACGCCGTGCTAATGAGACTCCTGAGGAAAAACACCATCGCCTTGAGAAGATTAAGGCTTATAAACGCCGTCGCCTCACACACGAATCCCCTAACTCTAAATCCATAAGATTGGCTGAAGAAGCCTCTGCACTCCGTCACCGCCGACAACAGACGGCCTCTTCCTCATCATTATTATTAGACTCACAACAGGATGCTTCCACATCAGCATGTGGAACAATTTACTGCTACACTTCATCCCATATGCCGTTCACTGACATAACTAATCAGCAATCTGTTTCTGCCCTATCAATACCACCATTCAATACCGATGCACAGTATGCCAATGCCAGTGAAAGGAAAGCAGCTTTAGCACTACGACAAAAACAACACCGTGCTAATGAGACTCCTGAGGAAAAACAGCATCGACTTGACAAGATTAAGGCTTATAAACGCCGTCGTCTCACACACGAATCCCCTAACTCTAAATCTATTACATTGGCTGAAGAAGCCTCTACACGCCATCACCGCCAACAACAGACGGCTTCTTCCTCATCATCTATAATAATAAATGCCCTAAGCAGCTTCCGGTTGTAACAACTTCCGTCCAGTTGTAACCGGTGACGTCACCACACACACGCACATGTTAACCCTCAACACACCACACCGCCTCAACACACACTCCTCTCACCTTTCACCTCCACTCACGTCCACTCACTCTTTCACTCCACATACGTTCCTTTCTCTCACTCCGTTTCTCATACTCACACCGTCATCGTCGCTGCCCCGACATCTTCCTCCGCCGCCGCGATCCTGGATCCAGACGTTCTCCAGGCCGCCGACATGTTCTTGCGGCGACGCCATCTTGGATTTCGTGAAATCCCGCGAGATTCAAGATGGCGTCGCCGCAAGAACATGTCGCTGGCGTGGACGACTCGGGATCCAAAAAGATGGCGTCGGCGAAATCTCGCGAGATTACGCCGACGCCATTTTGGATCCCGATGTCGTCCACGCCGGCGACATGTTCTTGCGGCGACGCCATTTTGGATCGGTGAAATCCCGCGATAGTCAAGATGGCGTTGCCGCAAGAACATGTCGCCGGCGAGGACGACGTCGGGATCCAAAATGGCGTCGGCGAAAACTCGCGAGATTTCGCCGACGCTATCTTGACTATCGCGGGATTTCACGATACTCAAGATGGCGTCGCCGCAAGAACATGTCACCGGCGTGGACAACGTCTGGATCCAGGATGGCGCCGGCGGAAGAAGATGTCGGGGATCGTGGAGCAGCGGCGATGACGGCGTGAGTATGAGAGACGGAGTGAGAGAAGGGGTCGTATGTGGAGTGAAAGAGTGAGTGGAGATGGTGAAAGGTGAGAGGAGTGTGTGTTGAGGAGTGTGTGTGTTGAGGGTTAACATGGCAAGAGGTGTGATGCTATCGCATCCTCCCGATGCGATAGCATCGGGCCATAATCTAGTTACTAATAAATAACTTGGGAGATAAGAGTAATACTAGTCATAATTTTGCATTTTTCTTGCGTTTGCCACAATAGACTGATTCATTTCATGCTTATGTGTTAATACGGAAAGATTAGTTTCTCTCACTCCCAAAAATGTATGTAGTCAGATGCAGTTTTTCTATCCGATGAGCCACAACAACACACAAGGCGACTCTGGAAGGATCAAAGCAAAAAAGGATTCACCTGTGCGCGTGCTGGCTGTTAGGATTGAGCATTCTCAGAAACTTGAGTGCTATCAGGCAACGTCAACCCAAACTACAGCAACTTGGTTTATTGAGATTTAGATTGTATAAAAGTAAAGACAAAATATAATGCTTAGCTCTTAACCCCCGACTGTCCAAAATGGCAGCTGCAATGGCATATGGAACAATGCAGACAGTCTGAATCACATCTCCCCTGTCCTACTGACGTTATCGGTGCTGGGCCAACCAAGTAGAAAAAGAGCAGGGGTAGCGTGATGTATTCTTTGCATAGAACCCTCCATGCCATTGTGGTGGTCATTGTGGAATGGAAGAGAAGTTGCCAAAACAGCAAGGAAATGGAGGCAGCAGCAACGTAAAGGAAGGCAAGAGGTCTGCTATGCAGTCTAATTTAATTTCAGGGTGAAGATATGTGATGATTTTTCAGGGGAGGTGGACCAAAATTCAGAGATTTCACCATTAATTTCTATGAGAGCTCTGAAAGTTACGGAGAAAGTGGCAGTGCCATTGTCAATAATTATCGGAGCTCCTCCAGAAATAAATGAAGACAGCGGCACTTGTGCTTCCAGCTCTCCACTGACAACAGCCATATTGATGTCTCATTCTTGAGACAGATGCCTGCCCCACCACCCTCATATATTATACACCATTAATGTTACAGATGGGAACACCCCTCTAACGATGCAATAAAACCCCTGAGTCAACATACCCGCCAATGTTGGAAATAGGTCTTTGGATTTCTGGATTTGCCGGTGACATACATGTTTTGCAGGGAATTTGCGATGATAAATATAGAAGTATAAACTACGTAAGATGTCCGGAACACAAAAACATCAAGTCGCGATAAAACCTCTTCATTCAGAGATTCATTGCCCATGCATTTGGGGATTACGTCACTTGTAGTGTTGGAGTAGGTGCACATAATAAGCATTTCCCAGATTTTCCTCAGAAGGTCATCATCTGGGAATTTTATGGGCTTTACGCTGTACAAATAATCCCTGAACCCCGGGATATCTCCTTGATGACCAGCAAGCGACAAACTTCCATTAAATGTTGTCCTTATGCCAAGACGTTGTAATTCTGACACCCGGGAGAAGAAGGAAGACATAATCCACATTTTAGGTCTCAGCCTTGGAAGGGCAAATTTATGGACAAATGTGTCTGCATAGTTTATACTTAAGAACGCAATGGTCACGTTCGCTGAGCTTTTATCGATTGTCTCAACCATTTCTGTAGCAGATTTTAATGAGCCGGAGGGATTCTCCTTAAAGACAATGAAGAAAGCCACACAACCACCGGATCGTAAAATTTCCATTTTAAATGTCTCACCGGCGATTCGTCCCGTGTCATCATCAGATACAAGAATTCCAACCCATTTCCAATGAAAATATTTTACCAGTTGTACAATAGCATCAATTTCAGATAACTCATTGGCTGCCGCCTGGTAGAACGTTGGGAACTGATCGCTTGCGCTAAATAAAGAGGTCATGCTGCCGTAACTTATCTGTCGGGGTAAAAGAAAAATACCTTATACAAACATGGCAAAACACATAAAATTTGGAACAAATTCAACATATTTGATGGCCATTTTTCATTTCGAAGAGTATTTATCACCCTCCATGGTGGATCCGAGCCACAGCTATACCTTATCTGACCTCCATGACTCTATCAGTAATGATGGCTGTAAGATGGCTCTACTGGGAAAGTAGTTCAAGGTTGACAGACACCTGAAGCTCCTGTGGGACTCCCTACTCTAGATGGAAGATTTTAGGGTCACTGCTAAAGATTTAGATACTTGACCAAGTCATACGTTTTATATTTGTGTGCCACGGAAATAAAATATTACAACACAGACTAGAAATCCACCAGTGAGGCCGACGCTAATGTGCAGAGTCCCAGGGCCGGGGTACTCGGTACCGGGCTCGTCGACTTCAATGGGGAATGTCACGGCGGAGGTGACCTGGTCCGTGGCCCTGAGGCGTCCAGTAATAAAATAGGGGAAAGTTGTGTGGTATTTAAGTGTGAGGCCACCCGTGGTGTTCTGGTCAGAGGTGACCAGCGCTGCGGTGTTGTTCCCCTGAGACTGTTGGTGTGACGCAGCTGAGGTGGAAATGGCTCTCCATGGGTGGAGCAATGGTCTCAGGGCTGTTAAGAGTTGATTAATAGTTCAGATGGCGGTGAACGTTGGGGTGCAGAGAAATAAGAGAAGGACACAGAGAGGTGCAGTTTCTTTACCTTTTACTTGCAAGCGGTTGCAATCCGGAGGACCACATACAGGTGTTGGATTGTAATCCGGCTCACCTGGAAGCATTCAGGGGATCCACCCTGCCAGGTGGGGGTTTGGAACCTTCCTTCTGCGCTTTGTATGCGGGTCTCTGCTGTTTGTAAGTAAGCTGCGACCCTCTACTACGTGATGGCTTCTCTAACCTGTACGGCAGTCAGCGTGATCCTATTCCCCGAGTACTGCCCTTTTCACCATCAGCCCCGGGCTCCTGATCCGCTGCCGTGCACTCAGGTGTTTAATGTCAGTCAGGAACTTGCAGTCCCCTGTACTTCCAGATTTGGCGGACAGGACCTACAGCTCCTGCCCACCCAGGACTCTGGCGTCCCTTTCTCTCTAGTAGCACTTCGCTCTCGGGTCTGCTATAAGCATTTTCTAGCTTCCCCGGAGCCTCTTGTATCAGCTCCTTGTCCTTCCCCTCCTCACAGATCAGCTCCTCGTCTCTGACTGGATCTTCCAGAAAGATCTTTTACCTCAGGCTTAACTGTCTTGTTATCTGCTCAGCTGCTCTCGTTTCCATGACAACCCCCTTTGCCTTCTCTCAGCAAAATACGTGCTGACTCACTAACCCCATCTGCTGGCCAGAATTTATAAGGCAACTCCCCTTTCTGACCTGCAGCTGGAATTGTCATGTAATCTGTGACCTGGCATGGGGGCCACCCTCCTGCCTCCAGGCCTGACTTTACCCATTAGAGGGAGGCAATGTCACTGTGACAACCGGACTCTGGGGTGTCACATAGAGTCCTCTGTATTGTAACGGCAGCTCTTATGTGCAGGGTCCTCTCTCCTGTAGAGTGTCAGCTCTTATTTGCAGGGTCCTCTCTCCTGTAGAGTGTCAGCTCTTATTTGCAGGGTCCTCTCTCCTGTAGAGTGTCAGCTCTTATGTGCAGGGTCCGCTCTCCTGTAGAGTGTCAGCTCTTATGTGCAGGGTCCTCTCTCCTGTAGAGTGTCAGCTCTTATGTGCTGTGTCCTCTCTCCTGTAGAGTGTCAGCTCTTATGTGCAGGGTCCTCTCTCCTGTAGAGTGTCAGCTCTTACGTGCATGGTCCTCTCTCCTGTAGAGTGTCAGCTCTTATGTGCAGGGTCCACTCTCCTGTAGAGTGTCAGCTCTTACGTGCAGGGTTCACTCTCCTGTAGAGTGTCAGCTCTTATGTGCAGGGTCCTCTCTCCTGTAGAGTGTCAGCTCTTATGTGCAGGGTCCCCTCTCCTGTACAGTGTCAGCTCTTCTTTGCAGAGTCCTCTTTCTCCTGTAGAGTGTCAGGTCTTTTTTGCAGGGTCCTCTCTCTCCTGTAGAGTGTCAGCTTTTATGTGCAGTGTCCTCTCTCCTGTAGAGTGCCAGCTCTTATGTGCCGCCTCCTCTCTCCTGTAGAGTGTCAGCTCTTAAATGCAGGGTCCCCTCTCCTGTAGAGTGTCAGCTCTTATATGCAGGGTCCTCTCTCCTGTAGAGTGTCAGCTCTTATGTGCAGGGTCCTCTCTCCTATAGAGTGTCAGCTCTTTTGTGCAGGGTCCTCTCTCCTGTAGAGTGTCAGCTCTTATGTGCAGGGTCCCCTCTTCTGTAGAGTGTCAGCTCTTATGTGCAAGGTCCTCTCTCTCTAGTGTAGAGTGTCAGCTCTTATGTGCAGGGTCCTCTCTCCTGTAGAGTGTCAGCTCTTATGTGCAGGGTCCCCTCTCCTGTAGAGTGTCAGCTCTTATGTGCAGGGTCCTCTCTCCTGTAGAGTGTCAGCTATTATGTGCTGTGTCCTCTCTCCTGTAGAGTGTCAGCTCTTTTGTGCAGGATCCTCTCTCCTGTAGAGTGTCAGCTCTTATGTGCAGTATCCTGTCTTCTGTAGAGTGTCAGCTCTTATGTGCAGGGTCGTCTCTCTCCTGTAGAGTGTCAGCTCTTATGTGCAGGATCCTCTCTCCTGTAGAGTGTCAGCTCTTATGTGCAGGATCCTCTCTCCTGTAGAGTGTCAGCTCTTACGTGCAGGGTCCACTCTCCTGTAGAGTGTCAGCTCTTATGTGCAGGGTCCTCTCTCCTGTAGAGTGTCAGCTCTTATGTGCAGGGTCCCCTCTCCTGTACAGTGTCAGCTCTTCTTTGCAGAGTCCTCTTTCTCCTGTAGAGTGTCAGGTCTTTTTTGCAGGGTCCCCTCTCTCCTGTAGAGTGTCAGCTTTTATGTGCAGTGTCCTCTCTCCTGTAGAGTGCAAGCTCTTATGTGCCACCTCCTCTCTCCTGTAGAGTGTCAGCTCTTAAATGCAGGGTCCCCTCTCCTGTAGAGTGTCAGCTCTTATATGCAGGGTCCTCTCTCCTGTAGAGTGTCAGCTCTTATGTGCAGGGTCCTCTCTCCTATAGAGTGTCAGCTCTTTTGTGCAGGGTCCTCTCTCCTGTAGAGTGTCAGCTCTTATGTGCAGGGTCCCCTCTTCTGTAGAGTGTCAGCTCTTATGTGCAAGGTCCTCTCTCTCTAGTGTAGAGTGTCAGCTCTTATGTGCAGGGTCCTCTCTCCTGTAGAGTGTCAGCTCTTATGTGCAGGGTCCCCTCTCCTGTAGAGTGTCAGCTCTTTTGTGCAGGGTCCTCTCTCCTGTAGAGTGTCAGCTCTTATGTGCAGGGTCCCCTCTTCTGTAGAGTGTCAGCTCTTATGTGCAAGGTCCTCTCTCTCTAGTGTAGAGTGTCAGCTCTTATGTGCAGGGTCCTCTCTCCTGTAGAGTGTCAGCTCTTATGTGCTGTGTCCTCTCTCCTGTAGAGTGTCAGCTCTTTTGTGCAGGATCCTCTCTCCTGTAGAGTGTCAGCTCTTATGTGCAGTATCCTGTCTTCTGTAGAGTGTCAGCTCTTATGTGCAGGGTCGTCTCTCTCCTGTAGAGTGTCAGCTCTTATGTGCAGGATCCTCTCTCCTGTAGAGTGTCAGCTCTTATGTGCAGGATCCTCTCTCCTGTAGAGTGTCAGCTCTTATGTGCAGTTTCCTCTCTCCTGTAGAGTGTCAGCTCTTATGTGCAGGGTCCTCTCTCTCCTGTAGAGTGTCAGCTCTTATGTGCAGTGTCCTCTCTCCTGTAGAGTGTCAGCTCTTATGTGCAGGGTCCTCTCTCCTGTAGAGTGTAAGCTGTTATGTGCAGCCTCCTCTCTCCTGTAGAGTGTCAGCTCCTATGTGCAAGGTCCTCGCTCCTGTAGAGTGTCAGCTCTTATGTGCAGGGTCCTCTCTCCTGTAGAGTGTCAGCTCTTATGTGCAGGGTCCCCTCTCCTGTAGAGTGTCAGCTCTTATGTGCAGGGTCCTCTCTCCTGTAGAGTGTCAGCTCTTTTGTGCAGGATCCTCTCTCCTGTAGAGTGTCAGCTCTTATGTGCAGTATCCTGTCTCCTGTAGAGTGTCAGCTCTTATGTGCAGTGTCATCTCTCCAGTATTGTGTCAGCTCTTATGTGCAGGGTCCTCTCTCCTATAGAGTGTCAGCTCTTATGTGCAGTGTCCTCACTCCTATAGAGTGTCAGCTCTTATGTGCTGTGTCCTCTCTCCTGTAGAGTGTCAGCTCTTATGTGCAGGGTCCTCTCTCCTGTAGAGTGTCAGCTCTTATGTGCAGGGTCCTCTCTACTGTAGAATGTCAGCTCTTATGTGCAGGGTCCTTTCTCCTGTAGAGTGTCAGCTGTTATGTGCAGGGTCCTCTCTCCTGTAGAGTGTCAGCTCTTATGTGCAGGGTCCTCTCTACTGTAGAATGTCAGCTCTTATGTGCAGGGTCCTTTCTCCTGTACAGTGTCAGCTCTTATGTGCTGTGTCCTCTCTCCTGTAGAGTGTCAGCTCTTATGTGCAGGGTCCTCTCTCCTGTAGAGTGTCAGCTCTTATGTGCAGCGTCCTCTCTTCTGTAGAGCGTCAGCTCTTATGTGCAGGGTCCTCTCTCCTGTAGAGTGTCAGCTCTTATGTGCAGTGTCCTCTCTCCTGTAGAGTGTCAGATCTTTTGTGCTGTGTCCTCTCTCCTGTAGAGTGTCAGCTCTTATGTGCAGGGTCCTCTCTCCTGTAGAGTGTCAGCTCTTATGTGCAGTGTCCTCTCTTCTGTAGAGTGTCAGCTCTTATGTGCAGGGTCCTCTCTCCTGTAGAGTGTCAGCTCTTATGTGCAGTGTCCTCTCTCCTGTAGTGTGTCAGCTCTTATGTGTAGGATCCTATCTCCTGTAGAGTGTCAGCTCTTATGTGCAGTGTCCTCTCTCCTGTAGAGTGTCAGCTCTTACGTGCAGGATCCTCTCTCCTGTAGAGTGTCAGCTCTTTTGTGCTGTGTTCTCTCACCTGTAGAGTGTCAGCTCTTATGTGCAGGGTCCTCTCTCCTGTAGAGTGTCAGCTCTTATGTGCAGTGTCCTCTCTTCTGTAGAGTGTCAGCTCTTATGTGCAGGGTCCTCTCTCCTGTAGAGTGTCAGCTCTTATGTGCTGTGTCCTCTCTCCTGTAGAGTGTCAGCTCTTATGTGCAGGGTCCTCTCTCCTGTTGAATGTCAGCTCTTATGTGCAGTGTCCTCTCTTCTGTAGAGTGTCAGCTCTTATGTGCAGGGTCCTCTCTCCTGTAGAGTGTCAGCTCTTATGTGCTGTGTCCTCTCTCCTGTAGAGTGTCAGCTCTTATGTGCAGGGTCCTCTCTCCTGTAGAGTGTCAGCTCTTATGTGCAGGGTCCTCTCTCCTGTAGAGTGTCAGCTCTTATGTGCAGGGTCCATTCTCCTGTAGAGTGTCAGCTCTTATGTGCTGTGCCCTCTCTCCTGTAGAGTGTCAGCTCTTATGTGCAGGGTCCTCTCTCCTGTAGAGTGTCAGCTCTTATGTGCAGTGTCCTCTCTTCTGTAGAGTGTCAGCTCTTATGTGCAGGGTCCTCTCTCCTGTAGAGTGTCAGCTCTTATGTGCTGTGTCCTCTCTCCTGTAGAGTGTCAGCTCTTATGTGCAGGGTCCTCTCTCCTGTAGAGTGTCAGCTCTTATGTGCAGGGTCCATTCTCCTGTAGAGTGTCAGCTCTTATGTGCTGTGCCCTCTCTCCTGTAGAGTGTCAGCTCTTATGTGCTGGGTCCTCTCTCTTGTGTAGTGTCAGCTCTTATGTGCTGTGTCCTCTCTCCTGTAGAGTGTCTGCTCTTATGTGCAGTGTCCTCTCTCCTGTAGAGTGTCAGCTCATATGTGCAGGGTCCTCTCTCTCCTGTAGAGTTTCAGCTCTTATGTGCAGGATCGTCTCTCCTGTAGAGTGTCAGCTCTTATGTGCAGGGTCCTCTCTCCTGTAGAGTGTCAGCTCTTATGTGCAGGATCGTCTCTCCTGTAGAGTGTCAGCTCTTATGTGCTGTGTCCTCTCTCCTGTAGAGTGTCAGCTCTTATGTGCAGGGTCCTCTCTCCTGTAGAGTGTCAGCTCTTATGTGCAGCGTCCTCTCTTCTGTAGAGTGTCAGCTCTTATGTGCAGGGTCCTCTCTCCTGTAGAGTGTCAGCTCTTATGTGCAGTGTCCTCTCTCCTGTAGAGTGTCAGATCTTTTGTGCTGTGTCCTCTCTCCTGTAGAGTGTCAGCTCTTATGTGCAGGGTCCTCTCTCCTGTAGAGTGTCAGCTCTTATGTGCAGTGTCCTCTCTTCTGTAGAGTGTCAGCTCTTATGTGCAGGGTCCTCTCTCCTGTAGAGTGTCAGCTCTTATGTGCAGTGTCCTCTCTCCTATAGTGTGTCAGCTCTTATGTGTAGGATCCTATCTCCTGTAGAGTGTCAGCTCTTATGTGCAGTGTCCTCTCTCCTGTAGAGTGTCAGCTCTTACGTGCAGGATCCTCTCTCCTGTAGAGTGTCAGCTCTTTTGTGCTGTGTCCTCTCACCTGTAGAGTGTCAGCTCTTATGTGCAGGGTCCTCTCTCCTGTAGAGTGTCAGCTCTTATGTGCAGTGTCCTCTCTTCTGTAGAGTGTCAGCTCTTATGTGCAGGGTCCTCTCTCCTGTAGAGTGTCAGCTCTTATGTGCTGTGTCCTCTCTCCTGTAGAGTGTCAGCTCTTATGTGCAGGGTCCTCTCTCCTGTAGAGTGTCAGCTCTTATGTGCAGGGTCCTCTCTCCTGTAAAGTGTCAGCTCTTATGTGCAGGGTCCATTCTCCAGTAGAGTGTCAGCTCTTATGTGCTGTGCCCTCTCTCCTGTAGAGTGTCAGCTCTTATGTGCAGGGTCCTCTCTCCTGTAGAGTGTCATCTCTTATGTGCAGTGTCCTCTCTTCTGTAGAGTGTCAGCTCTTATGTGCAGGGTACTCTCTCCTGTAGAGTGTCAGCTCTTATGTGCTGTGTCCTCTCTCCTGTAGAGTGTCAGCTCTTATGTGCAGGGTCCTCTCTCCTGTAGAGTGTCAGCTCTTATGTGCAGGGTCCTCTCTCCTGTAGAGTGTCAGCTCTTATGTGCAGGGTCCATTCTCCTGTAGAGTGTCAGCTCTTATGTGCTGTGCCCTCTCTCCTGTAGAGTGTCAGCTCTTATGTGCAGGGTCCTCTCTCTTGTGTAGTGTCAGCTCTTATGTGCTGTGTCCTCTCTCCTGTAGAGTGTCTGCTCTTATGTGCAGTGTCCTCTCTCCTGTAGAGTGTCAGCTCATATGTGCAGGGTCCTCTCTCTCCTGTAGAGTGTCAGCTCTTATGTGCAGGATCGTCTCTCCTGTAGAGTGTCAGCTCTTATGTGCAGGGTCCTCTCTCCTGTAGAGTGTCAGCTCTTATGTTCTGTGTCCTCTCTCCTGTAGAGTGTCAGCTCTTAAGTGCAGGATCCTCTCTCCTATAGAGTGTCAGCTCTTATGTGCAGTGTCATCTCTCCTGTATTGTGTCAGCTCTTATGTGCAGAGTCCTTTCTCCTGTAGAGTGTCAGCTCTTATGTGCAGGGTCCTCTCTCCTGTAGAGTGTCAGCTCTTATGTGCAGGGTTCTCTCTACTGTAGAGTGTCAGCTCTTATTTGCAGTGTCCTCTCTCCTGTAGAGTGTCAGCTCTTATGTGCAGAGTCCTTTCTCCTGTAGAGTGTCAGCTCTTATGTGCTGTGTCCTCTCTCCTGTAGAGTGTCAGCTCTTATGTGCAGGGTTCTCTCTCCTGTAGAGTGTCAGCTCTTATGTGCAGGGTCCTCTCTCCTGTAGAGTGTCAGCTCCTATGTGCAGGGTCCATTCTCCTGTAGAGTGTCAGCTCTTATGTGCTGTGCCCTCTCTCCTGTAGAGTGTCAGCTCTTATGTGCAGGGTCCTCTCTCTTGTGTAGTGTCAGCTCTTATGTGCTGTGTCCTCTCTCCTGTAGAGTGTCTGCTCTTATGTGCAGTGTCCTCTCTCCTGTAGAGTGTCAGCTCATATGTGCAGGGTCCTCTCTCTCCTGTAGAGTGTCAGCTCTTATGTGCAGGATCGTCTCTCCTGTAGAGTGTCAGCTCTTATGTGCAGGGTCCTCTCTCCTGTAGAGTGTCAGCTCTTAAGTGCAGGATCCTCTCTCCTATAGAGTGTCAGCTTTTATGTGCAGTGTCATCTCTCCTGTAGAGTGTCAGCTCTTATGTGCAGAGTCCTCTCTCCTGTAAAGTGTCAGCTCTTATGTGCAGGGTCCATTCTCCAGTAGAGTGTCAGCTCTTATGTGCTGTGCCCTCTCTCCTGTAGAGTGTCAGCTCTTATGTGCAGGGTCCTCTCTCCTGTAGAGTGTCAGCTCTTATGTGCAGGGTTCTCTCTACTGTAGAGTGTCAGCTCTTATTTGCAGTGTCCTCTCTCCTGTAGAGTGTCAGCTCTTATGTGAAGGGTCCTCTATCTCCTGTAGAGTGTCAGTTCTTTTGTGCAGGATCCTCTCTACTGTAGAGTGTCAGCTATTATGTGCAGTTTCCTCTCTCCTGTAGAGTGTCAGCTCTTATGTGCAGGATCCTATCTCCTGTAGAGTGTCAGCTCTTATGTGCAGTGTCCTCTCTCCTGTAGAGTGTCAGCTCTTATGTGCAGTGTCCTCTCTCCTCTAGAGTGTCAGCTCTTATGTGCAGGGTCCTCTCTCCTGTAGAGTGTCAGCTGTTATGTGCAGGGTCCTCTCTCCTGTAGAATGTCAGCTCTTACGTGCAGGATCCTCTCTCCTGTAGAGTGTCAGCTCTTATGTGCTGTTTCCTCTATCCTGTAGAGTGTCAGCTCTTATGTACAGGGTCCTCTCTCCTGTAGAGTGTCAGCTCTTATGTGCTGTGCACTTTCTCCTGTAGAGTGTCAGCTCTAATGTGCAGTGTCCTCTCTCCTGTAGAGTGTCAGCTCTTATGTGCAGTGTCCTCTCTCCTGTAGAGTGTCAGCTCTTATGTGCAGGATCCTCTCTCCTGTACAGTGTCAGCTCTTATGTGCAGTGGCCTCTCTCCTGTAGAGTGTCAGCTCTTATGTGCAGGGTCCACTCTCTCCTGTAGAGTGTCAGCTCTTTTGTGCAGGATCCTCTCTCCTGTAGAGTGTCAGCTCTTATGTGCAGTGTCCTCTCTCCTGTAGAGTGTCAGCTGTTATGTGCAGGATCCTCTCTCCTGTAGAGTGTCAGCTCTTATGAGCAGTTTCCTCTCTCCTGTAGAGTGTCAGCTCTTATGTGCAGGGTCCTCTCTCTCCTTTAGAGTGTCAGCTCTTATGTGCAGTGTCCTCTCTCCTGCAGAGTGTCAGCTCTTATGTGCAGGGTCCTCTCTCCTGCAGAGTGTAAGCTGTTATGTGCAGCCTCCTCTCTCCTGTAGAGTGTCAGCTCCTATGTGCAGTGTCCTCTCTCATGAAGAGTGCCAGCTCTTATGTGCAGGGTCCTCTCTCTCCTGTAGAGTGTCAGCTCTTTTGAGCAGGATCCTCTCTCCTGTGGAGTGTCAGCTCTTGTGTGCAGGATCCTCTCTCCTGTAGAGTGTCAGCTCTTATGTGCAGTGTCCTCTCTCCTGTAGAGTGTCAGCTCTTATGTGTAGGATCCAATCTCCTGTAGAGTGTCAGCTCTTTTGTGCATTGTCCTCTCTCCTGTAGAGTGTCAGCTCTTATGTGCAGGATCCTCTCTCCTGTAGAGTGTCAGCTCTTATGTGCAGGGTCCCCTCTCCTATAGAGTGTCAGCTCTTATGTGCAGTGTCATCTCTCCAGTATTGTGTCAGCTCTTATGTGCAGGGTCCTCTCTCCTGTAGAGTGTCAGCTCTTATGTGCAGAGTCCTCACTCCTATAGAGTGTCAGCTCTTATGTGCTGTGTCCTCTCTCCTGTAGAGTGTCAGCTCTTATGTGCAGGGTCCTCTCTACTGTAGAATGTCAGCTCTTATGTGCAGGGTCCTTTCTCCTGTAGAGTGTCAGCTCTTATGTGCTGTGACCTCTCTCCTGTAGAGTGTCAGCTCTTATGTGCAGGGTCCTCTCTCTTGTACAGTGTCAGCTCTTATGTGCTGTGTCCTCTCTCCTCTAGCGTTTCAGCTCTTATGTGCAGGGTCCTCTCTCCTGTAGAGTGTCAGCTCTTATGTGCAGGGTCCTCTCTCTCCTGTAGAGTGTCAGATATTTTTTGCAGGATCCTCTCTCCTGTAGAGTGTCAGCTTTTATGTGCAGGGTCATCTCTACTGTAGAGTGTCAGCTCTTATGTGCTGTGTCCTCTCTCCTCTAGAGTGTCAGCTCTTATGTGCTGTGTCCTCTCTCCTGTAGAGTGTCAGCTCTTATGTGCAGGGTCCTCTATCTCCTGTAGAGTGTCAGTTCTTTTGTGCAGGATCCTCTCTCCTGTAGAGTGTCAGCTAGTATGTGCATTGTAATCTCTCCTGTAGAGTGTCAGCTCTTATGTGCAGGATCCTCTCTCCTGTTGAGTGTAAGCTCTTATGTGCAGGATCCTCTCTCCTGTAGAGTGTCAGCTCTTATGTGCAGTGTCCTCTCTCTTGTAGAGTGTCAGCTCTTATGTGCAGTGTCCTCTCTCCTGTAGAGTGTCAGATCTTATGTGCAGTATCCTCTCTCCTGTAGAGTGTCAGCTCTTATGTGCAGGATCCTCTCTCCTGTAGAGTGTCAGCTCTTATGTGCAGTGTCCTCTCTCCTGTAGAGTGTCAGCTCTTATGTGCAGTGTCCTTTCTCCTGTAGAGTGTCAGATCTTATGTGCAGTATCCTATCTCCTGGAAGGTGTCAGCTCTTATGTGCAGTATCCTATCTCCTGGAAGGTTTCAGCTCTTTTGTGCAGGATCCTCTCTCCTGTAGAGTGTCAGCTCTTATGTGCAGTGTCTTCTCTCCAGTAGAGTGTCAGCTCTTATGTGAAGGATCCTCTCTCCTGTAGAGTGTCAGCTCTTATGTGCAGGATCCTCTCTCCTGTAGAGAGTCAGCTCTTATGAGCAGTTTCCTCTCTCCTGTAGAGTGTCAGCTCTTACGTGCAGGGTCCTCTCTCTCCTGTAGAGTGTCAGCTCTTATGTGCAGTGTCCTCTCTCCTGTAGAGTGTCAGCTCTTATGTGCAGGGTCCTCTCTCCTGTAGAGTGTAAGCTGTTATGTGCAGCCTCTTCTCTCCTGTAGAGAGTCAGCTCCTATGTGCAGTGTCCTCTCTCCTGTAGAGTGTCAGCTCTTATGTGCAGGGTCCTCTCTCTCCTGTAGAGTGTCAGCTCTTTTGAGCAGGATCCTCTCTCCTTTGGAGTGTCAGCTCTTGTGTGCAGGATCCTCTCTCCTGTAGAGTGTCAGCTCTTATGTGCAGTGTCCTCTCTCCTGTAGAGTGTCAGATCTTATGTGCAGTGTCATCTCTCCTGTAGAGTGTCAGCTCTTATGTGCAGTGTCCTCTCTCCTGTAGAGTGTCAGCTCTTATGTGTAGGATCCTATCTCCTGTAGAGTGTCAGCTCTTTTGTGCAGTGTCCTCTCTCCTGTAGAGTGTCAGCTCTTATGTGCAGGATCCTCTCTCCTGTAGAGTGTCAGCTCTTATGTGCTGTTTCCTCTCTCCTGTAGAGTGTCAGCTCTTATGTGCAGGGTCCTCTCTCCTGTAGAGTGTCAGCATTTATTTTGCAGGGTCCTCTCTCCTGTAGAGTGTCAGCTCTTATGTGCAGGGTCCTTTCTCCTGTAGAGTGTCAGCTCTTATGTGCAGTGTCCTCTCTCTTGTAGAGTGTCAGCTCTTATGTGCAGTGTCCTCTCTCCTGTAGAGTGTCAGCTCTTATGTGCAGGGTCCTCTCTCCTGTAGAATGTCAGCTCTTACGTGCAGGATCCTCTCTCCTGTAGAGTGTCAGCTCTTATGTGCTGTTTCCTCTCTCCTGTAGAGTGTCAGCTCTTATGTTTAGGGTCCTCTCTCCTGTAGAGTGTCAGCACTTATGTGCAGGGTCCTCTCTCCTGTATAGTGTCAGCTCTTATGTGCAGGGTCCTTTCTCCTGTAGAGTGTCAGCTCTTATGTGCTGTGCCCTTTCTCCTGTAGAGTGTCAGCTCTAATGTGCAGTGTCCTCTCTCCTGTAGAGTGTCAGCTCTTATGTGCAGGGTCCTCTCTCTCCTGTAGAGTGTCAGCTCTTTTGTGCAGGATCCTCTCTCCTGTAGAGTTTCAGCTCTTATGTGCAGTGTCCTCTCTCCTGTAGAGTGTCAGCTCTTATGTGCAGGATCCTCTCTCCTGTAGAGTGTTAGCTCTTATGTGCAGGATCCTCTCTCCTGTAGAGTGTCAGCTCTTATGGGCAGTGTCCTCTCTCCTGTAGAGTGTCAGTTCTTATGTGCAGGGTCCTCTCTCTCCTGTAGAGTGTCAGCTCTTATGTGCAGTGTCCTCTCTCCTGTAGAGTGTCAGCTCTTTCGTGCAGGATCCTCTCTCCTGTAGAGTGTCAGCTCTTATGTGCTGTTTCCTCTCTCCTGTAGAGTGTTAGCTCTTATGTGCAGGGTCCTCTCTCCTGTAGAGTGTCAGCACTTATGTGCAGGGTCCTCTCTCCTGTAGAGTGTCAGCTCTTATGTGCAGGGTCCTTTCTCCTGTAGAGTGTCAGCTCTTATGTGCTGTGCCCTTTCTCCTGTAGAGTGTCAGCTCTAATGTGCAGTGTCCTCTCTCCTGTAGACTGTCAGCTCTTATGTGCAGGGTCCTCTCTCTCCTGTAGAGTGTCAGCTCTTTTGTGCAGGATCCTCTCTCCTGTAGAGTGTCAGCTCTTATGTGCAGTGTCCTCTCTCCTGTGGCGTGTCAGCTCTTATGTGCAGGATCCTCTCTACTGTAGAGTGTTAGCTCTTATGTGCAGGATCCTCTCTCCTGTAGAGTGTCAGCTCTTATGTGCAGTGTCCTCTCTCCTGTAGAGTGTCAGCTCTTATGTGCAGGGTTCTCTCTCTCCTGTAGAGTGTCAGCTCTTATGTGCAGTGTCCTCTCTCCTGTAGAGTGTCAGCTCTTATGTGCAGTGTCCTCTCTCCTGTAGTGTGTCAGATCTTATGTGCAGTATCCTGTGTCCTGTAGAGTTTCAGCTCTTATGTGCAGCCTCCTCTCTCCTGTAGAGTGTCAGCTCTTAAGTGCAGGGTCCTCTCTCCTGTAGAGTTTAAGCTGTTATGTGCAGCCTCCTATCTCCTCTAGAGTGTCAGCTCCTATGTGCAGTGTCCTCTCTCCTGTAGAGTGTCAGCTCTTATGTGCAGCCTCCTCTCTCCTGTAGAGTGTCAGCTCTAATGTGCAGGGTCCTCTCTCCTGTATAGTGTCAGCTCTTATGTGCAGGGTCCCCTCTCCTGTAGAGTGTCAGCTTTTATCTGCAATGTCCTCTCTCCTGAAGAGTGTCAGCTCTTTTGTGCAGGGTCCTCTGTCCTGTAGAGTGTCAGCTCTTATGTGCAGGGTCTCCTCTCCTGTAGATTGTCAGCTCTTATGTGCAAGGTCCTCTCTCCTGTAGAGTGTCGGCTCTTATGTGCAGGGTCCTCTCTCCTGTAGAGTGTCAGCTCTTATGTGCAGGGTCCCCTCTCCTGTACAGTGTCAGCTCTTCTTTGCAGAGTTCTCTTTCTCCAGTAGAGTGTCAGGCCTTTTTTGCAGGGTCCTCTCTCTCGTGTAGATTGTCAGCTTTTATGTGCAGTGTCCTCTCTCGTGTAGAGTGCCAGCTCTTATGTGCCGCCTCCTCTCTCCTGTAGAGTGTCAGCTCTTATGTGCAGGGTCCCCTCTCCTGTAGAATGTCAGCTCTTATGTGCAGGGTCCTCTCTCCTGTAGAGTGTCAGCTCTTATGTGCAGGGTCCTCTCTCCTGTAGAGTGTCAGCTCTTTTGTGCAGGGTCCTCTCTCCTGTAGAGTGTCAGCTCTTATGTGCAGGGTCCCCTCTCCTGTAGAGTGTCAGCTCTTAAGTGAAAGGTCCTCTCTCTCTAGTGTAGAGTGTCAGCTCTTATGTGCAGGGTCCTCTCTCCTGTAGAGTGTCAGCTCTTATGTGCAGGGTCCCCTATCCTGTAGAGTGTCAGCTCTTATGTGCAGGGTCCTCTCTCCTGTAGAGTGTCAGCTCTTATGTGCAGTGTCCTCTCTCCTGTAGAGTGTAAGCTGTTATGTGCAGCCTCCTCTCTCCTGTAGAGTGTCAGCTCCTATGTGCAGTGTCCTCTCTCCTGTAGAGTGTCAGCTCTTATGTGCAGGGTCCTCTATCTCCTGTAGAGTGTCAGCTCTTTTGTGCAGGATCCTCTCTCCTGTGGAGTGTCAGCTCTTGTGTGCAGTGTCCTCTCTCCTGTAGAGTGTCAGATCTTATGTGCAGTGTCATCTCTCCTGTAGAGTGTCAGCTCTTATGTGCAGTGTCCTCTCTCCTGTAGAGTGTCAGCTCTTATGTGTAGGATCCTATCTCCTGTAGAATGTCAGCTCTTATGTGCAGTGTCCTCTCTCCTGTAGAGTGTCAGCTCTTATGTGCAGGATCCTCTCTCCTGTAGAGTGTCAGCTCTTATGTGCAGGGTCCCCTCTCCTATAGATTGTCAGCTCTTATGTGCAGTGTCATCTCTCCAGTATTGTGTCAGCTCTTATGTGCAGGGTCCTCTCTCCTGTAGAGTGTCAGCTCTTATGTGCAGAGTCCTCACTCCTATAGAGTGTCAGCTCTTATGTGCTGTGTCCTCTCTCCTGTAGAGTGTCAGCTCTTATGTGCAGGTTCCTCTCTCCTGTAGATTGTCAGCTCTTATGTGCAGGGTCCTCTCTATCCTGTAGAGTGTCAGATCTTTTGTGCAGGATCCTCTCTCCTGTAGAGTGTCAGCTTTTATGTGCAGGGTCCTCTCTACTGTAGAGTGTCAGCTCTTATGTGCTGTGTCCTCTCTCCTCTAGAGTGTCAGCTCTTATGTGCTGTGTCCTCTCTCCTGTAGAGTGTCAGCTCTTATGTGCAGGGTCCTCTATCTCCTGTAGAGTGTCAGTTCTTTTGTGCAGGATCCTCTCTCCTGTAGAGTGTCAGCTAGTATGTGCAGTGTCCTCTCTCCTGTAGAGTGTCAGCTCTTATGTGCAGGATCCTCTCTCCTGTTGAGTGTAAGCTCTTATGTGCAGGATCCTCTCTCCTGTAGAGTGTCAGCTCTTATGTGCAGTGTCCTCTCTCCTGTAGAGTGTCAGCTCTTATGTGCAGTGTCCTCTCTCCTGTAGAGTGTCAGATCTTATGTGCAGTATCCTATCTCCTGTAGAGTGTCAGCTCTTATGTGCAGGATCCTCTCTCCAGTAGAGTGTCAGCTCTTATGTGCAGGATCCTATCTTCTGTAGAGTATCAGCTCTTATGTGCAGTGTCCTCTCTCCTGTAGAGTGTCAGCTCTTATGTGCAGTGTCCTCTCTCCTGTAGAGTGTCAGCTCTTATGTGCAGGGTCCTCTCTCCTGTAGAATGTCAGCTCTTACGTGCAGGATCCTCTCTCCTGTAGAGTGTCAGCTCTTATGTGCTGTTTCCTCTCTCCGGTAGAGTGTCAGCTCTTATGTGCAGGGTCCTCTCTCCTGTAGAGTGTCAGCACTTATGTGCAGGGTCCTCTCTCCTGTAGAGTGTCAGCTCTTATGTGCAGTGTCCTTTCTCCTGTAGAGTGTCAGCTCTTATGTGCTGTGCCCTTTCTCCTGTAGAGTGTCAGCTCTAATGTGCAGTGTCCTCTCTCCTGTAGAGTGTCAGCTCTTATGTGCAGGGTCCTCTCTCTCCTGTAGAGTGTCAGCTCTTTTGTGCAGGATCCTCTCTCCTGTAGAGTGTCAGCTCTTATGTGAAGTGTCCTCTCTCCTGTAGAGTGTCAGTTCTTATGTGCAGGATCCTCTCTCCTGTAGAGTGTTAGCTCTTATGTGCAGGGTCCTCTCTCCTGTAGAGTGTCAGCTCTTATGTGCAGTGTCCTCTCTCCTGTAGAGTGTCAGTTCTTATGTGCAGGGTCCTCTCTCTCCTGTAGAGTGTCAGCTCTTATGTGCAGTGTCCTCTCTCCTGTAGAGTGTCAGCTCTTACGTGCAGGATCCTCTCTCCTGTAGTGTGTCAGCTCTTATGTGCTGTTTCCTCTCTCCTGTAGAGTGTCAGCTCTTATGTGCAGAGTCCTCTCTCCTGTAGAGTGTCAGCACTTATGTGCAGGGTCCTCTCTCCTGTAGAGTGTCAGCTCTTATGTGCAGGGTTCTTTCTCCTGTAGAGTGTCAGCTCTTATGTGCTGTGCCCTTTCTCCTGTAGAGTGTCAGCTCTAATGTGCAGTGTCCTCTCTCCTGTAGAGTGTCAGCTCTTATTTGCAGGGTCCTCTCTCTCCTGTAGAGTGTCAGCTCTTTTGTGCAGGATCCTCTCTTCCTGTAGAGTGTCAGCTCTTATGTCCAGTGTCCTCTCTCCTGTAGCGTGTCAGCTCTTATGTGCAGGATCCTCTCTCCTGTAGAGTGTTAGCTCTTATGTGCAGGATCCTCTCTCCTGTAGAGTGTCAGCTCTTATGTGCAGTGTCCTCTCTCCTGTAGAGTGTCAGCTCTTATGTGCAGGGTCCTCTCTCTCCTGTAGAGTGTCAGCTCTTATGTGCAGTGTCCTCTCTCCTGTAGAGTGTCAGCTCTTATGTGCAGTGTACTCTCTCCTGTAGTGTGTCAGATCTTATGTGCTGTATCCTGTGTCCTGTAGAGTGTCAGCTCTTATGTGCAGCCCACTCTCTCCTGTAGAGAGTCAGCTCTTACGTGCAGGGTCCTCTCTCCTGTAGAGTTTAAGCTGTTATGTGCAGCCTCCTATCTCCTGTAGATTGTCAGCGCCTATGTGCAGTGTCCTCTCTCCTGTAGAGTGTCAGCTCTTATGTGCAGCCTCCTCTCTCCTGTAGAGTGTCAGCTCTTATGTGCAGGGTCCTCTCTCCTGTAGAGTGTCAGCTCTTATGTGCAGGGTCCCCTCTCCTGTAGAGTGTCAGCTCTAATGTGCAGAGTCCTCTCTCTTGTAGAGTGTCAGCTCTTATCTGCAAGGTCCTCTCTCCTGTAGAGTGTCAGCTCTTTTGTGCAGGGTCCTCTGTCCTGTAGAGTGTCAGCTCTTATGTGCAGGGTCCCCTCTCCTGTAGATTGTCAGCTCTTATGTGCAAGGTCCTCTCTCCTGTAGAGTGTCGGCCCTTATGTGCAGGGTCCTCTCTCCTGTAGAGTGTCAGCTCTTATGTGCAGGGTCCCCTCTCCTTTACAGTGTCAGCTCTTCTTTGCAGAGTCCTCTTTCTCCTGTAGAGTGTCAGGTCTTTTTTGCAGGGTCCTCTCTCTCCTGTAGAGTGTCAGCTTTTATGTGCAGTGTCATCTCTCCTGTAGAGTGCCAGCTCTTATGTGCCGCCTCCTCTCTCCTGTAGAGTGTCAGCTCTTAAATGCAGGGTCCCCTCTCCTGTAGAGTGTCAGCTCTTATATGCAGGGTCCTCTCTCCTGTAGAGTGTCAGCTCTTATGTGCAGGGTCCTCTCTCCTATAGAGTGTCAGCTCTTTTGTGCAGGGTCCTCTCTCATGTAGAGTGTCAGCTCTTATGTGCAGGGTCCCCTCTCCTGTAGAGTGTCAGCTCTTATGTACAAGGTCCTCTCTCTCTAGTGCAGAGTGTCAGCTCTTATGTGCAGGGTCCTCTCTCCTGTAGAGTGTCAGCTCTTATGTGCAGGGTCCCCTCTCCTGTAGAGTGTCAGCTCTTATGTGCAGGGTCCTCTCTCCTGTAGAGTGTCAGCTCTTATGTGCTGTGTCCTCTCTCCTGTAGAGTGTCAGCTCTTTTGTGCAGGATCCTCTCTCCTGTAGAGTGTCAGCTCTTATGTGCAGTATCCTGTCTCCTGTAGAGTGTCAGCTCTTATGTGCAGGGTCGTCTCTCTCCTGTAGAGTGTCAGCTCTTATGTGCAGGATCCTCTCTCCTGTAGAGTGTCAGCTCTTATGTGCAGGGTCCTCTCTCCTGTAGAGTGTCAGATCTTATGTGCAGGGTCCTCTCTCCTGTAGAGTGTAAGCTGTTATGTGCAGCCTCCTCTCTCCTGTAGAGTGTCAGCTCCTATGTGCAAGGTCCTCTCTCCTGTAGAGTGTCAGCTCTTATGTGCAGGGTCCTCTCTCCTGTAGAGTGTCAGCTCTTATGTGCAGGGTCCCCTCTCCTGTAGAGTGTCAGCTCTTTTGTGCAGGATCCTCTCTCCTGTAGAGTGTCAGCTCTTATGTGCAGTATCCTGTCTCCTGTAGAGTGTCAGCTCTTATGTGCAGTGTCATCTCTCCAGTATTGTGTCAGCTCTTATGTGCAGGGTCCTCTCTCCTATAGAGTGTCAGCTCTTATGTGCAGTGTCCTCACTCCTATAGAGTGTCAGCTCTTATGTGATGTGTCCTCTCTCCTGTAGAGTGTCAGCTCTTATGTGCAGGGTCCTCTCTCCTGTAGAGTGTCAGCTCTTATGTGCAGGGTCCTCACTACTGTAGAATGTCAGCTCTTATGTGCAGGGTCCTTTCTCCTGTAGAGTGTCAGCTATTATGTGCAGGGTCCTCTCTCTTGTACAGTGTCAGCTCTTATGTGCTGTGTCCCCTCTCCTGTAGAGTGTCAGCTCTTATGTGCAGGGTCCTCTCTCCTGTAGAGTGTCAGCACTTATGTGCAGTATCCTGTCTCCTGTAGAGTGTCAGCTCTTATGTGCAGGGTCCTCTCTCTCCTGTAGAGTGTCAGCTCTTATGTGCAGTGTGATCTCTCCTGTAGAGTGTCAGCTCTTATGTGCAGGGTCCTCACTCCTGAAGAGTGTAAGCTGTTATGTGCAGCCTCCTCTCTCCTGTAGAGTGTCAGCTCCTATGTGCAAGGTCCTCTCTCCTGTAGAGTGTCAGCTCTTATGTGCAGGGTCCTCCCTCCTGTAGAGTGTCAGCTCTTATGTGCAGGGTCCCCTCTCATGTAGAGTGTCAGCTCTTATGTGCAGGGTCCTCTCTCCTGCAGAGTGTCAGCTCTTTTGTGCAGGATCCTCTCTCCTGTAGAGTGTCAGCTCTTATGTGCAGTATCCTGTCTCCTGTAGAGTGTCAGCTCTTATGTGCAGTGTCATCTCTCCAGTATTGTGTCAGCTCTTATGTGGAGGGTCCTCTCTCCTATAGAGTGTCAGCTCTTATGTGCAGTGTCCTCACTCCTATAGAGTGTCAGCTCTTATGTGCTGTGTCCTCTCTCCTGTAGAGTGTCAGCTCTTATGTGCAGGGCCCTCTCTCCTGTAGAGTGTCAGCTCTTATGTGCAGGGTCCTCTCTACTGTAGAATGTCAGCTCTTATGTGCAGGGTCCTTTCTCCTGTAGAGTGTCAGCTGTTATGTGCAGGGTCCTCTCTCTTGTACAGTGTCAGCTCTTAAGTGCTGTGTCCCCTCTCCTGTAGAGTGTCAGCTCTTATGTGCAGGGTCCTCTCTCCTGTAGAGTGTCAGCTCTTATGTGCAGTGTCCTCTCTTCTGTAGAGTGTCAGCTCTTATGTGCAGGGTCCTCTCTCCTGTAGAGTGTCAGCTCTTATGTGCTGTGTCCTCTCTCCTGTAGAGTGTCAGATCTTTTGTGCTGTGTCCTCTCTCCTGTAGAGTGTCAGCTCTTATGTGCAGGGTCCTCTCTCCTGTAGAGTGTCAGCTCTTATGTGCAGTGTCCTCTCTCCTGTAGAGTGTCAGCTCTTATGTGCAGGGTCCTCTCTACTGTAGAATGTCAGCTCTTATGTGCAGGGTCCTTTCTCCTGTAGAGTGTCAGCTATTATGTGCAGGGTCCTCTCTCTTGTACAGTGTCAGCTCTTATGTGCTGTGTCCCCTCTCCTGTAGAGTGTCAGCTCTTATGTGCAGGGTCCTCTCTCCTGTAGAGTGTCAGCTCTTATGTGCAGTATCCTGTCTCCTGTAGAGTGTCAGCTCTTATGTGCAGGGTCGTCTCTCTCCTGTAGAGTGTCAGCTCTTATGTGCAGGATCCTCTCTCCTGTAGAGTGTAAGCTGTTATGTGCAGCCTCCTCTCTCCTGTAGAGTGTCAGCTCCTATGTGCAAGGTCCTCTCTCCTGTAGAGTGTCAGCTCTTATGTGCAGGGTCCTCTCTCCTGTAGAGTGTCAGCTCTTATGTGCAGGGTCCCCTCTCCTTTAGAGTGTCAGCTCTTATGTGCAGGGTCCTCTCTCCTGTAGAGTGTCAGCTCTTTTGTGCAGGATCCTCTCTCCTGTAGAGTGTCAGCTCTTATGTGCAGTATCCTGTCTCCTGTAGAGTGTCAGCTCTTATGTGCAGTGTCATCTCTCCAGTATTGTGTCAGCTCTTATGTGCAGGGTCCTCTCTCCTATAGAGTGTCAGCTCTTATGTGCAATGTCCTCACTCCTATAGAGTGTCAGCTCTTTTGTGCTGTGTCCTCTCTCCTGTAGAGTGTCAGCTCTTATGTGCAGGGTCCTCTCTCCTGTAGAGTGTCAGCTCTTATGTGCAGGGTCCTCTCTACTGTAGAATGTCAGCTCTTATGTGCAGGGTCCTTTCTCCTGTAGAGTGTCAGCTATTATGTGCAGGGTCCTCTCTCTTGTACAGTGTCAGCTCTTATGTGCTGTGTCCCCTCTCCTGTAGAGTGTCAGCTCTTATGTGCAGGGTCCTCTCTTCTGTAGAGTGTCAGCTCTTATGTGCAGTATCCTGTCTCCTGTAGAGTGTCAGCTCTTATGTGAGGGTCGTCTCTCTCCTGTAGAGTGTCAGCTCTTATGTGCAGGATCCTCTCTCCTGTAGAGTGTCAGCTCTTATGTGCAGGGTCCTCTCTACTGTAGAATGTCAGCTCTTATGTGCAGGGTCCTTTCTCCTGTAGAGTGTCAGCTATTATGTGCAGGGTCCTCTCTCTTGTACAGTGTCAGCTCTTATGTGCTGTGTCCCCTCTCCTGTAGAGTGTCAGCTCTTATGTGCAGGGTCCTCTCTTCTGTAGAGTGTCAGCTCTTATGTGCAGTATCCTGTCTCCTGTAGAGTGTCAGCTCTTATGTGAGGGTCGTCTCTCTCCTGTAGAGTGTCAGCTCTTATGTGCAGGATCCTCTCTCCTGTAGAGTGTCAGCTCTTATGTGCAGGATCCTCTCTCCTGTAGAGTGTCATCTCTTATGTGCAGTTTCCTCTCTCCTGTAGAGTGTCAGCTCTTATGTGCAGGGTCCTCTCTCTCCTGTAGAGTGTCAGCTCTTATGTGCAGTGTGATCTCTCCTGTAGAGTGTCAGCTCTTATGTGCAGGGTCCTCACTCCTGAAGAGTGTAAGCTGTTATGTGCAGCCTCCTCTCTCCTGTAGAGTGTCAGCTCCTATGTGCAAGGTCCTCTCTCCTGTAGAGTGTCAGCTCTTATGTGCAGGGTCCTCTCTCCTGTAGAGTGTCAGCTCTTATGTGCAGGGTCCCCTCTCATGTAGAGTGTCAGCTCTTATGTGCAGGGTCCTCTCTCCTGTAGAGTGTCAGCTCTTTTGTGCAGGATCCTCTCTCCTGTAGAGTGTCAGCTCTTATGTGCAGTATCCTGTCTCCTGTAGAGTGTCAGCTCTTATGTGCAGTGTCATCTCTCCAGTATTGTGTCAGCTCTTATGTGCAGGGTCCTCTCTCCTATAGAGTGTCAGCTCTTATGTGCAGTGTCCTCACTCCTATAGAGTGTCAGCTCTTATGTGCTGTGTCCTCTCTCCTGTAGAGTGTCAGCTCTTATGTGCAGGGCCCTCTCTCCTGTAGAGTGTCAGCTCTTATGTGCAGGGTCCTCTCTACTGTAGAATGTCAGCTCTTATGTGCAGGGTCCTTTCTCCTGTAGAGTTTCAGCTGTTATGTGCAGGGTCCTCTCTCTTGTACAGTGTCAGCTCTTATGTGCTGTGTCCCCTCTCCTGTAGAGTGTCAGCTCTTATGTGCAGGGTCCTCTCTCCTGTAGAGTGTCAGCTCTTATGTGCAGTGTCCTCTCTTCTGTAGAGTGTCAGCTCTTATGTGCAGGGTCCTCTCTCCTGTAGAGTGTCAGCTCTTATGTGCAGTGTCCTCTCTCCTGTAGAGTGTCAGATCTTTTGTGCTGTGTCCTATCTCCTGTAGAGTGTCAGCTCTTATGTGCAGGGTCCTCTCTCCTGTAGAGTGTCAGCTCTTATGTGCAGTGTCCTCTCTTCTGTAGAGTGTCAGCTCTTATGTGCAGGGTCCTCTCTCCTGTAGAGTGTCAGCTCTTATGTGCAGTGTCCTCTCTCCTGTAGTGTGTCAGCTCTTATGTGTAGGATCCTATCTCCTGTAGAGTGTCAGCTCTTATGTGCAGTGTCCTCTCTCCAGTAGAGTGTCAGCTCTTACGTGCAGGATCCTCTCTCCTGTAGAGTCTCAGCTCTTTTGTGCTGTGTCCTCTCTCCTGTAGAGTGTCAGCTCTTATGTGCAGGGTCCTCTCTCCTGTAGAGTGTCAGCTCTTATGTGCAGTGTCCTCTCTTCTGTAGAGTGTCAGCTCTTATGTGCAGGGTCCTCTCTCCTGTAGAGTGTCAGCTCTTATGTGCTGTGTCCTCTCTCCTGTAGAGTGTCAGCTCTTATGTGCAGGGTCCTCTCTCCTGTTGAATGTCAGCTCTTATGTGCTGTGTCCTCTCTTCTGTAGAGTGTCAGCTCTCATGTGCAGGGTCCTCTCTCCTGTAGAGTGTCAGCTCTTATGTACTGTGTCCTCTCTCTTGTAGAGTGTCATCTCTTATGTGAAGGGTCCTCTCTCCTGTAGAGTGTCAGCTCTTATGTGCAGGATCCTCTCTCCTGTAGAGTGTCAGCTCTTATGTGCAGGGTCCATTCTCCTGTAGAGTGTCAGCTCTTATGTGCTGTGCACTCTCTCCTGTAGAGTGTCATCTCTTATGTGCAGGGTCCTCTCTCCTGTAGAGTGTCAGCTCTTATGTGCAGGGTCCTTTCTCCTGTAGAGTGTCAGCTCTTATGTGCTGTGCACTTTCTCCTGTAGAGTGTCAGCTCTAATGTGCAGTGTCCTCTCTCCTGTAGAGTGTCAGCTCTTATGTGCAGTGTCCTCTCTCCTGTAGAGTGTCAGCTCTTATGTGCAGGATCCTCTCTCCTGTAGAGTGTCAGCTCTTATGTGCAGTCGCCTCTCTCCTGTAGAGTGTCAGCTCTTATGTGCAGGGTCCAATCTCTCCTGTAGAGTGTCAGCTCTTTTGTGCAGGATCCTCTCTCCTGTAGAGTGTCAGCTCTTATGTGCAGTGTCCTCTCTCCTGTAGAGTGTCAGCTCTTATGTGCAGGATCCTCTCTCCTGTAGAGTGTCAGCTCTTATGAGCAGTTTCCTCTCTACTGTAGAGTGTCAGCTCTTACGTGCAGGGTCCTCTCTCTCCTGTAGAGTGTCAGCTCTTATGTTCAGTGTCCTCTCTCCTGTAGAGTGTCAGCTCTTATGTGCAGGGTCCTCTCTCCTGCAGAGTGTAAGCTGTTATGTGCAGCCTCCTCTCTCCTGTAGAGTGTCAGCTCCTATGTGCAGTGTCCTCTCTCATGTAGAGTGTCAGCTCTTATGTGCAGGGTCCTCTCTCTCCTGTAGAGTGTCATCTCTTTTGAGCAGGATCCTCTCTCCTGTGGAGTGTCAGCTCTTGTGTGCAGGATCCTCTCTCCTGTAGAGTGTCAGATCTTATGTGCAGTGTCATCTCTCCTGTAGAGTGTCAGCTCTTATGTGCAGTGTCCTCTCTCCTGTAGAGTGTCAGCTCTTATGTGTAGGATCCTATCTCCTGTAGAGTGACAGCTCTTTTGTGCATTGTCCTCTCTCCTGTAGAGTGTCAGCTCTTATGTGCAGGATCCTCTCTCCTGTAGAGTGTCAGCTCTTATGTGCAGGGTCCCCTCTCCTATAGAGTGTCAGCTCTTATGTGCAGTGTCATCTCTCCAGTATTGTGTCAGCTCTTATGTGCAGGGTCCTCTCTCCTGTAGATTGTCAGCTCTTATGTGCAGAGTCCTCACTCCTATATAGTGTCAGCTCTTATGTGCTGTGTCCTCTCTCCTGTAGAGTGTCAGCTCTTATGTGCAGGGTCCTCTCTACTGTAGAATGTCAGCTCTTATGTGCAGGGTCCTTTCTCCTGTAGAGTGTCAGCTCTTATGTGCTGTGCCCTCTCTCCTGTAGAGTGTCAGCTCTTATGTGCAGGGTCCTCTCTTGTACAGTGTCAGCTCTTATGTGCTGTGTCCTCTCTCCTCTAGCGTTTCAGCTCTTATGTGCAGGGTCCTCTCTCCTGTAGAGTGTCAGCTCTTATGTGCAGGGTCCTCTCTCTCCTGTAGAGTGTCAGATATTTTTTGCAGAATCCTCTCTCCTGTAGAGTGTCAGCTTTTATGTGCAGGGTCCTGTCTACTGTAGAGTGTCAGCTCTTATATACTGTGTCCTCTCTCCTCTAGAGTGTCAGCTCTTATGTGCTGTGTCCTCTCTCCTGCAGAGTGTCAGTTCTTTTGTGCAGGATCCTCTCTCCTGTAGAGTGTCAGCTAGTATGTGCATTGTAATCTCTCCTGTAGAGTGTCAGCTCTTATGTGCAGGATCCTCTCTCCTGTTGAGTGTAAGCTCTTATGTGCAGGATCCTCTCTCCTGTAGAGTGTCAGCTCTTATGTGCAGTGTCCTCTCTCCTGTAGTGTGTCAGCTCTTATTTGCAGTGTCCTCTCTCCTGTAGAGTGTCAGATCTTATGTGCAGTATCCTATCTCCTGTAGAGTGTCAGCTCTTATGTGCAGGATACTCTCTCCTGTAGAGTGTCAGCTCTTATGTGCAGTGTCCTCTCTCCTGTAGAGTGTCAGCTCTTATGTGCAGTGTCCTCTCTCCTGTAGAGTGTCAGCTCTTATGTGCAGGGTCGTCTCTCCTGTAGAGTGTCAGCTCTTATGTGCTGTGTCCTCTCTCCTGTAGAGTGTCAGATCTTTTGTGCTGTGTCCTCTCTCCTGTAGAGTGTCAGCTCTTATGTGCAGGGTCCTCTCTCCTGTAGAGTGTCAGCTCTTATGTGCAGGGTCCTCTCTCCTGTAGAGTGTCAGCTCTTATGTGCTGTGTCCTCTCTCCTGTAGAGTGTCAGATCTTTTGTGCTGTGTCCTCTCTCCTGTAGAGTGTCAGCTCTTATGTGCAGGGTCCTCTCTCCTGTAGAGTGTCAGCTCTTATGTGCAGTGTCCTCTCTCCTGTAGAGTGTCAGCTCTTATGTGCAGGGTCCTCTCTACTGTAGAATGTCAGCTCTTATGTGCAGGGTCCTTTCTCCTGTAGAGTGTCAGCTATTATGTGCAGGGTCCTCTCTCTTGTACAGTGTCAGCTCTTATGTGCTGTGTCCCCTCTCCTGTAGAGTGTCAGCTCTTATGTGCAGGGTCCTCTCTCCTGTAGAGTGTCAGCTCTTATGTGCAGTATCCTGTCTCCTGTAGAGTGTCAGCTCTTATTTGCAGGGTCGTCTCTCTCCTGTAGAGTGTCAGCTCTTATGTGCAGGATCCTCTCTCCTGTAGAGTGTAAGCTTTTATGTGCAGCCTCCTCTCTCCTGTAGAGTGTCAGCTCCTATGTGCAAGGTCCTCTCTCCTGTAGAGTGTCAGCTCTTATGTGCAGGGTCCTCTCTCCTGTAGAGTGTCAGCTCTTATGTGCAGGGTCCCCTCTCCTTTAGAGTGTCAGCTCTTATGTGCAGGGTCCTCTCTCCTGTAGAGTGTCAGCTCTTTTGTGCAGGATCCTCTCTCCTGTAGAGTGTCAGCTCTTATGTGCAGTATCCTGTCTCCTGTAGAGTGTCAGCTCTTATGTGCAGTGTCATCTCTCCAGTATTGTGTCAGCTCTTATGTGCAGGGTCCTCTCTCCTATAGAGTGTCAGCTCTTATGTGCAATGTCCTCACTCCTATAGAGTGTCAGCTCTTATGTGCTGTGTCCTCTCTCCTGTAGAGTGTCAGCTCTTATGTGCAGGGTCCTCTCTCCTGTAGAGTGTCAGCTCTTATGTGCAGGGTCCTCTCTATTGTAGAATGTCAGCTCTTATGTGCAGGGTCCTTTCTCCTGTAGAGTGTCAGCTATTATGTGCAGGGTCCTCTCTCTTGTACAGTGTCAGCTCTTATGTGCTGTGTCCCCTCTCCTGTAGAGTGTCAGCTCTTATGTGCAGGGTCCTCTCTCCTGTAGAGTGTCAGCTCTTATGTGCAGTATCCTGTCTCCTGTAGAGTGTCAGCTCTTATGTGCAGGGTCGTCTCTCTCCTGTAGAGTGTCAGCTCTTATGTGCAGGATCCTCTCTCCTGTAGAGTGTCAGCTCTTATGTGCAGGATCCTCTCTCCTGTAGAGTGTCATCTCTTATGTGCAGTTTCCTCTCTCCTGTAGAGTGTCAGCTCTTATGTGCAGGGTCCTCTCTCTCCTGTAGAGTGTCAGCTCTTATGTGCAGTGTGATCTCTCCTGTAGAGTGTCAGCTCTTATGTGCAGGGTCCTCACTCCTGAAGAGTGTAAGCTGTTATGTGCAGCCTCCTCTCTCCTGTAGAGTGTCAGCTCCTATGTGCAAGGTCCTCTCTCCTGTAGAGTGTCAGCTCTTATGTGCAGGGTCCTCTCTCCTGTAGAGTGTCAGCTCTTATGTGCAGGGTCCCCTCTCATGTAGAGTGTCAGCTCTTATGTGCAGGGTCCTCTCTCCTGTAGAGTGTCAGCTCTTTTGTGCAGGATCCTCTCTCCTGTAGAGTGTCAGCTCTTATGTGCAGTATCCTGTCTCCTGTAGAGTGTCAGCTCTTATGTGCAGTGTCATCTCTCCAGTATTGTGTCAGCTCTTATGTGCAGGGTCCTCTCTCCTATAGAGTGTCAGCTCTTATGTGCAGTGTCCTCACTCCTATAGAGTGTCAGCTCTTATGTGCTGTGTCCTCTCTCCTGTAGAGTGTCAGCTCTTATGTGCAGGGCCCTCTCTCCTGTAGAGTGTCAGCTCTTATGTGCAGGGTCCTCTCTACTGTAGAATGTCAGCTCTTATGTGCAGGGTCCTTTCTCCTGTAGAGTGTCAGCTGTTATGTGCAGGGTCCTCTCTCTTGTACAGTGTCAGCTCTTATTTGCTGTGTCCCCTCTCCTGTAGAGTGTCAGCTCTTATGTGCAGGGTCCTCTCTCCTGTAGAGTGTCAGCTCTTATGTGCAGTGTCCTCTCTTCTGTAGAGTGTCAGCTCTTATGTGCAGGGTCCTCTCTCCTGTAGAGTGTCAGCTCTTATGTGCAGTGTCCTCTCTCCTGTAGAGTGTCAGATCTTTTGTGCTGTGTCCTATCTCCTGTAGAGTGTCAGCTCTTATGTGCAGGGTCCTCTCTCCTGTAGAGTGTCAGCTCTTATGTGCAGTGTCCTCTCTTCTGTAGAGTGTCAGCTCTTATGTGCAGAGTCCTCTCTCCTGTAGAGTGTCAGCTCTTATGTGCAGTGTCCTCTCTCCTGTAGTGTGTCAGCTCTTATGTGTAGGATCCTATCTCCTGTAGAGTGTCAGCTCTTATGTGCAGTGTCCTCTCTCCAGTAGAGTGTCAGCTCTTACGTGCAGGATCCTCTCTCCTGTAGAGTCTCAGCTCTTTTGTGCTGTGTCCTCTCTCCTGTAGAGTGTCAGCTCTTATGTGCAGGGTCCTCTCTCCTGTAGAGTGTCAGCTCTTATGTGCAGTGTCCTCTCTTCTGTAGAGTGTCAGCTCTTATGTGCAGGGTCCTCTCTCCTGTAGAGTGTCAGCTCTTATGTGCTGTGTCCTCTCTCCTGTAGAGTGTCAGCTCTTATGTGCAGGGTCCTCTCTCCTGTTGAATGTCAGCTCTTATGTGCAGTGTCCTCTCTTCTGTAGAGTGTCAGCTCTCATGTGCAGGGTCCTCTCTCCTGTAGAGTGTCAGCTCTTATGTACTGTGTCCTCTCTCTTGTAGAGTGTCATCTCTTATGTGAAGGGTCCTCTCTCCTGTAGAGTGTCAGCTCTTATGTGCAGGGTCCTCTCTCCTGTAGAGTGTCAGCTCTTATGTGCAGGGTCCATTCTCCTGTAGAATGTCAGCTCTTATGTGCTGTGCCCTCTC
Source organism: Dendrobates tinctorius (assembly GCF_039654945.1). Lineage (NCBI taxonomy): Eukaryota > Metazoa > Chordata > Amphibia > Anura > Dendrobatidae > Dendrobates > Dendrobates tinctorius. The sequence continues at coordinate 1,115,457 of NW_027362095.1, forward strand.
TCCTGTAGAGTGTCATCTCTTATGTGCAGGGTCCTCTCTCCTGTAGAGTGTCAGCTCTTATGTGCAGGGTCCTCTCTCCTGTAGAGTGTCAGCTCTTATGTGCAGTATCCTGTCTCCTGTAGAGTGTCAGCTCTTATTTGCAGGGTCGTCTCTCTCCTGTAGAGTGTAAGCTGTTATGTGCAGCCTCCTCTCTCCTGTAGAGTGTCAGCTCCTATGTGCAAGGTCTTCTCTCCTGTAGAGTGTCAGCTCTTATGTGCAGGGTCCTCTCTCCTGTAGAGTGTCAGCTCTTATGTGCAGGGTCCCCTCTCCTTTAGAGTGTCAGCTCTTATGTGCAGGGTCCTCTCTCCTGTAGAGTGTCAGCTCTTTTGTGCAGGATCCTCTCTCCTGTAGAGTGTCAGCTCTTATGTGCAGTATCCTGTCTCCTGTAGAGTGTCAGCTCTTATGTGCAGTGTCATCTCTCCAGTATTGTGTCAGCTCTTATGTGCAGGGTCCTCTCTCCTATAGAGTGTCAGCTCTTATGTGCAATGTCCTCACTCCTATAGAGTGTCAGCTCTTATGTGCTGTGTCCTCTCTCCTGTAGAGTGTCAGCTCTTATGTGCAGGGTCCTCTCTCCTGTAGAGTGTCAGCTCTTATGTGCAGGGTCCTCTCTACTGTAGAATGTCAGCTCTTATGTGCAGGGTCCTTTCTCCTGTAGAGTGTCAGCTATTATGTGCAGGGTCCTCTCTCTTGTACAGTGTCAGCTCTTATGTGCTGTGTCCCCTCTCCTGTAGAGTGTCAGCTCTTATGTGCAGGGTCCTCTCTCCTGTAGAGTGTCAGCTCTTATGTGCAGTATCCTGTCTCCTTTAGAGTGTCAGCTCTTATGTGCAGGGTCGTCTCTCTCCTGTAGAGTGTCAGCTCTTATGTGCAGGATCCTCTCTCCTGTAGAGTGTCAGCTCTTATGTGCAGGATCCTCTCTCCTGTAGAGTGTCATCTCTTATGTGCAGTTTCCTCTCTCCTGTAGAGTGTCAGCTCTTATGTGCAGGGTCCTCTCTCTCCTGTAGAGTGTCAGCTCTTATGTGCAGTGTAATCTCTCCTGTAGAGTGTCAGCTCTTATGTGCAGGGTCCTCACTCCTGAAGAGTGTAAGCTGTTATGTGCAGCCTCCTCTCTCCTGTAGAGTGTCAGCTCCTATGTGCAAGGTCCTCTCTCCTGTAGAGTGTCAGCTCTTATGTGCAGGGTCCTCTCTCCTGTAGAGTGTCAGCTCTTATGTGCAGGGTCCCCTCTCATGTAGAGTGTCAGCTCTTATGTGCAGGGTCCTCTCTCCTGTAGATTGTCAGCTCTTTTGTGCAGGATCCTCTCTCCTGTAGAGTGTCAGCTCTTATGTGCAGTATCCTGTCTCCTGTAGAGTGTCAGCTCTTATGTGCAGTGTCATCTCTCCAGTATTGTGTCAGCTCTTATGTGCAGGGTCCTCTCTCCTATAGAGTGTCAGCTCTTATGTGCAGTGTCCTCACTCCTATAGAGTGTCAGCTCTTATGTGCTGTGTCCTCTCTCCTGTAGAGTGTCAGCTCTTATGTGCAGGGCCCTCTCTCCTGTAGAGTGTCAGCTCTTATGTGCAGGGTCCTCTCTACTGTAGAATGTCAGCTCTTATGTGCAGGGTCCTTTCTCCTGTAGAGTGTCAGCTGTTATGTGCAGGGTCCTCTCTCTTGTACAGTGTCAGCTCTTATGTGCTGTGTCCCCTCTCCTGTAGAGTGTCAGCTCTTATGTGCAGGGTCCTCTCTCCTGTAGAGTGTCAGCTCTTATGTGCAGTGTCCTCTCTCCTGTAGAGTGTCAGCTCTTATGTGCAGGGTCCTCTCTCCTGTAGAGTGTCAGCTCTTATGTGCAGTGTCCTCTCTCCTGTAGAGTGTCAGATCTTTTGTGCTGTGTCCTATCTCCTGTAGAGTGTCAGCTCTTATGTGCAGGGTCCTCTCTCCTGTAGAGTGTCAGCTCTTATGTGCAGTGTCCTCTCTTCTGTAGAGTGTCAGCTCTTATGTGCAGGGTCCTCTCTCCTGTAGAGTGTCAGCTCTAATGTGCAGTGTCCTCTCTCCTGTAGTGTGTCAGCTCTTATGTTTAGGATCCTATCTCCTGTAGAGTGTCAGCTCTTATGTGCAGTGTCCTCTCTCCAGTAGAGTGTCAGCTCTTACGTGCAGGATCCTCTCTCCTGTAGAGTCTCAGCTCTTTTGTGCTGTGTCCTCTCTCCTGTAGAGTGTCAGCTCTTATGTGCAGGGTCCTCTCTCCTGTAGAGTGTCAGCTCTTATGTGCAGTGTCCTCTCTTCTGTAGAGTGTCAGCTCTTATGTGCAGGGTCCTCTCTCCTGTAGAGTGTCAGCTCTTATGTGCTGTGTCCTCTCTCCTGTAGAGTGTCAGCTCTTATGTGCAGGGTCCTCTCTCCTGTTGAATGTCAGGTCTTATGTGCAGTGTCCTCTCTTCTGTAGAGTGTCAGCTCTCATGTGCAGGGTCCTCTCTCCTGTAGAGTGTCAGCTCTTATGTACTGTGTCCTCTCTCTTGTAGAGTGTCATCTCTTATGTGAAGGGTCCTCTCTCCTGTAGAGTGTCAGCTCTTATGTGCAGGGTCCTCTCTCCTGTAGAGTGTCAGCTCTTATGTGCAGGGTCCATTCTCCTGTAGAGTGTCAGCTCTTATGTGCTGTGCCCTCTCTCCTGTAGAGTGTCATCTCTTATGTGCAGGGTCCTCTCTCCTGTAGAGTGTCAGCTCTTATGTGCAGGGTCCTTTCTCCTGTAGAGTGTCAGCTCTTATGTGCTGTGCACTTTCTCCTGTAGAGTGTCAGCTCTAATGTGCAGTGTCCTCTCTCCTGTAGAGTGTCAGCTCTTATGTGCAGTGTCCTCTCTCCTGTAGAGTGTCAGCTCTTATGTGCAGGATCCTCTCTCCTGTAGAGTGTCAGCTCTTATGTGCAGTCGCCTCTCTCCTGTAGAGTGTCAGCTCTTATGTGCAGGGTCCAATCTCTCCTGTAGAGTGTCTTAGCTCTTTTGTGCAGGATCCTCTCTCCTGTAGAGTGTCAGCTCTTATGTGCAGTGTCCTCTCTCCTGTAGAGTGTCAGCTCTTATGTGCAGGATCCTCTCTCCTGTAGAGTGTCAGCTCTTATGAGCAGTTTCCTCTCTCCTGTAGAGTGTCAGCTCTTATGTGCAGGGTCCTCTCTCTCCTGTAGAGTGTCAGCTCTTATGTTCAGTGTCCTCTCTCCTGTAGAGTGTCAGCTCTTATGTGCAGGGTACTCTCTCCTGCAGAGTGTAAGCTGTTATGTGCAGCCTCCTCTCTCCTGTAGAGTGTCAGCTCCTATGTGCAGTGTCCTCTCTCATGTAGAATGTCAGCTCTTATGTGCAGGGTCCTCTCTCTCCTGTAGAGTGTCATCTCTTTTGAGCAGGATCCTCTCTCCTGTGGAGTGTCAGCTCTTGTGTGCAGGATCCTCTCTCCTGTAGAGTGTCAGATCTTATGTGCAGTGTCATCTCTCCTGTAGAGTGTCAGCTCTTATGTGCAGTGTCCTCTCTCCTGTAGAGTGTCAGCTCTTATGTGTAGTATCCTATCTCCTGTAGAGTGACAGCTCTTTTGTGCATTGTCCTCTCTCCTGTAGAGTGTCAGCTCTTATGTGCAGGATCCTCTCTCCTGTAGAGTGTCAGCTCTTATGTGCAGGGTCCCCTCTCCTATAGAGTGTCAGCTCTTATGTGCAGTGTCATCTCTCCAGTATTGTGTCAGCTCTTATGTGCAGGGTCCTCTCTCCTGTAGTTTGTCAGCTCTTATGTGCAGAGTCCTCACTCCTATAGAGTGTCAGCTCTTATGTGCTGTGTCCTCTCTCCTGTAGAGTGTCAGCTCTTATGTGCAGGGTCCTCTCTACTGTAGAATGTCAGCTCTTATGTGCAGGGTCCTTTCTCCTGTAGAGTGTCAGCTCTTATGTGCTGTGCCCTCTCTCCTGTAGAGTGTCAGCTCTTATGTGCAGGGTCCTCTCTTGTGCAGTGTCAGCTCTTATGTGCTGTGTCCTCTCTCCTGTAGAGTGTCAGCTCTTATGTGCAGGGTCCTCTCTCCTGTAGAGTGTCAGCTCTTATGTGCAGGGTCCTCTCTCTCCTGTAGAGTGTCAGATATTTTTTGCAGGATCCTCTCTCCTGTAGAGTGTCAGCTTTTATGTGCAGGGTCCTGTCTACTGTAGAGAGTCAGCTCTTATATACTGTGTCCTCTCTCCTCTAGAGTGTCAGCTCTTATGTGCTGTGTCCTCTCTCCTGCAGAGTGTCAGTTCTTTTGTGCAGGATCCTCTCTCCTGTAGAGTGTCAGCTAGTATGTGCATTGTAATCTCTCCTGTAGAGTGTCAGCTCTTATGTGCAGTATCCTCTCTCCTGTTGAGTGTAAGCTCTTATGTGCAGGATCCTCTCTCCTGTAGAGTGTCAGCTCTTATGTGCAGTGTCCTCTCTCCTGTAGTGTGTCAGCTCTTATGTGCAGTGTCCTCTCTCCTGTAGAGTGTCAGATCTTATGTGCAGTATCCTATCTCCTGTAGAGTGTCAGCTCTTATGTGCAGGATACTCTCTCCTGTAGAGTGTCAGCTCTTATGTGCAGTGTCCTCTCTCCTGTAGAGTGTCAGCTCTTATGTGCAGTGTCCTCTCTCCTGTAGAGTGTCAGATCTTATGTGCAGTATCCTATCTCCTGTAGAGTGTCAGCTCTTATGTGCAGGGTCCACTCTCTCCTGTAGAGTGTCAGCTCTTATGTGAAGGATCCTCTCTCCTGTAGAGTGTCAGCTCTTATGTGCAGGATCCTCTCTCCTGTAGAGTGTCAGCTCTTATGAGCAGTTTCCTCTCTCCTGTAGAGTGTCAGCTCTTATGTGCAGGGTCCTCACTCTCCTGTAGAGTGTCAGCTCTTATGTGCAGTGTCCTCTCTCCTGTAGAGTGTCAGCTCTTATGTGCAGGGTCCTCTCTCCTGTAGAGTGTAAGCTGTTATGTGCAGCCTCTTCTCTCCTGTAGAGAGTCAGCTCCTATGTGCAGTGTCCTCTCTCCTGTAGAGTGTCAGCTCTTATGTGCAGGGTCCTCTCTCTCCTGTAGAGTGTCAGCTCTTTTGAGCAGGATCCTCTCTCCTGTGGAGTGTCAGCTCTTGTGTGCAGGATCCTCTCTCCTGTAGAGTGTCAGCTCTTATGTGCAGTGTCCTCTCTCCTGTAGAGTGTCAGATCTTATGTGCAGTGTCATCTCTCCTGTAGAGTGTCAGCTCTTATGTGCAGTGTCCTCTCTCCTGTAGAGTGTCAGCTCTTATGTGTAGGATCCTATCTCCTGTAGAGTGTCAGCTCTTTTGTGCAGTGTCCTCTCTCCTGTAGAGTGTCAGCTCTTATGTGCAGGATCCTCTCTCCTGTAGAGTGTCAGCTCTTATGTGCAGGGTCCCCTCTCCTATAGAGTGTCAGCTCTTATGTGCAGTGTCATCTCTTCAGTATTGTGTCAGATCTTATGTGCAGGGTCCTCTCTCCTGTAGAGTGTCAGCTCTTATGTGCAGAGTCCTCACTCCTATAGAGTGTCAGCTCTTATGTGCTGTGTCCTCTCTCCTGTAGAGTGTCAGCTCTTATGTGCAGGGTCCTCTCTCCTGTAGAGTGTCAGCTCTTATGTGCAGGGTCCTCTCTACTGTAGAATGTCAGCTCTTATGTGCAGGGTCCTTTCTCCTGTAGAGTGTCAGCTCTTATGTGCTGTGCCCTCTCTCCTGTAGAGTGTCAGCTCTTATGTGCAGGGTCCTCTCTCTTGTACAGTGTCAGCTCTTATGTGCTGTGTCCTCTCTCCTCTAGCGTTTCAGCTCTTATGTGCAGGGTCCTCTCTCCTGTAGAGTGTCAGCTCTTATGTGCAGGGTCCTCTCTCTCCTGTAGAGTGTCAGATATTTTTTGCAGGATCCTCTCTCCTGTAGAGTGTCAGCTTTTATGTGCAGGGTCCTCTCTACTGTAGAGTGTCAGCTCTTATGTGCTGTGTCCTCTCTCCTCTAGAGTGTCAGCTCTTATGTGCTGTGTCCTCTCTCCTGTAGAGTGTCAGCTCTTATGTGCAGGGTCCTCTATCTCCTGTAGAGTGTCAGTTCTTTTGTGCAGGATCCTCTCTCCTGTAGAGTGTCAGCTAGTATGTGCATTGTAATCTTTCCTGTAGAGTGTCAGCTCTTATGTGCAGGATCCTCTCTCCTGTTGAGTGTAAGCTCTTATGTGCAGGATCCTCTCTCCTGTAGAGTGTCAGTTCTTATGTGCAGTGTCCTCTCTCCTGTAGAGTGTCAGCTCTTATGTGCAGTGTCCTCTCTCCTGTAGAGTGTCAGATCTTGTGTGCAGTATCCTATCTCCTGTAGAGTGTCAGCTCTTATGTGCAGGATCCTCTCTCCTGTAGAGTGTCAGCTCTTATGTGCAGTGTCCTCTCTCCTGTAGAGTGTCAGCTCTTATGTGCAGTGTCCTCTCTCCTGTAGAGTGTCAGATCTTATGTGCAGTATCCTATCTCCTGTAGAGTGTCAGCTCTTATGTGCAGTGTCCTCTCTCCTGTAGAGTGTCAGCTCTTATGTGCATTGTCCTCTCTCCTGTAGAGTGTCAGATCTTATGTGCAGTATCCTATCTCCTGTAGAGTGTCAGCTCTTATGTGCAGGATCCTATCTCCTGTAGAGTGTCAGCTCTAATGTGCAGTGTCCTCTCTCCTGTAGAGTGTCAGCTCTTATGTGCAGTGTCCTCTCTCCTGTAGAGTGTCAGCTCTTATGTGCAGGGTCCTCTCTCCTGTAGAGTGTCAGCTCTTATGTGCAGGGTCCTCTCTCCTGTAGAGTGTCAGCTCTTATGTGCAGGGTCCTCTCTCCTGTAGAATGTCAGCTCTTACGTGCAGGATCCTCTCTCCTGTAGAATGTCAGCTCTTATGTGCTGTTTGCTCTCTCCTGTAGAGTGTCAGCTCTTATGTGCAGGGTCCTCTCTCCTGTAGAGTGTCAGCACTTATGTGCAGGGTCCTCTCTCCTGTAGAATGTCAGCTCTTACGTGCAGGATCCTCTCTCCTGTAGAGTGTCAGCTCTTATGTGCTGTTTGCTCTCTCCTGTAGAGTGTCAGCTCTAATGTGCAGTGTCCTCTCTCCTGTAGAGTGTCAGCTCTTATGTGCAGGGTCCTCTCTCTCCTGTAGAGTGTCAGCTCTTTTGTGCAGGATCCTCTCTCCTGTAGAGTGTCAGCTCTTATGTGCAGTGTCCTCTCTCCTGTAGAGTGTCAGCTCTTATGTGCAGGATCCTCTCTCCTGTAGAGTGTTAGCTCTTATGTGCAGGATCCTCTCTCCTGTAGAGTGTCAGCTAGTATGTGCATTGTAATCTTTCCTGTAGAGTGTCAGCTCTTATGTGCAGGATCCTCTCTCCTGTTGAGTGTAAGCTCTTATGTGCAGGATCCTCTCTCCTGTAGAGTGTCAGCTCTTATGTGCAGTGTCCTCTCTCCTGTAGAGTGTCAGCTCTTATGTGCAGTGTCCTCTCTCCTGTAGAGTGTCAGATCTTGTGTGCAGTATCCTATCTCCTGTAGTGTCAGCTCTTATGTGCAGGATCCTCTCTCCTGTAGAGTGTCAGCTCTTATGTGCAGTGTCCTCTCTCCTGTAGAGTGTCAGCTCTTATGTGCAGTGTCCTCTCTCCTGTAGAGTGTCAGATCTTATGTGCAGTATCCTATCTCCTGTAGAGTGTCAGCTCTTATGTGCAGTGTCCTCTCTCCTGTAGAGTGTCAGCTCTTATGTGCATTGTCCTCTCTCCTGTAGAGTGTCAGATCTTATGTGCAGTATCCTATCTCCTGTAGAGTGTCAGCTCTTATGTGCAGGATCCTATCTCCTGTAGAGTGTCAGCTCTTATGTGCAGTGTCCTCTCTCCTGTAGAGTGTCAGCTCTTATGTGCAGTGTCCTCTCTCCTGTAGAGTGTCAGCTCTTATGTGCAGGGTCCTCTCTCCTGTAGAGTGTCAGCTCTTATGTGCAGGGTCCTCTCTCCTGTAGAATGTCAGCTCTTACGTGCAGGATCCTCTCTCCTGTAGAATGTCAGCTCTTATGTGCTGTTTGCTCTCTCCTGTAGAGTGTCAGCTCTTATGTGCAGGGTCCTCTCTCCTGTAGAGTGTCAGCACTTATGTGCAGGGTCCTTTCTCCTGTAGAATGTCAGCTCTTACGTGCAGGATCCTCTCTCCTGTAGAGTGTCAGCTCTTATGTGCTGTTTGCTCTCTCCTGTAGAGTGTCAGCTCTAATGTGCAGTGTCCTCTCTCCTGTAGAGTGTCAGCTCTTATGTGCAGGGTCCTCTCTCTCCTGTAGAGTGTCAGCTCTTTTGTGCAGGATCCTCTCTCCTGTAGAGTGTCAGCTCTTATGTGCAGTGTCCTCTCTCCTGTAGAGTGTCAGCTCTTATGTGCAGGATCCTCTCTCCTGTAGAGTGTTAGCTCTTATGTGCAGGATCCTCTCTCCTGTAGAGTGTCAGCTCTTATGTGCAGTGTCCTCTCTCCAGTAGAGTGTCAGCTCTTACGTGCAGGATCCTCTCTCCTGTAGAGTCTCAGCTCTTTTGTGCTGTGTCCTCTCTCCTGTAGAGTGTCAGCTCTTATGTGCAGGGTCCTCTCTCCTGTAGAGTGTCAGCTCTTATGTGCAGTGTCCTCTCTTCTGTAGAGTGTCAGCTCTTATGTGCAGGGTCCTCTCTCCTGTAGAGTGTCAGCTCTTATGTGCTGTGTCCTCTCTCCTGTAGAGTGTCAGCTCTTATGTGCAGGGTCCTCTCTCCTGTTGAATGTCAGGTCTTATGTGCAGTGTCCTCTCTTCTGTAGAGTGTCAGCTCTCATGTGCAGGGTCCTCTCTCCTGTAGAGTGTCAGCTCTTATGTACTGTGTCCTCTCTCTTGTAGAGTGTCATCTCTTATGTGAAGGGTCCTCTCTCCTGTAGAGTGTCAGCTCTTATGTGCAGGGTCCTCTCTCCTGTAGAGTGTCAGCTCTTATGTGCAGGGTCCATTCTCCTGTAGAGTGTCAGCTCTTATGTGCTGTGCCCTCTCTCCTGTAGAGTGTCATCTCTTATGTGCAGGGTCCTCTCTCCTGTAGAGTGTCAGCTCTTATGTGCAGGGTCCTTTCTCCTGTAGAGTGTCAGCTCTTATGTGCTGTGCACTTTCTCCTGTAGAGTGTCAGCTCTAATGTGCAGTGTCCTCTCTCCTGTAGAGTGTCAGCTCTTATGTGCAGTGTCCTCTCTCCTGTAGAGTGTCAGCTCTTATGTGCAGGATCCTCTCTCCTGTAGAGTGTCAGCTCTTATGTGCAGTCGCCTCTCTCCTGTAGAGTGTCAGCTCTTATGTGCAGGGTCCAATCTCTCCTGTAGAGTGTCAGCTCTTTTGTGCAGGATCCTCTCTCCTGTAGAGTGTCAGCTCTTATGTGCAGTGTCCTCTCTCCTGTAGAGTGTCAGCTCTTATGTGCAGGATCCTCTCTCCTGTAGAGTGTCAGCTCTTATGAGCAGTTTCCTCTCTCCTGTAGAGTGTCAGCTCTTATGTGCAGGGTCCTCTCTCTCCTGTAGAGTGTCAGCTCTTATGTTCAGTGTCCTCTCTCCTGTAGAGTGTCAGCTCTTATGTGCAGGGTCCTCTCTCCTGCAGAGTGTAAGCTGTTATGTGCAGCCTCCTCTCTCCTGTAGAGTGTCAGCTCCTATGTGCAGTGTCCTCTCTCATGTAGAGTGTCAGCTCTTATGTGCAGGGTCCTCTCTCTCCTGTAGAGTGTCATCTCTTTTGAGCAGGATCCTCTCTCCTGTGGAGTGTCAGCTCTTGTGTGCAGGATCCTCTCTCCTGTAGAGTGTCAGATCTTATGTGCAGTGTCATCTCTCCTGTAGAGTGTCAGCTCTTATGTGCAGTGTCCTCTCTCCTGTAGAGTGTCAGCTCTTATGTGTAGTATCCTATCTCCTGTAGAGTGACAGCTCTTTTGTGCATTGTCCTCTCTCCTGTAGAGTGTCAGCTCTTATGTGCAGGATCCTCTCTCCTGTAGAGTGTCAGCTCTTATGTGCAGGGTCCCCTCTCCTATAGAGTGTCAGCTCTTATGTGCAGTGTCATCTCTCCAGTATTGTGTCAGCTCTTATGTGCAGGGTCCTCTCTCCTGTAGTTTGTCAGCTCTTATGTGCAGAGTCCTCACTCCTATAGAGTGTCAGCTCTTATGTGCTGTGTCCTCTCTCCTGTAGAGTGTCAGCTCTTATGTGCAGGGTCCTCTCTACTGTAGAATGTCAGCTCTTATGTGCAGGGTCCTTTCTCCTGTAGAGTGTCAGCTCTTATGTGCTGTGCCCTCTCTCCTGTAGAGTGTCAGCTCTTATGTGCAGGGTCCTCTCTTGTGCAGTGTCAGCTCTTATGTGCTGTGTCCTCTCTCCTGTAGAGTGTCAGCTCTTATGTGCAGGGTCCTCTCTCCTGTAGAGTGTCAGCTCTTATGTGCAGGGTCCTCTCTCTCCTGTAGAGTGTCAGATATTTTTTGCAGGATCCTCTCTCCTGTAGAGTGTCAGCTTTTATGTGCAGGGTCCTGTCTACTGTAGAGAGTCAGCTCTTATATACTGTGTCCTCTCTCCTCTAGAGTGTCAGCTCTTATGTGCTGTGTCCTCTCTCCTGCAGAGTGTCAGTTCTTTTGTGCAGGATCCTCTCTCCTGTAGAGTGTCAGCTAGTATGTGCATTGTAATCTCTCCTGTAGAGTGTCAGCTCTTATGTGCAGTATCCTCTCTCCTGTTGAGTGTAAGCTCTTATGTGCAGGATCCTCTCTCCTGTAGAGTGTCAGCTCTTATGTGCAGTGTCCTCTCTCCTGTAGTGTGTCAGCTCTTATGTGCAGTGTCCTCTCTCCTGTAGAGTGTCAGATCTTATGTGCAGTATCCTATCTCCTGTAGAGTGTCAGCTCTTATGTGCAGGATACTCTCTCCTGTAGAGTGTCAGCTCTTATGTGCAGTGTCCTCTCTCCTGTAGAGTGTCAGCTCTTATGTGCAGTGTCCTCTCTCCTGTAGAGTGTCAGATCTTATGTGCAGTATCCTATCTCCTGTAGAGTGTCAGCTCTTATGTGCAGGGTCCACTCTCTCCTGTAGAGTGTCAGCTCTTATGTGAAGGATCCTCTCTCCTGTAGAGTGTCAGCTCTTATGTGCAGGATCCTCTCTCCTGTAGAGTGTCAGCTCTTATGAGCAGTTTCCTCTCTCCTGTAGAGTGTCAGCTCTTATGTGCAGGGTCCTCACTCTCCTGTAGAGTGTCAGCTCTTATGTGCAGTGTCCTCTCTCCTGTAGAGTGTCAGCTCTTATGTGCAGGGTCCTCTCTCCTGTAGAGTGTAAGCTGTTATGTGCAGCCTCTTCTCTCCTGTAGAGAGTCAGCTCCTATGTGCAGTGTCCTCTCTCCTGTAGAGTGTCAGCTCTTATGTGCAGGGTCCTCTCTCTCCTGTAGAGTGTCAGCTCTTTTGAGCAGGATCCTCTCTCCTGTGGAGTGTCAGCTCTTGTGTGCAGGATCCTCTCTCCTGTAGAGTGTCAGCTCTTATGTGCAGTGTCCTCTCTCCTGTAGAGTGTCAGATCTTATGTGCAGTGTCATCTCTCCTGTAGAGTGTCAGCTCTTATGTGCAGTGTCCTCTCTCCTGTAGAGTGTCAGCTCTTATGTGTAGGATCCTATCTCCTGTAGAGTGTCAGCTCTTTTGTGCAGTGTCCTCTCTCCTGTAGAGTGTCAGCTCTTATGTGCAGGATCCTCTCTCCTGTAGAGTGTCAGCTCTTATGTGCAGGGTCCCCTCTCCTATAGAGTGTCAGCTCTTATGTGCAGTGTCATCTCTTCAGTATTGTGTCAGATCTTATGTGCAGGGTCCTCTCTCCTGTAGAGTGTCAGCTCTTATGTGCAGAGTCCTCACTCCTATAGAGTGTCAGCTCTTATGTGCTGTGTCCTCTCTCCTGTAGAGTGTCAGCTCTTATGTGCAGGGTCCTCTCTCCTGTAGAGTGTCAGCTCTTATGTGCAGGGTCCTCTCTACTGTAGAATGTCAGCTCTTATGTGCAGGGTCCTTTCTCCTGTAGAGTGTCAGCTCTTATGTGCTGTGCCCTCTCTCCTGTAGAGTGTCAGCTCTTATGTGCAGGGTCCTCTCTCTTGTACAGTGTCAGCTCTTATGTGCTGTGTCCTCTCTCCTCTAGCGTTTCAGCTCTTATGTGCAGGGTCCTCTCTCCTGTAGAGTGTCAGCTCTTATGTGCAGGGTCCTCTCTCTCCTGTAGAGTGTCAGATATTTTTTGCAGGATCCTCTCTCCTGTAGAGTGTCAGCTTTTATGTGCAGGGTCCTCTCTACTGTAGAGTGTCAGCTCTTATGTGCTGTGTCCTCTCTCCTCTAGAGTGTCAGCTCTTATGTGCTGTGTCCTCTCTCCTGTAGAGTGTCAGCTCTTATGTGCAGGGTCCTCTATCTCCTGTAGAGTGTCAGTTCTTTTGTGCAGGATCCTCTCTCCTGTAGAGTGTCAGCTAGTATGTGCATTGTAATCTTTCCTGTAGAGTGTCAGCTCTTATGTGCAGGATCCTCTCTCCTGTTGAGTGTAAGCTCTTATGTGCAGGATCCTCTCTCCTGTAGAGTGTCAGTTCTTATGTGCAGTGTCCTCTCTCCTGTAGAGTGTCAGCTCTTATGTGCAGTGTCCTCTCTCCTGTAGAGTGTCAGATCTTGTGTGCAGTATCCTATCTCCTGTAGAGTGTCAGCTCTTATGTGCAGGATCCTCTCTCCTGTAGAGTGTCAGCTCTTATGTGCAGTGTCCTCTCTCCTGTAGAGTGTCAGCTCTTATGTGCAGTGTCCTCTCTCCTGTAGAGTGTCAGATCTTATGTGCAGTATCCTATCTCCTGTAGAGTGTCAGCTCTTATGTGCAGTGTCCTCTCTCCTGTAGAGTGTCAGCTCTTATGTGCATTGTCCTCTCTCCTGTAGAGTGTCAGATCTTATGTGCAGTATCCTATCTCCTGTAGAGTGTCAGCTCTTATGTGCAGGATCCTATCTTCTGTAGAGTGTCAGCTCTAATGTGCAGTGTCCTCTCTCCTGTAGAGTGTCAGCTCTTATGTGCAGTGTCCTCTCTCCTGTAGAGTGTCAGCTCTTATGTGCAGTGTCCTCTCTCCTGTAGAGTGTCAGCTCTTATGTGCAGGGTCCTCTCTCCTGTAGAGTGTCAGCTCTTATGTGCAGGGTCCTCTCTCCTGTAGAGTGTCAGCTCTTATGTGCAGGATCCTCTCTCCTGTAGAATGTCAGCTCTTATGTGCTGTTTGCTCTCTCCTGTAGAGTGTCAGCTCTTATGTGCAGGGTCCTCTCTCCTGTAGAGTGTCAGCACTTATGTGCAGGGTCCTCTCTCCTGTAGAATGTCAGCTCTTACGTGCAGGATCCTCTCTCCTGTAGAGTGTCAGCTCTTATGTGCTGTTTGCTCTCTCCTGTAGAGTGTCAGCTCTAATGTGCAGTGTCCTCTCTCCTGTAGAGTGTCAGCTCTTATGTGCAGGGTCCTCTCTCTCCTGTAGAGTGTCAGCTCTTTTGTGCAGGATCCTCTCTCCTGTAGAGTGTCAGCTCTTATGTGCAGTGTCCTCTCTCCTGTAGAGTGTCAGCTCTTATGTGCAGGATCCTCTCTCCTGTAGAGTGTTAGCTCTTATGTGCAGGATCCTCTCTCCTGTAGAGTGTCAGCTAGTATGTGCATTGTAATCTTTCCTGTAGAGTGTCAGCTCTTATGTGCAGGATCCTCTCTCCTGTTGAGTGTAAGCTCTTATGTGCAGGATCCTCTCTCCTGTAGAGTGTCAGCTCTTATGTGCAGTGTCCTCTCTCCTGTAGAGTGTCAGCTCTTATGTGCAGTGTCCTCTCTCCTGTAGAGTGTCAGATCTTGTGTGCAGTATCCTATCTCCTGTAGAGTGTCAGCTCTTATGTGCAGGATCCTCTCTCCTGTAGAGTGTCAGCTCTTATGTGCAGTGTCCTCTCTCCTGTAGAGTGTCAGCTCTTATGTGCAGTGTCCTCTCTCCTGTAGAGTGTCAGATCTTATGTGCAGTATCCTATCTCCTGTAGAGTGTCAGCTCTTATGTGCAGTGTCCTCTCTCCTGTAGAGTGTCAGCTCTTATGTGCATTGTCCTCTCTCCTGTAGAGTGTCAGATCTTATGTGCAGTATCCTATCTCCTGTAGAGTGTCAGCTCTTATGTGCAGGATCCTATCTCCTGTAGAGTGTCAGCTCTTATGTGCAGTGTCCTCTCTCCTGTAGAGTGTCAGCTCTTATGTGCAGTGTCCTCTCTCCTGTAGAGTGTCAGCTCTTATGTGCAGGGTCCTCTCTCCTGTAGAGTGTCAGCTCTTATGTGCAGGGTCCTCTCTCCTGTAGAATGTCAGCTCTTACGTGCAGGATCCTCTCTCCTGTAGAATGTCAGCTCTTATGTGCTGTTTGCTCTCTCCTGTAGAGTGTCAGCTCTTATGTGCAGGGTCCTCTCTCCTGTAGAGTGTCAGCACTTATGTGCAGGGTCCTTTCTCCTGTAGAATGTCAGCTCTTACGTGCAGGATCCTCTCTCCTGTAGAGTGTCAGCTCTTATGTGCTGTTTGCTCTCTCCTGTAGAGTGTCAGCTCTAATGTGCAGTGTCCTCTCTCCTGTAGAGTGTCAGCTCTTATGTGCAGGGTCCTCTCTCTCCTGTAGAGTGTCAGCTCTTTTGTGCAGGATCCTCTCTCCTGTAGAGTGTCAGCTCTTATGTGCAGTGTCCTCTCTCCTGTAGAGTGTCAGCTCTTATGTGCAGGATCCTCTCTCCTGTAGAGTGTTAGCTCTTATGTGCAGGATCCTCTCTCCTGTAGAGTGTCAGCTCTTATGTGCAGTGTCCTCTCTCCTGTAGAGTGTCAGTTCTTATGTGCAGGGTCCTCTCTCTCCTGTAGAGTGTCAGCTCTTATGTGCAGTGTCCTCTCTCCTGTAGAGTGTCAGCTCTTTCGTGCAGGATCATCTCTCCTGTAGAGTGTCAGCTCTTATGTGCTGTTTCCTCTCTCCTGTAGAGTGTCAGCTCTTATGTGCAGGGTCCTCTCTCCTGTAGAGTGTCAGCACTTATGTGCAGGGTCCTCTCTCCTGTAGAGTGTCAGCTCTTATGTGCAGTGTCCTCTCTCATGTAGAGTGTCAGCTCTTATGTGCAGGGTCCTCTCTCCTGTAGAGTGTAAGCTGTTATGTGCAGCCTCCTCTCTCCTGTAGAGTGTCAGCTCCTATGTGCAGTGTCCTCTCTCCTGTAGAGTGTCAGCTCTTATGTGCAGGGTCCTCTCTATCCGGTAGAGTGTCAGCTCTTTTGTGCAGGATCCTCTCTCCTGTGGAGTGTCAGCTCTTGTGTGCAGGATCCTCTCTCCTGTAGATTGTCAGCTCTTATGTGCAGTGTCCTCTCTCCTGTAGAGTGTCAGATCTTATGTGCAGTGTCATCTCTCCTGTAGAGTGTCAGCTCTTATGTGCAGTGTCCTCTCTCCTGTAGAGTGTCAGCTCTTATATGTAGGATCCTATCTCCTGTAGAGTGTCAGCTCTTATGTGCAGAGTCCTCACTCCTATAGAGTGTCAGCTCTTATGTGCTGTGTCATCTCTCCTGTAGAGTGTCAGCTCTTATGTGCAGGGTCCTCTCTCCTGTAGAGTGTCAGCTCTTATGTGCAGGGTCCTCTCTACTGTAGAATGTCAGCTCTTATGTGCAGGGTCCTTTCTCCTGTAGAGTGTCAGCTCTTATGTGCAAGGTCCTCTCTCTTGTACAGTGTCAGCTCTTATGTGCTGTGTCCTCTCTCCTCTAGAGTGTCAGCTCTTATGTGCTGTGTCCTCTCTCCTGTAGAGTGTCAGCTCTTATGTGCAGGGTCCTCTCTCCTGTAGAGTGTCAGCTCTTGTTTGCAGTGTCCTCTCTTCTGTAGAGTGTCAGCTCTTATGTGCAGGGTCCTCTCTCCTGTAGAGTGTCAGCTCTTTTGTGCAGTGTCCACTCTCCTGTAGAGTGTCAGATCTTATGTGCAGTGTCCTCTCTCCTGTAGAGTGTCAGATCTTATGTGCAGGGTCCTCTCTCCTGTAGAATGTCATCTCTTACGTGCAGGATCCCCTCTCCTGTAGAGTGTCAGCTCTTATGTGCAGGGTCCTCTCTCCTGTAGAGTGTCAGCTCTTATGTGCAGGGTCCTCTCTCCTGTAGAGTGTCAGCTCTTATGTGCAGGGTCCATTCTCCTTTAGAGTGTCAGCTCTTATGTGCTGTGCCCTCTCTCCTGTAGAGTGTCAGCTCTTATGTGCAGGGTCCTCTCTCTTGTACAGTGTCAGCTCTTATGTGCTGTGTCCTCTCTCCTGTAGAGTGTCAGCACTTATGTGCAGTGTCCTCTCTCCTGTAGAGTGTCAGCTCTTATGTGCAGGGTCCTCTCTCTCCTGTAGAGTGTCAGCTCTTATGTGCAGGATCGTCTCTCCTGTAGAGTGTCAGCTCTTATGTGCAGGGTCCTCTCTCCTGTAGAGTGTCAGCTCTTATGTTCTGTGTCCTCTCTCCTGTAGAGTGTCAGCTCTTAAGTGCAGGATCCTCTCTCCTATAGAGTGTCAGCTCTTATGTGCAGTGTCATCTCTCCTATATTGTGTCAGCTCTTATGTGCAGGGTCCTCTTAACTGTAGAGTGTCAGCTCTTATGTGCAGAGTCCTCTCTCCTGTAGAGTGTCAGCTCTTATGTGCAGGGTCCTCTCTCCTGTAGAGTGTCAGCTCTTATGTGCAGGGTCCTCTCTACTGTAGAGTGTCAGCTCTTATGTGCAGGGTCCTTTCTCCTGTAGAGTGTCAGCTCTTATGTGCAGGGTCCTCTCTCTTGTACAGTGTCAGCTCTTATGTGATGTGTCCTCTTTCCTCTAGCGTTTCAGCTCTTATGTGCAGTGTCCTCTCTCCTGTAGAGTGTCAGCTCTTATGTGAAGGGTCCTCTATCTCCTGTAGAATGTCAGCTCTTACGTGCAGGATCCTCTCTCCTGTAGAGTGTCAGCTCTTATGTGCAGAGTCCTCTCTCCTGTAGAGTGTCAGTTCTTTTGTGCAGGATCCTCTCTACTGTAGAGTGTCAGCTATTATGTGCAGTTTTCTCTCTCCTGTAGAGTGTCAGCTCTTATGTGCAGGATACTATCTCCTGTAGAGTGTCAGCTCTTATGTGCATTGTCCTCTCTCCTGTAGAGTGTCAGCTCTTATGTGCAGTGTCCTCTGTCCTGTAGAGTGTCAGCTCTTATGTGCAGGGTCCTCTCTCCTGTAGAGTGTCAGCTGTTATGTGCAGGGTCCTCTCTCCTGTAGAATGTCAGCTCTTACGTGCAGGATCCTCTCTCCTGTAGAGTGTCTGCTCTTATGTGCTGTTTCCTCTCTACTGTAGAGTGTCAGCTCTTATGTGCAGGGTCCTCTCTCCTGTAGAGTGTCAGATCTTATGTGCAGGGTCCTTTCTCCTGTAAAGTGTCAGCTCTTATGTGCTGTGCCCTTTCTCCTGTAGAGTGTCATCTCTAATGTGCAGTGTCCGCTCTCCTGTAGAGTGTCAGCTCTTATGTGCAGTGTCCTCTCTCCTGTAGAGTGTCAGCTCTTATGTGCAGGATCCTCTCTCCTGTAGAGAGTCAGCTCTTATGTGCAGTGGCCTCTCTCCTGTAGAGTGTCAGCTCTTATGTGCAGGGTCCACTCTCTCCTGTAGAGTGTCAGCTCTTTTGTGCAGGATCCTCTCTCCTGTAGAGTGTCAGCTCTTATGTGCAGTGTACTCTCTCCTGTAGAGTGTCAGCTCTTATGTGCAGGATCCTCTCTCCTGTAGAGTGTCAGCTCTTATGTGCAGGATCCTCTCTCCTGTAGAGTGTCAGCTCTTATGTGCAGTTTCCTCTCTCCTGCAGAGTGTCAGCTCTTATGTGCAGGGTCCTCTCTCTCCTGTAGAGTGTCAGCTCTTATGTGCAGTGTCCTCTCTCCTGTAGAGTGTCAGCTCTTAAGTGCAGGATCCTCTCTCCTATAGAGTGTCAGCTCTTATGTGCAGTGTCATCTCTCCTGTATTGTGTCAGATCTTATGTGCAGGGTCCTCTTAACTATAGAGTGTCAGCTCTTATGTGCAGAGTCCTCTCTCCTGTAGAGTGTCAGCTCTTATGTGCAGGGTCCTCTCTCCTGTAGAGTGTCAGCTCTTATGTGCAGGGTCCTCTCTACTGTAGAGTGTCAGCTCTTATGTGCAGGGTCCTTTCTCCTGTAGAGTGTCAGCTCTTATGTGCAGGGTCCTCTCTCTTGTACAGTGTCAGCTCTTATGTGATGTGTCCTCTCTCCTCTAGCGTTTCAGCTCTTATGTGCAGTGTCCTCTCTCCTGTAGAGTGTCAGCTCTTATGTGAAGGGTCCTCTATCTCCTGTAGAATGTCAGCTCTTACGTGCAGGATCCTCTCTCCTGTAGAGTGTCAGCTCTTATGTGCAGAGTCCTCTCTCCTGTAGAGTGTCAGTTCTTTTGTGCAGGATCCTCTCTACTGTAGAGTGTCAGCTATTATGTGCAGTTTTCTCTCTCCTGTAGAGTGTCAGCTCTTATGTGCAGGATACTATCTCCTGTAGAGTGTCAGCTCTTATGTGCATTGTCCTCTCTCCTGTAGAGTGTCAGCTCTTATGTGCAGTGTCCTCTCTCCTGTAGAGTGTCAGCTCTTATGTGCAGGGTCCTCTCTCCTGTAGAGTGTCAGCTGTTATGTGCAGGGTCCTCTCTCCTGTAGAATGTCAGCTCTTACGTGCAGGATCCTCTCTCCTGTAGAGTGTCTGCTCTTATGTGCTGTTTCCTCTCTACTGTAGAGTGTCAGCTCTTATGTGCAGGGTCCTCTCTCCTGTAGAGTGTCAGATCTTATGTGCAGGGTCCTTTCTCCTGTAAAGTGTCAGCTCTTATGTGCTGTGCCCTTTCTCCTGTAGAGTGTCATCTCTAATGTGCAGTGTCCTCTCTCCTGTAGAGTGTCAGCTCTTATGTGCAGGATCCTCTCTCCTGTAGAGAGTCAGCTCTTATGTGCAGTGGCCTCTCTCCTGTAGAGTGTCAGCTCTTATGTGCAGGGTCCACTCTCTCCTGTAGAGTGTCAGCTCTTTTGTGTAGGATCCTCTCTCCTGTAGAGTGTCAGCTCTTATGTGCAGTGTACTCTCTCCTGTAGAGTGTCAGCTCTTATGTGCAGGATCCTCTCTCCTGTAGAGTGTCAGCTCTTATGTGCAGGATCCTCTCTCCTGTAGAGTGTCAGCTCTTATGTGCAGTTTCCTCCCTCCTGCAGAGTGTCAGCTCTTATGTGCAGGGTCCTCTCTCTCCTGTAGAGTGTCAGCTCTTATGTGCAATGTCCTCTCTCCTGTAGAGTGTCAGCTCTTAAGTGCAGGGTCCTCTCTCCTGTAGAGTGTAAGCTGTTTTGTGCAGCCTCCTCTCTCCTGTAGAGTGTCAGCTCCTATGTGCAGTGTCCTCTCTCCTGTAGAGTGTCAGCTCTTATGTGCAGGGTCCTCTCTCTCCTGTAGAGTGTCAGCTCTTTTGTTCAGGATCCTCTCTCCTGTGGAGTGTCAGCTCTTGAGTGCAGGATCCTCTCTCCTGTAGAGTGTCAGCTCTTATGTGCAGTGTCCTCTCTCCTGTAGAGTGTCAGATCTTATGTGCAGTGTCATCTCTCCTGTAGAGTGTCAGCTCTTATGTGCAGTGTCCTCTCTCCTGTAGAGTGTCAGCTCTTATGTGTAGGATCCTATCTCCTGTAGAGTGTCAGCTCTTATGTGCAGTGTCCTCTCTCCTGTAGAGTGTCAGCTCTTATGTGCAGTGTCATCTCTTCAGTATTGTGTCAGCTCTTATGTGCAGGGTCCTCTCTCCTGTAGAGTGTCAGCTCTTATGTGCAGAGTCCTCACTCCTATAGAGTGTCAGCTCTTATGTGCTGTGTCCTCTCTCCTGTAGAATGTCAGCTCTTATTTGCAGGGTCCTCTCTCCTGTAGAGTGTCAGCTCTTATGTGCAGGGTCCTCTCTACTGTAGAATGTCAGCTCTTATGTCCAGTGTCCTTTCTCCTGTAGAGTGTCAGCTCTTATGTGCAGGGTCCTCTCTCTCTTGTATAGTGTCAGCTGTTATGTGCTGTGCCCTCTCTCCTGTAGAGTGTCAGCTCTTATGTGCAGGGTCCTCTCTCTTGTACAGTGTCAGCTCTTATGTGCTGAGTCCTCTCTCCTCTAGCATTTCAGCTCTTATGTGCAGGGTCCTCTCTCCTGTAGAGTGTCAGCTCTTATGTGCAGGGTCCTCTCTCTCCTGTAGAGTGTCAGATCTTTTGTGCAGGATCCTCTCTCCTGTAGAGTGTCAGCTTTTATGTGCAGGGTTCTCTCTACTGTAGAGTGTCAGCTCTTATGTAATGTGTCCTCTCTCCTCTAGAGTGTCAGCTCTTATGTGCTGTGTCCTCTCTCCTGTAGAGTGTCAGCTCTTATGTGCAGGGTCCTCTATCTCCTGTAGAGTGTCAGTTCTTTTGTGCAGGATCCTCTCTCCTGTAGAGTGTCAGCTAGTATGTGAAGTCTCCTCTCTCCTGTAGAGTGTCAGCTCTTATGTGCAGGATCCTCTCTCCTGTTGAGTGTAAGCTCTTATGTGCAGGATCCTCTCTCCTGTAGAGTGTCAGCTCTTATGTGCAGTGTCCTCTCTCCTGTAGAGTGTCAGCTCTTATGTGCAGTGTCCTCTCTCCTGTAGAGTGTCAGATTTTATGTGCAGTATCCTATCTCCTGTAGAGTGTCAGCTATTATGTGCAGGATCCTCTCTCCTGTAGAATGTCAGCTCTTATGTGCAGGATCCTATCTCCTGTAGAGTGTCAGCTCTTATGTGCAGTGTCCTCTCTCCTGTAGAGTGTCAGCTCTTATGTGCAGTGTCCTCTCTCCTGTAGAGTGTCAGCTCTTATGTGCAGGGTCTTCTCTCCTGTAGAATGTCAGCTCTTACGTGCAGGATCCTCTCTCCTGTAGAGTGTCAGCTCTTATGTGCTGTTTCCTCTCTCCTGTAGAGTGTCAGCTCTTATGTGCAGGGTCCTCTCTCCTGTACAGTGTCAGCACTTATGTGCTGTGCCCTTTCTCCTGTAGAGTGTCAGCTCTAATGTGCAGTGTCCTCTCTCCTGTAGAGTGTCAGCTCTTATGTGCAGTGTCCTCTCTCCTGTAGAGTGTCAGCTCGTATGTGCAGTGTCCTCTCTCCTGTAGAGTGTCAGTTCTTATGTGCAGGGTCCTCTCTCCTGTAGAATGTCAGCTCTTACGTGCAGGATCCTCTCTCCTGTAGAGTGTCAGCTCTTATGTGCTGTTTCCTCTCTCCTGTAGCGTGTCAGCTCTTATGTGCAGGGTCCCCTCTCCTGTAGAGTGTCAGCTCTTATGTGCAGGGTCCTCTCTCCTGTAGAGTGTCAGCTCTTATGTGCTGTGTCCTCTCTCCTGTAGAGTGTCAGCTCTTTTGTGCAGGATCCTCTCTCCTGTAGAGTGTCAGCTCTTATGTGCAGTATCCTGTCTCCTGTAGAGTGTCAGCTCTTATGTGCAGGGTCCTCTCTCTCCTGTAGAGTGTCAGCTCTTTTGTGCAGGATCCTCTCTCCTGTAGAGTGTCAGCTCTTATGTGCAGTGTCCTCTCTCCTGTAGAGTGTCAGCTCTTATGTGCAGGATCGTCTCTCCTGTAGAGTGTCAGCTCTTATGTGCAGGGTCCTCTCTGCTGTAGAGTGTCAGCTCTTATGTGCTGTGTCCTCTCTCCTGTAGAGTGTCAGCTCTTTTGTGCAGGATCCTCTCTCCTGTAGAGTGTCAGCTCTTATGTGCAGTATCCTGTCTCCTGTAGAGTGTCAGCTCTTATGTGCAGGGTCCTCTCTCTCCTGTAGAGTGTCAGCTCTTTTGTGCAGGATCCTCTCTCCTGTAGAGTGTCAGCTCTTATGTGCAGTGTCCTCTCTCCTGTAGAGTGTCAGCTCTTATGTGCAGGATCGTCTCTCCTGTAGAGTGTCAGCTCTTAAATGCAGGATCCTCTCTCCTGTAGAGTGTCAGCTCTTATGTGCATTTTCCTCTCTCCTGTAGAGTGTCAGCTCTTATGTGCAGTGTCCTCTCTCTCCTGTAGAGTGTCAGCTCTTATGTGCAGTGTCCTCTCTCCTGTAGAGTGTCAGCTCTTATGTGCAGGGTCCTCTCTCCTGTAGAGTGTAAGCTGTTATGTGCAGCCTCCTCTCTCCTGTAGAGTGTCAGCTCCTATGTGCAGTGTCCTCTCTCCTGTAGAGTGTCAGCTCTTATGTGCAGGGTCCTCTCTATCCTGTAGAGTGTCAGCACTTTTGTGCAGGAACCTCTCTCCTGTGGAGTGTCAGCTCTTGTGTGCAGGATCCTCTCTCCTGTAGAGTGTCAGCTCTTATGTGCAGTGTCCTCTCTCCTGTAGAGTGTCAGATCTTATGTGCAGTGTCATCTCTCCTGTAGAGTGTCAGCTCTTATGTGCAGTGTCCTCTCTCCTGTAGAGTGTCAGCTCTTATGTGTAGGATCCTATCTCCTGTAGAGTGTCAGCTCTTATGTGCAGTGTCCTCTCTCCTGTAGAGTGTCAGCTCTTATGTGCAGGATCCTCTCTCCTGTAGAGTGTCAGCTCTTATGTGCAGGGTCCCCTCTCCTATAGAGTGTCATCTCTTATGTGCAGTGCCATCTCTCCAATATTGTGTCAGCTCTTATGTGCAGGGTCCTCTCTCCTGTAGAGTGTCAGCTCTTATGTGCAGAGTCCTCACTCCTATAGAGTGTCAGCTCTTATGTGCTGTGTCATCTCTCCTGTAGAGTGTCAGCTCTTATGTGCAGGGTCCTCTCTCCTGTAGAGTGTCAGCTCTTATGTGCAGGGTCCTCTCTACTGTAGAATGTCAGCTCTTATGTGCAGGGTCCTTTCTCCTGTAGAGTGTCAGCTCTTATGTGCAGGGTCCTCTCTCTTGTACAGTGTCAGCTCTTATGTGCTGTGTCCTCTCTCCTGTAGAGTGTCAGCTCTTATGTGCAGGGTCCTCTCTCCTGTAGAGTGTCAGCTCTTATGTGCAGTGTCCTCTCTCCTGTAGAGTGTCAGATCTTATGTGCAGTGTCCTCTCTCCTGTAGAGTGTCAGCTCTTATGTGCAGTGTCCTCTCTCCTGTAGAGTGTCAGCTCTTATGTGTAGGATCCTATCTCCTGTAGAGTGTCAGCTCTTATGTGCAGTGTCCTCTCTCCTGTAGAGTGTCAGCTGTTACATGCAGGATCCTCTCTCCTGTAGAGTGTCAGCTCTTATGTGCAGTGTCCTCTCTCCTGTAGAGTGTCAGCTCTTATGTGCAGTGTCCTCTCTCCTGTAGAGTGTCAGCTCTTATGTGCAGTGTCCTCTCTCCTGTAGAGTGTCAGCTCTTACATGCAGGATCCTCTCTCCTGTAGAGTGTCAGCTCTTATGTGCTATGTCCTCTCTCCTGTAGAGTGTCAGCTCTTATGTTCAGGGTCCTCTCTCCTGTAGAGTGTCAGCTCTTATGTGCAGGGTCCTCTCTCCTGTAGAGTGTCAGCTCTTATGTGCAGGGTCCATTCTCCTGTAGAGTGTCAGCTCTTATGTGCTGTGCCCTCTCTCCTGTAGAGTGTCAGCTCTTATGTGCAGGGTCCTCTCTCTTGTACAGTGTCAGCTCTTATGTGCTGTGTCCTCTCTCCTGTAGAGTGTCAGCTCTTATGTGCAGTGTCCTCTCTCCGGTAGAGTGTCAGCTCTTATGTGCAGGGTCCTCTCTCTCCTGTAGAGTGTCAGCTCTTATGTGCAGGATCGTCTCTCCTGTAGAGTGTCAGCTCTTATGTGCAGGGTCCTCTCTCCTGTAGAGTGTCAGCTCTTATGTGCTGTGTCCTCTCTACTGTAGAGTGTCAGCTCTTTTGTGCAGGATCCTCTCTCCTGTAGAGTGTCAGTTCTTATGTGCAGTATCCTGTCTCCTGTAGAGTGTCAGCTCTTATGTGCAGGGTCCTCTCTCTCCTGTAGAGTGTCAGCTCTTTTGTGCAGGATCCTCTCTCCTGTAGAGTGTCAGCTCTTATGTGCAGTGTCCTCTCTCCTGTAGAGTGTCAGCTCTTATGTGCAGGATCGTCTCTCCTGTAGAGTGTCAGCTCTTATGTGCAGGATCCTCTCTCCTGTAGAGTGTCAGCTCTTATGTGCAGTTTCCTCTCTCCTGTAGAGTGTCAGCTCTTATGTGCAGGGTCCTCTCTCTCCTGTAGAGTGTCAGCTCTTATGTGCAGTGTCCTCTCTCCTGTAGAGTGTCAGCTCTTATGTGCAGGGTCCTCTCTCCTGTAGAGTGTAAGCTGTTATGTGCAGCCTCCTCTCTCCTGTAGAGTGTCAGCTCTTATGTGCAGGGTCCTCTCTATCCTGTAGAGTGTCAGCTCTTTTGTGCAGGATCCTCTCTCCTGTGGAGTGTCAGCTCTTGTGTGCAGGATCCTCTCTCCTGTAGAGTGTCAGCTCTTATGTGCAGTGTCCTCTCTCCTGTAGAGTGTCAGATCTTATGTGCAGTGTCATCTCTCCTGTAGAGTGTCAGCTCTTATGTGCAGTGTCCTCTCTCCTGTAGAGAGTCAGCTCTTATGTGTAGGATCCTATCTCCTGTAGAGTGTCAGCTCTTATGTGCAGTGTCCTCTCTCCTGTAGAGTGTCAGCTCTTATGTGCAGGGTCATCTCTCTCCTGTAGAGTGTCAGCTCTTTTGTTCAGGATCCTCTCTCCTGTGGAGTGTCAGCTCTTAAGTGCAGGATCCTCTCTCCTGTAGAGTGTCAGCTCTTATGTGCAGTGTCCTCTCTCCTGTAGAGTGTCAGATCTTATGTGCAGTGTCATCTCTCCTGTAGAGTGTCAGCTCTTATGTGCAGTGTCCTCTCTCCTGTAGAGTGTCAGCTCTTATGTGTAGGATCCTATCTCCTGTAGAGTGTCAGCTCTTATTTGCAGTGTCCTCTCTCCTGTAGAGTGTCAGCTCTTATGTGCAGGATCCTCTCTCCTGTAGAGTGTCAGCTCTTATGTGCAGTGTCATCTCTCCAGTATTGTGTCAGCTCTTATGTGCAGGGTCCTCTCTCCTGTAGAGTGTCAGCTCTTATGTGCAGAGTCCTCACTCCTATAGAGTGTCAGCTCTTATGTGCTGTGTCCTCTCTCCTGTAGAATGTCAGCTCTTATGTGCAGGGTCCTCTCTCCTGTAGAGTGTCAGCTCTTATGTGCAGGGTCCTCTCTACTGTAGAATGTCAGCTCTTCTGTGCAGTGTCCTTTCTCCTGTAGAGTGTCAGCTCTTATGTGCAGGGTCCTCTCTCTCTTGTATAGTGTCAGCTGTTATGTGCTGTGCCCTCTCTCCTGTAGAGTGTCAGCTCTTATGTGCAGGGTCCTCTCTCTTGTACAGTGTCAGCTCTTATGTGCTGTGTCCTCTCTCCTCTAGCGTTTCAGCTCTTATGTGCAGGGTCCTCTCTCCTGTAGAGTGTCAGCTCTTATGTGCAGGGTCCTCTCTCTCCTGTAGAGTGTCAGATCTTTTGTGCAGGATCCTCTCTCCTGTAGAGTGTCAGCTTTTATGTGCAGGGTCCTCTCTACTGTAGAGTGTCAGCTCTTATGTAATGTGTCCTCTCTCCTCTAGAGTGTCAGCTCTTATGTGCTGTGTCCTCTCTCCTGTAGAGTGTCAGCTCTTATGTGCAGGGTCCTCTATCTCCTGTAGAGTGTCAGTTCTTTTGTGCAGGATCCTCTCTCCTGTAGAGTGTCAGCTAGTATGTGCAGTGTCCTCTCTCCTGTAGAGTGTCAGCTCTTATGTGCAGGATCCTCTCTCCTGTTGAGTGTCAGCTCTTATGTGCAGGGTCCTCTCTATCCTGTAGAGTGTCAGCTCTTTTGTGCAGGATCCTCTCTCCTGTGGAGTGTCAGCTCTTGTGTGCAGGATCCTCTCTCCTGTAGAGTGTCAGCTCTTATGTGCAGTGTCCTCTCTCCTGTAGAGTGTCAGATCTTATGTGCAGTGTCATCTCTCCTGTAGAGTGTCAGCTCTTATGTGCAGTGTCCTCTCTCCTGTAGAGTGTCAGCTCTTATGTGTAGGATCCTATCTCCTGTAGAGTGTCAGCTCTTATTTGCAGTGTCCTCTCTCCTGTAGAGTGTCAGCTCTTATGTGCAGGATCCTCTCTCCTGTAGAGTGTCAGCTCTTATGTGCAGTGTCATCTCTCCAGTATTGTGTCAGCTCTTATGTGCAGGGTCCTCTCTCCTGTAGAGTGTCAGCTCTTATGTGCAGAGTCCTCACTCCTATAGAGTGTCAGCTCTTATGTGCTGTGTCCTCTCTCCTGTAGAATGTCAGCTCTTATGTGCAGGGTCCTCTCTCCTGTAGAGTGTCAGCTCTTATGTGCAGGGTCCTCTCTACTGTAGAATGTCAGCTCTTCTGTGCAGTGTCCTTTCTCCTGTAGAGTGTCAGCTCTTATGTGCAGGGTCCTCTCTCTCTTGTATAGTGTCAGCTGTTATGTGCTGTGCCCTCTCTCCTGTAGAGTGTCAGCTCTTATGTGCAGGGTCCTCTCTCTTGTACAGTGTCAGCTCTTATGTGCTGTGTCCTCTCTCCTCTAGCGTTTCAGCTCTTATGTGCAGGGTCCTCTCTCCTGTAGAGTGTCAGCTCTTATGTGCAGGGTCCTCTCTCTCCTGTAGAGTGTCAGCTCTTATGTAATGTGTCCTCTCTCCTCTAGAGTGTCAGCTCTTATGTGCTGTGTCCTCTCTCCTGTAGAATGTCAGCTCTTATGTGCAGGGTCCTCTATCTCCTGTAGAGTGTCAGTTCTTTTGTGCAGGATCCTCTCTCCTGTAGAGTGTCAGCTAGTATGTGCAGTGTCCTCTCTCCTGTAGAGTGTCAGCTCTTATGTGCAGGATCCTCTCTCCTGTAGAGTGTAAGCTCTTATGTGCAGGATCCTCTCTCCTGTAGAGTGTCAGCTCTTATGTGCAGTGTCCTCTCTCCTGTAGAGTGTCAGCTCTTATGTGCAGTGTCCTCTCTCCTGTAGAGTGTCAGATTTTATGTGCAGTATCCTATCTCCTGTAGAGTGTCAGCTCTTATGTGCAGGATCCTCTCTCCTGTAGAGTGTCAGCTCTTATGTGCAGGATCCTATCTCCTGTAGAGTGTCAGCTTTTATGTGCAGTGTCCTCTCTCCTGTAGAGTGTCAGCTCTTATGTGCAGTGTCCTCTCTCCTGTAGAATGTCAGCTCTTACGTGCAGGATCCTCTCTCCTGTAGAGTGTCAGCTCTTATGTGCTGTTTCCTCTCTCCTGTAGAGTGTCATCTCTTATGTGCAGGGTCCTCTCTCCTGTACAGTGTCAGCACTTATGTGCTGTGCCCTTTCTCCTGTAGAGTGTCAGCTCTAATGTTCAGTGTCCTCTCTCCTGTAGAGTGTCAGCTCTTATGTGCAGTGTCCTCTCTCCTGTAGAGTGTCAGCTCGTATGTGCAGTGTCCTCTCTCCTGTAGAGTGTCAGTTCTTATTTGCAGGGTCCTCTCTCCTGTAGAATGTCAGCTCTTACGTGCAGGATCCTCTCTCCTGTAGAGTGTCAGCTCTTATGTGCTGTTTCCTCTCTCCTGTACAGTGTCAGCTCTTATGTGCAGGGTCCCCTCTCCTGTAGAGTGTCAGCTCTTATGTGCAGGGTCCTCTCTCCTGTAGAGTGTCAGCTCTTTTGTGCAGGATCCTCTCTCCTGTAGAGTGTCAGCTCTTATGTGCAGTATCCTGTCTCCTGTAGAGTGTCATCTCTTATGTGCAGGGTCCTCTCTCTCCTGTAGAGTGTCAGCTCTTTTGTGCAGGATCCTCTCTCCTGTAGAGTGTCAGCTCTTATGTGCAGTGTCCTCTCTCCTGTAGAGTGTCAGCTCTTATGTGCAGGATCGTCTCTCCTGTAGAGTGTCAGCTCTTATGTGCAGGGTCCTCTCTCCTGTAGAGTGTCAGCTCTTATGTGCTGTGTCCTCTCTCCTGTAGAGTGTCAGCTCTTTTGTGCAGGATCCTCTCTCCTGTAGAGTGTCAGCTCTTATGTGCAGTATCCTGTCTCCTGTAGAGTGTCAGCTCTTATGTGCAGGGTCCTCTCTCTCCTGTAGAGTGTCAGCTCTTTTGTGCAGGATCCTCTCTCCTGTAGAGTGTCAGCTCTTATGTGCAGTGTCCTCTCTCCTGTAGAGTGTCAGCTCTTATGTGCAGGATCGTCTCTCCTGTAGAGTGTCAGCTCTTATGTGCAGGATCCTCTCTCCTGTAGAGTGTCAGCTCTTATGTGCAGTTTCCTCTCTCCTGTAGAGTGTCAGCTCTTATGTGCAGGGTCCTCTCTCTCCTGTAGAGTGTCAGCTCTTTTGTTCAGGATCCTCTCTCCTGTGGAGTGTCAGCTCTTAAGTGCAGGATCCTCTCTCCTGTAGAGTGTCAGCTCTTATGTGCAGTGTCCTCTCTCCTGTAGAGTGTCAGATCTTATGTGCAGTGTCATCTCTCCTGTAGAGTGTCAGCTCTTATGTGCAGTGTCCTCTCTCCTGTAGAGTGTCAGCTCTTATGTGTAGGATCCTATCTCCTGTAGAGTGTCAGCTCTTATTTGCAGTGTCCTCTCTCCTGTAGAGTGTCAGCTCTTATGTGCAGGATCCTCTCTCCTGTAGAGTGTCAGCTCTTATGTGCAGTGTCATCTCTCCAGTATTGTGTCAGCTCTTATGTGCAGGGTCCTCTCTCCTGTAGAGTGTCAGCTCTTATGTGCAGAGTCCTCACTCCTATAGAGTGTCAGCTCTTATGTGCTGTGTCCTCTCTCCTGTAGAATGTCAGCTCTTATGTGCAGGGTCCTCTCTCCTGTAGAGTGTCAGCTCTTATGTGCAGGGTGCTCTCTACTGTAGAATGTCAGCTCTTCTGTGCAGTGTCCTTTCTCCTGTAGAGTGTCAGCTCTTATGTGCAGGGTCCTCTCTCTCTTGTATAGTGTCAGCTGTTATGTGCTGTGCCCTCTCTCCTGTAGAGTGTCAGCTCTTATGTGCAGGGTCCTCTCTCTTGTACAGTGTCAGCTCTTATGTGCTGTGTCCTCTCTCTCTTCTAGCGTTTCAGCTCTTATGTGCAGGGTCCTCTCTCCTGTAGAGTGTCAGCTCTTATGTGCAGGGTCCTCTCTCTCCTGTAGAGTGTCAGATCTTTTGTGCAGGATCCTCTCTCCTGTAGAGTGTCAGCTTTTATGTGCAGGGTCCTCTCTACTGTAGAGTGTCAGCTCTTATGTAATGTGTCCTCTCTCCTCTAGAGTGTCAGCTCTTATGTGCTGTGTCCTCTCTCCTGTAGAGTGTCAGCTCTTATGTGCAGGGTCCTCTATCTCCTGTAGAGTGTCAGTTCTTTTGTGCAGGATCCTCTCTCCTGTAGAGTGTCAGCTAGTATGTGCAGTGTCCTCTCTCCTGTAGAGTGTCAGCTCTTATGTGCAGGATCCTCTCTCCTGTTGAGTGTCAGCTCTTATGTGCAGGGTCCTCTCTATCCTGTAGAGTGTCAGCTCTTTTGTGCAGGATCCTCTCTCCTGTGGAGTGTCAGCTCTTGTGTGCAGGATCCTCTCTCCTGTAGAGTGTTAGCTCATATGTGCAGTGTCCTCTCTCCTGTAGAGTGTCAGATCTTATGTGCAGTGTCATCTCTCCTGTAGATTGTCAGCTCTTATGTGCAGGGTCCTCTCTCTCCTGTAGAGTGTCAGCTCTTATGTGCAGTGTCCTCTCTCCTGTAGAGTGTCAGCTCTTATGTGCAGGATCCTCTCTCCTGTTGAGTGTAAGCTCTTATGTGCAGGATCCTCTCTCCTGTAGAGTGTCAGCTCTTATGTGCAGTGTCCTCTCTCCTGTAGAGTGTCAGCTCTTATGTGCAGTGTCCTCTCTCCTGTAGAGTGTCAGATTTTATGTGCAGTATCCTATCTCCTGTAGAGTGTCAGCTCTTATGTGCAGGATCCTCTCTCCTGTAGAGTGTCAGCTCTTATGTGCAGGATCCTCACTCCTATAGAGTGTCAGCTCTTATGTGCTGTGTCCTCTCTCCTGTAGAATGTCAGCTCTTATTTGCAGGGTCCTCTCTCCTGTAGAGTGTCAGCTCTTATGTGCAGGGTCCTCTCTACTGTAGAATGTCAGCTCTTATGTCCAGTGTCCTTTCTCCTGTAGAGTGTCAGCTCTTATGTGCAGGGTCCTCTCTCTCTTGTATAGTGTCAGCTGTTATGTGCTGTGCCCTCTCTCCTGTAGAGTGTCAGCTCTTATGTGCAGGGTCCTCTCTCTTGTACAGTGTCAGCTCTTATGTGCTGAGTCCTCTCTCCTGTAGAGTGTCAGCTATTATGTGCAGGATCCTCTCTCCTGTAGAATGTCAGCTCTTATGTGCAGGATCCTATCTCCTGTAGAGTGTCAGCTCTTATGTGCAGTGTCCTCTCTCCTGTAGAGTATCAGCTCTTATGTGCAGTGTCCTCTCTCCTGTAGAGTGTCAGCTCTTATGTGCAGGGTCTTCTCTCCTGTAGAATGTCAGCTCTTACGTGCAGGATCCTCTCTCCTGTAGAGTGTCAGCTCTTATGTGCTGTTTCCTCTCTCCTGTAGAGTGTCAGCTCTTATGTGCAGGGTCCTCTCTCCTGTACAGTGTCAGCACTTATGTGCTGTGCCCTTTCTCCTGTAGAGTGTCAGCTCTAATGTGCAGTGTCCTCTCTCCTGTAGAGTGTCAGCTCTTATGTGCAGTGTCCTCTCTCCTGTAGAGTGTCAGCTCGTATGTGCAGTGTCCTCTCTCCTGTAGAGTGTCAGTTCTTATGTGCAGGGTCCTCTCTCCTGTAGAATGTCAGCTCTTACGTGCAGGATCCTCTCTCCTGTAGAGTGTCAGCTCTTATGTGCTGTTTCCTCTCTCCTGTAGAGTGTCAGCTCTTATGTGCAGGGTCCCCTCTCCTGTAGAGTGTCAGCTCTTATGTGCAGGGTCCTCTCTCCTGTAGAGTGTCAGCTCTTATGTGCTGTGTCCTCTCTCCTGTAGAGTGTCAGCTCTTTTGTGCAGGATCCTCTCTCCTGTAGAGTGTCAGCTCTTATGTGCAGTATCCTGTCTCCTGTAGAGTGTCAGCACTTATGTGCAGGGTCCTCTCTCTCCTGTAGAGTGTCAGCTCTTTTGTGCAGGATCCTCTCTCCTGTAGAGTGTCAGCTCTTATGTGCAGTGTCCTCTCTCCTGTAGAGTGTCAGCTCTTATGTGCAGGATCGTCTCTCCTGTAGAGTGTCAGCTCTTATGTGCAGGGTCCTCTCTGCTGTAGAGTGTCAGCTCTTATGTGCTGTGTCCTCTCTCCTGTAGAGTGTCAGCTCTTTTGTGCAGGATCCTCTCTCCTGTAGAGTGTCAGCTCTTATGTGCAGTATCCTGTCTCCTGTAGAGTGTCAGCTCTTATGTGCAGGGTCCTCTCTCTCCTGTAGAGTGTCAGCTCTTTTGTGCAGGATCCTCTCTCCTGTAGAGTGTCAGCTCTTATGTGCAGTGTCCTCTCTCCTGTAGAGTGTCAGCTCTTATGTGCAGGATCGTCTCTCCTGTAGAGTGTCAGCTCTTAAATGCAGGATCCTCTCTCCTGTAGAGTGTCAGCTCTTATGTGCATTTTCCTCTCTCCTGTAGAGTGTCAGCTCTTATGTGCAGTGTCCTCTCTCTCCTGTAGAGTGTCAGCTCTTATGTGCAGTGTCCTCTCTCCTGTAGAGTGTCAGCTCTTATGTGCAGGGTCCTCTCTCCTGTAGAGTGTAAGCTGTTATGTGCAGCCTCCTCTCTCCTGTAGAGTGTCAGCTCCTATGTGCAGTGTCCTCTCTCCTGTAGAGTGTCAGCTCTTATGTGCAGGGTCCTCTCTATCCTGTAGAGTGTCAGCTCTTTTGTGCAGGAACCTCTCTCCTGTGGAGTGTCAGCTCTTGTGTGCAGGATCCTCTCTCCTGTAGAGTGTCAGCTCTTATGTGCAGTGTCCTCTCTCCTGTAGAGTGTCAGATCTTATGTGCAGTGTCATCTCTCCTGTAGAGTGTCAGCTCTTATGTGCAGTGTCCTCTCTCCTGTAGAGTGTCAGCTCTTATGTGTAGGATCCTATCTCCTGTAGAGTGTCAGCTCTTATGTGCAGTGTCCTCTCTCCTGTAGAGTGTCAGCTCTTATGTGCAGGATCCTCTCTCCTGTAGAGTGTCAGCTCTTATGTGCAGGGTCCCCTCTCCTATAGAGTGTCATCTCTTATGTGCATGCCATCTCTCCAATATTGTGTCAGCTCTTATGTGCAGGGTCCTCTCTCCTGTAGAGTGTCAGCTCTTATGTGCAGAGTCCTCACTCCTATAGAGTGTCAGCTCTTATGTGCTGTGTCATCTCTCCTGTAGAGTGTCAGCTCTTATGTGCAGGGTCCTCTCTCCTGTAGAGTGTCAGCTCTTATGTGCAGGGTCCTCTCTACTGTAGAATGTCAGCTCTTATGTGCAGGGTCCTTTCTCCTGTAGAGTGTCAGCTCTTATGTGCAGGGTCCTCTCTCTTGTACAGTGTCAGCTCTTATGTGCTGTGTCCTCTCTCCTGTAGAGTGTCAGCTCTTATGTGCAGGGTCCTCTCTCCTGTAGAGTGTCAGCTCTTATGTGCAGTGTCCTCTCTCCTGTAGAGTGTCAGATCTTATGTGCAGTGTCCTCTCTCCTGTAGAGTGTCAGCTCTTATGTGCAGTGTCCTCTCTCCTGTAGAGTGTCAGCTCTTATGTGTAGGATCCTATCTCCTGTAGAGTGTCAGCTCTTATGTGCAGTGTCCTCTCTCCTGTAGAGTGTCAGCTGTTACATGCAGGATCCTCTCTCCTGTAGAGTGTCAGCTCTTATGTGCAGTGTCCTCTCTCCTGTAGAGTGTCAGCTCTTATGTGCAGTGTCCTCTCTCCTGTAGAGTGTCAGCTCTTATGTGCAGTGTCCTCTCTCCTGTAGAGTGTCAGCTCTTACATTCAGGATCCTCTCTCCTGTAGAGTGTCAGCTCTTATGTGCTATGTCCTCTCTCCTGTAGAGTGTCAGCTCTTATGTGCAGGGTCCTCTCTCCTGTAGAGTGTCAGCTCTTATGTGCAGGGTCCTCTCTCCTGTAGAGTGTCAGCTCTTATGTGCAGGGTCCATTCTCCTGTAGAGTGTCAGCTCTTATGTGCTGTGCCCTCTCTCCTGTAGAGTGTCAGCTCTTATGTGCAGGGTCCTCTCTCTTGTACAGTGTCAGCTGTTATGTGCTGTGTCCTCTCTCCTGTAGAGTGTCAGCTCTTATGTGCAGTGTCCTCTCTCCGGTAGAGTGTCAGCTCTTATGTGCAGGGTCCTCTCTCTCCTGTAGAGTGTCAGCTCTTATGTGCAGGATCGTCTCTCCTGTAGAGTGTCAGCTCTTATGTGCAGGGTCCTCTCTCCTGTAGAGTGTCAGCTCTTATGTGCTGTGTCCTCTCTACTGTAGAGTGTCAGCTCTTTTGTGCAGGATCCTCTCTCCTGTAGAGTGTCAGTTCTTATGTGCAGTATCCTGTCTCCTGTAGAGTGTCAGCTCTTATGTGCAGGGTCCTCTCTCTCCTGTAGAGTGTCAGCTCTTATGTGCAGTGTCCTCTCTCCTGTAGACTGTCAGCTCTTATGTGCAGGATCGTCTCTCCTGTAGAGTGTCAGCTCTTATGTGCAGGATCCTCTCTCCTGTAGAGTGTCAGCTCTTATGTGCAGTTTCCTCTCTCCTGTAGAGTGTCAGCTCTTATGTGCAGGGTCCTCTCTCTCCTGTAGAGTGTCAGCTCTTATGTGCAGTGTCCTCTCTCCTGTAGAGTGTCAGCTCTTATGTGCAGGGTCCTCTCTCCTGTAGAGTGTAAGCTGTTATGTGCAGCCTCCTCTCTCCTGTAGAGTGTCAGCTCTTATGTGCAGGGTCCTCTCTATCCTGTAGAGTGTCAGCTCTTTTGTGCAGGATCCTCTCTCCTGTGGAGTGTCAGCTCTTGTGTGCAGGATCCTCTCTCCTGTAGAGTGTCAGCTCTTATGTGCAGTGTCCTCTCTCCTGTAGAGTGTCAGATCTTATGTGCAGTGTCATCTCTCCTGTAGAGTGTCAGCTCTTATGTGCCGTGTCCTCTCTCCTGTAGAGAGTCAGCTCTTATGTGTAGGATCCTATCTCCTGTAGAGTGTCAGCTCTTATGTGCAGTGTCCTCTCTCCTGTAGAGTGTCAGCTCTTATGTGCAGGGTCCTCTCTCTCCTGTAGAGTGTCAGCTCTTTTGTTCAGGATCCTCTCTCCTGTGGAGTGTCAGCTCTTAAGTGCAGGATCCTCTCTCCTGTAGAGTGTCAGCTCTTATGTGCAGTGTCCTCTCTCCTGTAGAGTGTCAGATCTTATGTGCAGTGTCATCTCTCCTGTAGAGTGTCAGCTCTTATGTGCAGTGTCCTCTCTCCTGTAGAGTGTCAGCTCTTATGTGTAGGATCCTATCTCCTGTAGAGTGTCAGCTCTTATTTGCAGTGTCCTCTCTCCTGTAGAGTGTCAGCTCTTATGTGCAGGATCCTCTCTCCTGTAGAGTGTCAGCTCTTATTTGCAGTGTCCTCTCTCCTGTAGAGTGTCAGCTCTTATGTGCAGGGTCCTCTCTCCTGTAGAGTGTCAGCTCTTATGTGCAGAGTCCTCACTCCTATAGAGTGTCAGCTCTTATGTGCTGTGTCCTCTCTCCTGTAGAATGTCAGCTCTTATGTGCAGGGTCCTCTCTCCTGTAGAGTGTCAGCTCTTATGTGCAGGGTCCTCTCTACTGTAGAATGTCAGCTCTTCTGTGCAGTGTCCTTTCTCCTGTAGAGTGTCAGCTCTTATGTGCAGGGTCCTCTCTCTCTTGTATAGTGTCAGCTGTTATGTGCTGTGCCCTCTCTCCTGTAGAGTGTCAGCTCTTATGTGCAGGGTCCTCTCTCTTGTACAGTGTCAGCTCTTATGTGCTGTGTCCTCTCTCCTCTAGCGTTTCAGCTCTTATGTGCAGGGATCTCTCCTGTAGAGTGTCAGCTCTTATGTGCAGGGTCCTCTCTCTCCTGTAGAGTGTCAGATCTTTTGTGCAGGATCCTCTCTCCTGTAGAGTGTCAGCTTTTATGTGCAGGGTCCTCTCTACTGTAGAGTGTCAGCTCTTATGTAATGTGTCCTCTCTCCTCTAGAGTGTCAGCTCTTATGTGCAGGGTCCTCTATCTCCTGTAGAGTGTCAGTTCTTTTGTGCAGGATCCTCTCTCCTGTAGAGTGTCAGCTAGTATGTGCAGTGTCCTCTCTCCTGTAGAGTGTCAGCTCTTATGTGCAGGATCCTCTCTCCTGTTGAGTGTCAGCTCTTATGTGCAGGGTCCTCTCTATCCTGTAGAGTGTCAGCTCTTTTGTGCAGGATCCTCTCTCCTGTGGAGTGTCAGCTCTTGTGTGCAGGATCCTCTCTCCTGTAGAGTGTCAGCTCTTATGTGCAGTGTCCTCTCTCCTGTAGAATGTCAGATCTTATGTGCAGTGTCATCTCTCCTGTAGAGTGTCAGCTCTTATGTGCAGGGTCCTCTCTCCTGTAGAGTGTAAGCTGTTATGTGCAGCCTCCTCTCTCCTGTAGAGTGTCAGCTCTTATGTGCAGGGTCCTCTCTATCCTGTAGAGTGTCAGCTCTTTTGTGCAGGATCCTCTCTCCTGTGGAGTGTCAGCTCTTGTGTGCAGGATCCTCTCTCCTGTAGAGTGTCAGCTCTTATGTGCAGTGTCCTCTCTCCTGTAGAGTGTCAGATCTTATGTGCAGTGTCATCTCTCCTGTAGAGTGTCAGCTCTTATGTGCCGTGTCCTCTCTCCTGTAGAGAGTCAGCTCTTATGTGTAGGATCCTATCTCCTGTAGAGTGTCAGCTCTTATGTGCAGTGTCCTCTCTCCTGTAGAGTGTCAGCTCTTATGTGCAGGGTCCTCTCTCTCCTGTAGAGTGTCAGCTCTTTTGTTCAGGATCCTCTCTCCTGTGGAGTGTCAGCTCTTAAGTGCAGGATCCTCTCTCCTGTAGAGTGTCAGCTCTTATGTGCAGTGTCCTCTCTCCTGTAGAGTGTCAGATCTTATGTGCAGTGTCATCTCTCCTGTAGAGTGTCAGCTCTTATGTGCAGTGTCCTCTCTCCTGTAGAGTGTCAGCTCTTATGTGTAGGATCCTATCTCCTGTAGAGTGTCAGCTCTTATTTGCAGTGTCCTCTCTCCTGTAGAGTGTCAGCTCTTATGTGCAGGATCCTCTCTCCTGTAGAGTGTCAGCTCTTATTTGCAGTGTCCTCTCTCCTGTAGAGTGTCAGCTCTTATGTGCAGGGTCCTCTCTCCTGTAGAGTGTCAGCTCTTATGTGCAGAGTCCTCACTCCTATAGAGTGTCAGCTCTTATGTGCTGTGTCCTCTCTCCTGTAGAATGTCAGCTCTTATGTGCAGGGTCCTCTCTCCTGTAGAGTGTCAGCTCTTATGTGCAGGGTCCTCTCTACTGTAGAATGTCAGCTCTTCTGTGCAGTGTCCTTTCTCCTGTAGAGTGTCAGCTCTTATGTGCAGGGTCCTCTCTCTCTTGTATAGTGTCAGCTGTTATGTGCTGTGCCCTCTCTCCTGTAGAGTGTCAGCTCTTATGTGCAGGGTCCTCTCTCTTGTACAGTGTCAGCTCTTATGTGCTGTGTCCTCTCTCCTCTAGCGTTTCAGCTCTTATGTGCAGGGATCTCTCCTGTAGAGTGTCAGCTCTTATGTGCAGGGTCCTCTCTCTCCTGTAGAGTGTCAGATCTTTTGTGCAGGATCCTCTCTCCTGTAGAGTGTCAGCTTTTATGTGCAGGGTCCTCTCTACTGTAGAGTGTCAGCTCTTATGTAATGTGTCCTCTCTCCTCTAGAGTGTCAGCTCTTATGTGCAGGGTCCTCTATCTCCTGTAGAGTGTCAGTTCTTTTGTGCAGGATCCTCTCTCCTGTAGAGTGTCAGCTAGTATGTGCAGTGTCCTCTCTCCTGTAGAGTGTCAGCTCTTATGTGCAGGATCCTCTCTCCTGTTGAGTGTCAGCTCTTATGTGCAGGGTCCTCTCTATCCTGTAGAGTGTCAGCTCTTTTGTGCAGGATCCTCTCTCCTGTGGAGTGTCAGCTCTTGTGTGCAGGATCCTCTCTCCTGTAGAGTGTCAGCTCTTATGTGCAGTGTCCTCTCTCCTGTAGAATGTCAGATCTTATGTGCAGTGTCATCTCTCCTGTAGAGTGTCAGCTCTTATGTGCAGTGTCCTCTCTCCTGTAGAATGTCAGCTCTTATGTGTAGGATCCTATCTCCTGTAGAGTGTCAGCTCTTATGTGCAGTGTCCTCTCTCCTGTAGAGTGTCAGCTCTTATGTGCAGGGTCCTCTCTCTCCTGTAGAGTGTCAGCTCTTTTGTTCAGGATCCTCTCTCCTGTGGAGTGTCAGCTCTTAAGTGCAGGATCCTCTCTCCTGTAGAGTGTCAGCTCTTATGTGCAGTGTCCTCTCTCCTGTAGAGTGTCAGATCTTATGTGCAGTGTCATCTCTCCTGTAGAGTGTCAGCACTTATGTGCAGTGTCCTCTCTCCTGTAGAGTGTCAGCTCTTTTGTGCAGGAACCTCTCTCCTGTGGAGTGTCAGCTCTTGTGTGCAGGATCCTCTCTCCTGTAGAGTGTCAGCTCTTATGTGCAGTGTCCTCTCTCCTGTAGAGTGTCAGATCTTATGTGCAGTGTCATCTCTCCTGTAGAGTGTCAGCTCTTATGTGCAGTGTCCTCTCTCCTGTAGAGTGTCAGCTCTTATGTGTAGGATCCTATCTCCTGTAGAGTGTCAGCTCTTATGTGCAGTGTCCTCTCTCCTGTAGAGTGTCAGCTCTTATGTGCAGGATCCTCTCTCCTGTAGAGTGTCAGCTCTTATGTGCAGGGTCCCCTCTCCTATAGAGTGTCATCTCTTATGTGCATGCCATCTCTCCAATATTGTGTCAGCTCTTATGTGCAGGGTCCTCTCTCCTGTAGAGTGTCAGCTCTTATGTGCAGAGTCCTCACTCCTATAGAGTGTCAGCTCTTATGTGCTGTGTCATCTCTCCTGTAGAGTGTCAGCTCTTATGTGCAGGGTCCTCTCTCCTGTAGAGTGTCAGCTCTTATGTGCAGGGTCCTCTCTACTGTAGAATGTCAGCTCTTATGTGCAGGGTCCTTTCTCCTGTAGAGTGTCAGCTCTTATGTGCAGGGTCCTCTCTCTTGTACAGTGTCAGCTCTTATGTGCTGTGTCCTCTCTCCTGTAGAGTGTCAGCTCTTATGTGCAGGGTCCTCTCTCCTGTAGAGTGTCAGCTCTTATGTGCAGTGTCCTCTCTCCTGTAGAGTGTCAGATCTTATGTGCAGTGTCCTCTCTCCTGTAGAGTGTCAGCTCTTATGTGCAGTGTCCTCTCTCCTGTAGAGTGTCAGCTCTTATGTGTAGGATCCTATCTCCTGTAGAGTGTCAGCTCTTATGTGCAGTGTCCTCTCTCCTGTAGAGTGTCAGCTGTTACATGCAGGATCCTCTCTCCTGTAGAGTGTCAGCTCTTATGTGCAGTGTCCTCTCTCCTGTAGAGTGTCAGCTCTTATGTGCAGTGTCCTCTCTCCTGTAGAGTGTCAGCTCTTATGTGCAGTGTCCTCTCTCCTGTAGAGTGTCAGCTCTTACATTCAGGATCCTCTCTCCTGTAGAGTGTCAGCTCTTATGTGCTATGTCCTCTCTCCTGTAGAGTGTCAGCTCTTATGTGCAGGGTCCTCTCTCCTGTAGAGTGTCAGCTCTTATGTGCAGGGTCCTCTCTCCTGTAGAGTGTCAGCTCTTATGTGCAGGGTCCATTCTCCTGTAGAGTGTCAGCTCTTATGTGCTGTGCCCTCTCTCCTGTAGAGTGTCAGCTCTTATGTGCAGGGTCCTCTCTCTTGTACAGTGTCAGCTCTTATGTGCTGTGTCCTCTCTCCTGTAGAGTGTCAGCTCTTATGTGCAGTGTCCTCTCTCCGGTAGAGTGTCAGCTCTTATGTGCAGGGTCCTCTCTCTCCTGTAGAGTGTCAGCTCTTATGTGCAGGATCGTCTCTCCTGTAGAGTGTCAGCTCTTATGTGCAGGGTCCTCTCTCCTGTAGAGTGTCAGCTCTTATGTGCTGTGTCCTCTCTACTGTAGAGTGTCAGCTCTTTTGTGCAGGATCCTCTCTCCTGTAGAGTGTCAGTTCTTATGTGCAGTATCCTGTCTCCTGTAGAGTGTCAGCTCTTATGTGCAGGGTCCTCTCTCTCCTGTAGAGTGTCAGCTCTTATGTGCAGTGTCCTCTCTCCTGTAGACTGTCAGCTCTTATGTGCAGGATCGTCTCTCCTGTAGAGTGTCAGCTCTTATGTGCAGGATCCTCTCTCCTGTAGAGTGTCAGCTCTTATGTGCAGTTTCCTCTCTCCTGTAGAGTGTCAGCTCTTATGTGCAGGGTCCTCTCTCTCCTGTAGAGTGTCAGCTCTTATGTGCAGTGTCCTCTCTCCTGTAGAGTGTCAGCTCTTATGTGCAGGGTCCTCTCTCCTGTAGAGTGTAAGCTGTTATGTGCAGCCTCCTCTCTCCTGTAGAGTGTCAGTTCTTATGTGCAGGGTCCTCTCTATCCTGTAGAGTGTCAGCTCTTTTGTGCAGGATCCTCTCTCCTGTGGAGTGTCAGCTCTTGTGTGCAGGATCCTCTCTCCTGTAGAGTGTCAGCTCTTATGTGCAGTGTCCTCTCTCCTGTAGAGTGTCAGATCTTATGTGCAGTGTCATCTCTCCTGTAGAGTGTCAGCTCTTATGTGCAGTGTCCTCTCTCCTGTAGAGAGTCAGCTCTTATGTGTAGGATCCTATCTCCTGTAGAGTGTCAGCTCTTATGTGCAGTGTCCTCTCTCCTGTAGAGTGTCAGCTCTTATGTGCAGGGTCCTCTCTCTCCTGTAGAGTGTCAGCTCTTTTGTTCAGGATCCTCTCTCCTGTGGAGTGTCAGCTCTTAAGTGCAGGATCCTCTCTCCTGTAGAGTGTCAGCTCTTATGTGCAGTGTCCTCTCTCCTGTAGAGTGTCAGATCTTATGTGCAGTGTCATCTCTCCTGTAGAGTGTCAGCTCTTATGTGCAGTGTCCTCTCTCCTGTAGAGTGTCAGCTCTTATGTGTAGGATCCTATCTCCTGTAGAGTGTCAGCTCTTATTTGCAGTGTCCTCTCTCCTGTAGAGTGTCAGCTCTTATGTGCAGGATCCTCTCTCCTGTAGAGTGTCAGCTCTTATTTGCAGTGTCCTCTCTCCTGTAGAGTGTCAGCTCTTATGTGCAGGGTCCTCTCTCCTGTAGAGTGTCAGCTCTTATGTGCAGAGTCCTCACTCCTATAGAGTGTCAGCTCTTATGTGCTGTGTCCTCTCTCCTGTAGAATGTCAGCTCTTATGTGCAGGGTCCTCTCTCCTGTAGAGTGTCAGCTCTTATGTGCAGGGTCCTCTCTACTGTAGAATGTCAGCTCTTCTGTGCAGTGTCCTTTCTCCTGTAGAGTGTCAGCTCTTATGTGCAGGGTCCTCTCTCTCTTGTATAGTGTCAGCTGTTATGTGCTGTGCCCTCTCTCCTGTAGAGTGTCAGCTCTTATGTGCAGGGTCCTCTCTCTTGTACAGTGTCAGCTCTTATGTGCTGTGTCCTCTCTCCTCTAGCGTTTCAGCTCTTATGTGCAGGGATCTCTCCTGTAGAGTGTCAGCTCTTATGTGCAGGGTCCTCTCTCTCCTGTAGAGTGTCAGATCTTTTGTGCAGGATCCTCTCTCCTGTAGAGTGTCAGCTTTTATGTGCAGGGTCCTCTCTACTGTAGAGTGTCAGCTCTTATGTAATGTGTCCTCTCTCCTCTAGAGTGTCAGCTCTTATGTGCTGTGTCCTCTCTCCTGTAGAGTGTCAGCTCTTATGTGCAGGGTCCTCTATCTCCTGTAGAGTGTCAGTTCTTTTGTGCAGGATCCTCTCTCCTGTAGAGTGTCAGCTAGTATGTGCAGTGTCCTCTCTCCTGTAGAGTGTCAGCTCTTATGTGCAGGATCCTCTCTCCTGTTGAGTGTCAGCTCTTATGTGCAGGGTCCTCTCTATCCTGTAGAGTGTCAGCTCTTTTGTGCAGGATACTCTCTCCTGTGGAGTGTCAGCTCTTGTGTGCAGGATCCTCTCTCCTGTAGAGTGTCAGCTCTTATGTGCAGTGTCCTCTCTCCTGTAGAATGTCAGATCTTATGTGCAGTGTCATCTCTCCTGTAGAGTGTCAGCTCTTATGTGCAGTGTCCTCTCTCCTGTAGAATGTCAGCTCTTATGTGTAGGATCCTATCTCCTGTAGAGTGTCAGCTCTTATGTGCAGTGTCCTCTCTCCTGTAGAGTGTCAGCTCTTATGTGCAGGGTCCTCTCTCTCCTGTAGAGTGTCAGCTCTTTTGTTCAGGATCCTCTCTCCTGTGGAGTGTCAGCTCTTAAGTGCAGGATCCTCTCTCCTGTAGAGTGTCAGCTCTTATGTGCAGTGTCCTCTCTCCTGTAGAGTGTCAGATCTTATGTGCAGTGTCATCTCTCCTGTAGAGTGTCAGCACTTATGTGCAGTGTCCTCTCTCCTGTAGAGTGTCAGCTCTTATGTGTAGGATCCTATCTCCTGTAGAGTGTCAGCTCTTATTTGCAGTGTCCTCTCTCCTGTAGAGTGTCAGCTCTTATGTGCAGGATCCTCTCTCCTGTAGAGTGTCAGCTCTTATGTGCAGGATCCTCTCTCCTGTAGAGTGTCAGCTCTTATGTGCAGGATCCTCACTCCTATAGAGTGTCAGCTCTTATGTGCTGTGTCCTCTCTCCTGTAGAATGTCAGCTCTTATTTGCAGGGTCCTCTCTCCTGTAGAGTGTCAGCTCTTATGTGCAGGGTCCTCTCTACTGTAGAATGTCAGCTCTTATGTCCAGTGTCCTTTCTCCTGTAGAGTGTCAGCTCTTATGTGCAGGGTCCTCTCTCTCTTGTATAGTGTCAGCTGTTATGTGCTGTGCCCTCTCTCCTGTAGAGTGTCAGCTCTTATGTGCAGGGTCCTCTCTCTTGTACAGTGTCAGCTCTTATGTGCTGAGTCCTCTCTCCTCTAGCATTTCAGCTCTTATGTGCAGGGTCCTCTCTCCTGTAGAGTGTCAGCTCTTATGTGCAGGGTCCTCTCTCTCCTGTAGAGTGTCAGATCTTTTGTGCAGGATACTCTCTCCTGAAGAGTGTCAGCTTTTATGTGCAGGGTTCTCTCTACTGTAGAGTGTCAGCTCTTATGTAATGTGTCCTCTCTCCTCTAGAGTGTCAGCTCTTATGTGCTGTGTCCTCTCTCCTGTAGAGTGTCAGCTCTTATGTGCAGGGTCCTCTATCTCCTGTAGAGTGTCAGTTCTTTTGTGCAGGATCCTCTCTCCTGTAGAGTGTCAGCTAGTATGTGAAGTGTCCTCTCTCCTGTAGAGTGTCAGCTCTTATGTGCAGGATCCTCTCTCCTGTTGAGTGTAAGCTCTTATGTGCAGGATCCTCTCTCCTGTAGAGTGTCAGCTCTTATGTGCAGTGTCCTCTCTCCTGTAGAGTGTCAGCTCTTATGTGCAGTGTCCTCTCTCCTGTAGAGTGTCAGATTTTATGTGCAGTATCCTATCTCCTGTAGAGTGTCAGCTATTATGTGCAGGATCCTCTCTCCTGTAGAATGTCAGCTCTTATGTGCAGGATCCTATCTCCTGTAGAGTGTCAGCTCTTATGTGCAGTGTCCTCTCTCCTGTAGAGCGTCAGCTCTTATGTGCAGTGTCCTCTCTCCTGTAGAGTGTCAGCTCTTATGTGCAGGGTCTTCTCTCCTGTAGAATGTCAGCTCTTACGTGCAGGATCCTCTCTCCTGTAGAGTGTCAGCTCTTATGTGCTGTTTCCTGTCTCCTGTAGAGTGTCAGCTCTTATGTGCAGGGTCCTCTCTCCTGTACAGTGTCAGCACTTATGTGCTGTGCCCTTTCTCCTGTAGAGTGTCAGCTCTAATGTGCAGTGTCCTCTCTCCTGTAGAGTGTCAGCTCTTATGTGCAGTGTCCTCTCTCCTGTAGAGTGTCAGCTCGTATGTGCAGTGTCCTCTCTCCTGTAGAGTGTCAGTTCTTATGTGCAGGGTCCTTTCTCCTGTAGAATGTCAGCTCTTACGTGCAGGATCCTCTCTCCTGTAGAGTGTCAGCTCTTATGTGCTGTTTCCTCTCTCCTGTAGAGTGTCAGCTCTTATGTGCAGGGTCCCCTCTCCTGTAGAGTGTCAGCTCTTATGTGCAGGGTCCTCTCTCCTGTAGAGTGTCAGCTCTTATGTGCTGTGTCCTCTCTCCTGTAGAGTGTCAGCTCTTTTGTGCAGGATCCTCTCTCCTGTAGAGTGTCAGCTCTTATGTGCAGTATCCTGTCTCCTGTAGAGTGTCAGCTCTTATGTGCAGGGTCCTCTCTCTCCTGTAGAGTGTCAGCTCTTTTGTGCAGGATCCTCTCTCCTGTAGAGTGTCAGCTCTTATGTGCAGTGTCCTCTCTCCTGTAGAGTGTCAGCTCTTATGTGCAGGATCGTCTCTCCTGTAGAGTGTCAGCTCTTATGTGCAGGGTCCTCTCTGCTGTAGAGTGTCAGCTCTTATGTGCTGTGTCCTCTCTCCTGTAGAGTGTCAGCTCTTTT
Source organism: Dendrobates tinctorius (assembly GCF_039654945.1). Lineage (NCBI taxonomy): Eukaryota > Metazoa > Chordata > Amphibia > Anura > Dendrobatidae > Dendrobates > Dendrobates tinctorius. The sequence continues at coordinate 1,158,566 of NW_027362095.1, forward strand.
GTGCATGATCCTCTCTCCTGTAGAGTGTCAGCTCTTATGTGCAGTATCCTGTCTCCTGTAGAGTGTCAGCTCTTATGTGCAGGGTCCTCTCTCTCCTGTAGAGTGTCAGCTCTTTTGTGCAGGATCCTCTCTCCTGTAGAGTGTCAGCTCTTATGTGCAGTGTCCTCTCTCCTGTAGAGTGTCAGCTCTTATGTGCAGGATCGTCTCTCCTGTAGAGTGTCAGCTCTTAAATGCAGGATCCTCTCTCCTGTAGAGTGTCAGCTCTTATGTGCATTTTCCTCTCTCCTGTAGAGTGTCAGCTCTTATGTGCAGTGTCCTCTCTCTCCTGTAGAGTGTCAGCTCTTATGTGCAGTGTCCTCTCTCCTGTAGAGTGTCAGCTCTTATGTGCAGGGTCCTCTCTCCTGTAGAGTGTAAGCTGTTATGTGCAGCCTCCTCTCTCCTGTAGAGTGTCAGCTCCTATGTGCAGTGTCCTCTCTCCTGTAGAGTGTCAGCTCTTATGTGCAGGGTCCTCTCTATCCTGTAGAGTGTCAGCTCTTTTGTGCAGGAACCTCTCTCCTGTGGAGTGTCAGCTCTTGTGTGCAGGATCCTCTCTCCTGTAGAGTGTCAGCTCTTATGTGCAGTGTCCTCTCTCCTGTAGAGTGTCAGATCTTATGTGCAGTGTCATCTCTCCTGTAGAGTGTCAGCTCTTATGTGCAGTGTCCTCTCTCCTGTAGAGTGTCAGCTCTTATGTGTAGGATCCTATCTCCTGTAGAGTGTCAGCTCTTATGTGCAGTGTCCTCTCTCCTGTAGAGTGTCAGCTCTTGTGTGCAGGATCCTCTCTCCTGTAGAGTGTCAGCTCTTATGTGCAGGGTCCCCTCTCCTATAGAGTGTCATCTCTTATGTGCAGTGCCATCTCTCCAATATTGTGTCAGCTCTTATGTGCAGGGTCCTCTCTCCTGTAGAGTGTCAGCTCTTATGTGCAGAGTCCTCACTCCTATAGAGTGTCAGCTCTTATGTGCTGTGTCATCTCTCCTGTAGAGTGTCAGCTCTTATGTGCAGGGTCCTCTCTCCTGTAGAGTGTCAGCTCTTATGTGCAGAGTCCTCTCTACTGTAGAATGTCAGCTCTTATGTGCAGGGTCCTTTCTCCTGTAGAGTGTCAGCTCTTATGTGCAGGGTCCTCTCTCTTGTACAGTTTCAGCTCTTATGTGCTGTGCCCTCTCTCCTGTAGAGTGTCAGCTCTTATGTGCAGGGTCCTCTCTCCTGTAGAGTGTCAGCTCTTATGTGCAGTGTCCTCTCTCCTGTAGAGTGTCAGATCTTATGTGCAGTGTCCTCTCTCCTGTAGAGTGTCAGCTCTTATGTGCAGTGTCCTCTCTCCTGTAGAGTGTCAGCTCTTATGTGTGGGATCCTATCTCCTGTAGAGTGTCAGCTCTTATGTGCAGTGTCCTCTCTCCTGTAGAGTGTCAGCTGTTACATGCAGGATCCTCTCTCCTGTAGAGTGTCAGCTCTTATGTGCAGTGTCCTCTCTCCTGTAGAGTGTCAGCTCTTATGTGCAGTGTCCTCTCTCCTGTAGAGTGTCAGCTCTTATGTGCAGTGTCCTCTCTCCTGTAGAGTGTCAGCTCTTACATTCAGGATCCTCTCTCCTGTAGAGTGTCAGCTCTTATGTGCTATGTCCTCTCTCCTGTAGAGTGTCAGCTCTTATGTGCAGGGTCCTCTCTCCTGTAGAGTGTCAGCTCTTATGTGCAGGGTCCTCTCTCCTGTAGAGTGTCAGCTCTTATGTGCAGGGTCCATTCTCCTGTAGAGTGTCAGCTCTTATATGCTGTGTCCTCTCTCCTGTAGAGTGTCAGCTCTTATGTGCAGTGTCCTCTCTCCGGTAGAGTGTCAGCTCTTATGTGCAGTGTCCTCTCTCCGGTAGAGTGTCAGCTCTTATGTGCAGGGTCCTCTCTCTCCTGTAGAGTGTCAGCTCTTATGTGCAGGATCGTCTCTCCTGCAGAGTGTCAGCTCTTATGTGCAGGGTCCTCTCTCCTGTAGAGTGTCAGCTCTTATGTGCTGTGTCCTCTCTACTGTAGAGTGTCAGCTCTTTTGCGCAGGATCCTCTCTCCTGTAGAGTGTCAGTTCTTATGTGCAGTATCCTGTCTCCTGTAGAGTGTCAGCTCTTATGTGCAGGGTCCTCTCTCTCCTGTAGAGTGTCAGCTCTTTTGTGCAGGATCCTCTCTCCTGTAGAGTGTCAGCTCTTATGTGCAGTGTCCTCTCTCCTGTAGAGTGTCAGGTCTTATGTGCAGGATCGTCTCTCCTGTAGAGTGTCAGCTCTTATGTGCAGGATCCTCTCTCCTGTAGAGTGTCAGCTCTTATGTGCAGTTTCCTCTCTCCTGTAGAGTGTCAGCTCTTATGTGCAGGGTCCTCTCTCTCCTGTAGAGTGTCAGCTCTTATGTGCAGTGTCCTCTCTCCTGTAGAGTGTCAGCTCTTATGTGCAGGGTCCTCTCTCCTGTAGAGTGTAAGCTGTTATGTGCAGCCTCCTCTCTCCTGTAGAGTGTCAGCTCTTATGTGCAGGGTCCTCTCTATCCTGTAGAGTGTCAGCTCTTTTGTGCAGGATCCTCTCTCCTGTGGAGTGTCAGCTCTTGTGTGCAGGATCCTCTCTCCTGTAGAGTGTCAGCTCTTATGTGCAGTGTCCTCTCTCCTGTAGAGTGTCAGATCTTATGTGCAGTGTCATCTCTCCTGTAGAGTGTCAGCTCTTATGTGCAGTGTCCTCTCTCCTGTAGAGAGTCAGCTCTTATGTGTAGGATCCTATCTCCTGTAGAGTGTCAGCTCTTATGTGCAGTGTCCTCTCTCCTGTAGAGTGTCAGCTCTTATGTGCAGGGTCCTCTCTCTCCTGTAGAGTGTCAGCTCTTTTGTTCAGGATCCTCTCTCCTGTGGAGTGTCAGCTCTTAAGTGCAGGATCCTCTCTCCTGTAGAGTGTCAGCTCTTATGTGCAGTGTCCTCTCTCCTGTAGAGTGTCAGATCTTATGTGCAGTGTCATCTCTCCTGTAGAGTGTCAGCTCTTATGTGCAGTGTCCTCTCTCCTGTAGAGTGTCAGCTCTTATGTGTAGGATCCTATCTCCTGTAGAGTGTCAGCTCTTATTTGCAGTGTCCTCTCTCCTGTAGAGTGTCAGCTCTTATGTGCAGGATCCTCTCTCCTGTAGAGTGTCAGCTCTTATGTGCAGTGTCATCTCTCCAGTATTGTGTCAGCTCTTATGTGCAGGGTCCTCTCTCCTGTAGAGTGTCAGCTCTTATGTGCAGAGTCCTCACTCCTATAGAGTGTCAGCTCTTATGTGCTGTGTCCTCTCTCCTGTAGAATGTCAGCTCTTATGTGCAGGGTCCTCTCTCCTGTAGAGTGTCAGCTCTTATGTGCAGGGTGCTCTCTACTGTAGAATGTCAGCTCTTCTGTGCAGTGTCCTTTCTCCTGTAGAGTGTCAGCTCTTATGTGCAGGGTCCTCTCTCTCTTGTATAGTGTCAGCTGTTATGTGCTGTGCCCTCTCTCCTGTAGAGTGTCAGCTCTTATGTGCAGGGTCCTCTCTCTTGTACAGTGTCAGCTCTTATGTGCTGTGTCCTCTCTCTCTTCTAGCGTTTCAGCTCTTATGTGCAGGGTCCTCTCTCCTGTAGAGTGTCAGCTCTTATGTGCAGGGTCCTCTCTCTCCTGTAGAGTGTCAGATCTTTTGTGCAGGATCCTCTCTCCTGTAGAGTGTCAGCTTTTATGTGCAGGGTCCTCTCTACTGTAGAGTGTCAGCTCTTATGTAATGTGTCCTCTCTCCTCTAGAGTGTCAGCTCTTATGTGCTGTGTCCTCTCTCCTGTAGAGTGTCAGCTCTTATGTGCAGGGTCCTCTATCTCCTGTAGAGTGTCAGTTCTTTTGTGCAGGATCCTCTCTCCTGTAGAGTGTCAGCTAGTATGTGCAGTGTCCTCTCTCCTGTAGAGTGTCAGCTCTTATGTGCAGGATCCTCTCTCCTGTTGAGTGTCAGCTCTTATGTGCAGGGTCCTCTCTATCCTGTAGAGTGTCAGCTCTTTTGTGCAGGATCCTCTCTCCTGTGGAGTGTCAGCTCTTGTGTGCAGGATCCTCTCTCCTGTAGAGTGTCAGCTCATATGTGCAGTGTCCTCTCTCCTGTAGAGTGTCAGATCTTATGTGCAGTGTCATCTCTCCTGTAGAGTGTCAGCTCTTATGTGCAGTGTCCTCTCTCCTGTAGAATGTCAGCTCTTATGTGTAGGATCCTATCTCCTGTAGAGTGTCAGCTCTTATGTGCAGTGTCCTCTCTCCTGTAGAGTGTCAGCTCTTATGTGCAGGGTCCTCTCTCTCCTGTAGAGTGTCAGCTCTTTTGTTCAGGATCCTCTCTCCTGTGGAGTGTCAGCTCTTAAGTGCAGGATCCTCTCTCCTGTAGAGTGTCAGCTCTTATGTGCAGTGTCCTCTCTCCTGTAGAGTGTCAGATCTTATGTGCAGTGTCATCTCTCCTGTAGAGTGTCAGCTCTTATGTGCAGTGTCCTCTCTCCTGTAGAGTGTCAGCTCTTATGTGTAGGATCCTATCTCCTGTAGAGTGTCAGCTCTTATTTGCAGTGTCCTCTCTCCTGTAGAGTGTCAGCTCTTATGTGCAGGATCCTCTCTCCTGTAGAGTGTCAGCTCTTATGTGCAGTGTCATCTCTCCAGTATTGTGTCAGCTCTTATGTGCAGGGTCCTCTCTCCTGTAGAGTGTCAGCTCTTATGTGCAGAGTCCTCACTCCTATAGAGTATCAGCTCTTATGTGCTGTGTCCTCTCTCCTGTAGAATGTCAGCTCTTATGTGCAGGGTCCTCTCTCCTGTAGAGTGTCAGCTCTTATGTGCAGGGTCCTCTCTACTGTAGAATGTCAGCTCTTCTGTGCAGTGTCCTTTCTCCTGTAGAGTGTCAGCTCTTATGTGCAGGGTCCTCTCTCTCTTGTATAGTGTCATCTGTTATGTGCTGTGCCCTCTCTCCTGTAGAGTGTCAGCTCTTATGTGCAGGGTCCTCTCTCTTGTACAGTGTCAGCTCTTATGTGCTGTGTCCTCTCTCCTCTAGCGTTTCAGCTCTTATGTGCAGGGTCCTCTCTCCTGTAGAGTGTCAGCTCTTATGTGCAGGGTCCTCTCTCTCCTGTAGAGTGTCAGATCTTTTGTGCAGGATCCTCTTTCCTGTAGAGTGTCAGCTTTTATGTGCAGGGTCCTCTCTACTGTAGAGTGTCAGCTCTTATGTAATGTGTCCTCTCTCCTCTAGAGTGTCAGCTCTTATGTGCTGTGTCCTCTCTCCTGTAGAGTGTCAGCTCTTATGTGCAGGGTCCTTTATCTCCTGTAGAGTGTCAGTTCTTTTGTGCAGGATCCTCTCTCCTGTAGAGTGTCAGCTAGTATGTGCAGTGTCCTCTCTCCTGTAGAGTGTCAGCTCTTATGTGCAGGATCCTCTCTCCTGTTGAGTGTAAGCTCTTATGTGCAGGATCCTCTCTCCTGTAGAGTGTCAGCTCTTATGTGCAGTGTCCTCTCTCCTGTAGAGTGTCAGCTCTTATGTGCAGTGTCCTCTCTCCTGTAGAGTGTCAGATTTTATGTGCAGTATCCTATCTCCTGTAGAGTGTCAGCTCTTATGTGCAGGATCCTCTCTCCTGAAGAGTGTCAGCTCTTATGTGCTGGATCCTCACTCCTATAGAGTGTCAGCTCTTATGTGCTGTGTCCTTTCTCCTGTAGAATGTCAGCTCTTATTTGCAGGGTCCTCTCTCCTGTAGAGTGTCAGCTCTTATGTGCAGGGTCCTCTCTACTGTAGAATGTCAGCTCTTATGTCCAGTGTCCTTTCTCCTGTAGAGTGTCAGCTCTTATGTGCAGGGTCCTCTCTCTCTTGTATAGTGTCAGCTGTTATGTGCTGTGCCCTCTCTCCTGTAGAGTGTCAGCTCTTATGTGCAGGGTCCTCTCTCATGTACAGTGTCAGCTCTTATGTGCTGAGTCCTCTCTCCTCTAGCATTTCAGCTCTTATGTGCAGGGTCCTCTCTCCTGTAGAGTGTCAGCTCTTATGTGCAGGGTCCTCTCTCTCCTGTAGAGTGTCAGATCTTTTGTGCAGGATCCTCTCTCCTGTAGAGTGTCAGCTTTTATGTGCAGGGTTCTCTCTACTGTAGAGTGTCAGCTCTTATGTAATGTGTCCTCTCTCCTCTAGAGTGTCAGCTCTTATGTGCTGTGTCCTCTCTCCTGTAGAGTGTCAGCTCTTATGTGCAGGGTCCTCTATCTCCTGTAGAGTGTCAGTTCTTTTGTGCAGGATCCTCTCTCCTGTAGAGTGTCAGCTAGTATGTGAAGTGTCCTCTCTCCTGTAGAGTGTCAGCTCTTATGTGCAGGATCCTCTCTCCTGTTGAGTGTAAGCTCTTATGTGCAGGATCCTCTCTCCTGTAGAGTGTCAGCTCTTATGTGCAGTGTCCTCTCTCCTGTAGAGTGTCAGCTCTTATGTGCAGTGTCCTCTCTCCTGTAGAGTGTCAGATTTTATGTGCAGTATCCTATCTCCTGTAGAGTGTCAGCTATTATGTGCAGGATCCTCTCTCCTGTAGAATGTCAGCTCTTATGTGCAGGATCCTATCTCCTGTAGAGTGTCAGCTCTTATGTGCAGTGTCCTCTCTCCTGTAGAGTGTCAGCTCTTATGTGCAGTGTCCTCTCTCCTGTAGAGTGTCAGCTCTTATGTGCAGGGTCTTCTCTCCTGTAGAATGTCAGCTCTTACGTGCAGGATCCTCTCTCCTGTAGAGTGTCAGCTCTTATGTGCTGTTTCCTCTCTCCTGTAGAGTGTCAGCTCTTATGTGCAGGGTCCTCTCTCCTGTACAGTGTCAGCGCTTATGTGCTGTGCCCTTTCTCCTGTAGAGTGTCAGCTCTAATGTGCAGTGTCCTCTCTCCTGTAGAGTGTCAGCTCTTATGTGCAGTGTCCTCTCTCCTGTAGAGTGTCAGCTCGTATGTGCAGTGTCCTCTCTCCTGTAGAGTGTCAGTTCTTATGTGCAGGGTCCTCTCTCCTGTAGAATGTCAGCTCTTACGTGCAGGATCCTCTCTCCTGTAGAGTGTCAGCTCTTATGTGCTGTTTCCTCTCTCCTGTAGAGTGTCAGCTCTTATGTGCAGGGTCCCCTCTCCTATAGAGTGTCAGCTCTTATGTGCAGGGTCCTCTCTCCTGTAGAGTGTCAGCTCTTATGTGCTGTGTCCTCTCTCCTGTAGAGTGTCAGCTCTTTTGTGCAGGATCCTCTCTCCTGTAGAGTGTCAGCTCTTATGTGCAGTATCCTGTCTCCTGTAGAGTGTCAGCTCTTATGTGCAGGGTCCTCTCTCTCCTGTAGAGTGTCAGCTCTTTTGTGCAGGATCCTCTCTCCTGTAGAGTGTCAGCTCTTATGTGCAGTGTCCTCTCTCCTGTAGAGTGTCAGCTCTTATGTGCAGGATCGTCTCTCCTGTAGAGTGTCAGCTCTTATGTGCAGGGTCCTCTCTGCTGTAGAGTGTCAGCTCTTATGTGCTGTGTCCTCTCTCCTGTAGAGTGTCAGCTCTTTTGTGCAGGATCCTCTCTCTTGTAGAGTGTCAGCTCTTATGTGCAGTATCCTGTCTCCTGTAGAGTGTCAGCTCTTATGTGCAGGGTCCTCTCTCTCCTGTAGAGTGTCAGCTCTTTTGTGCAGGATCCTCTCTCCTGTAGAGTGTCAGCTCTTATGTGCAGTGTCCTCTCTCCTGTAGAGTGTCAGCTCTTATGTGCAGGATCGTCTCTCCTGTAGAGTGTCAGCTCTTAAATGCAGGATCCTCTCTCCTGTAGAGTGTCAGCTCTTATGTGCATTTTCCTCTCTCCTGTAGAGTGTCAGCTCTTATGTGCAGTGTCCTCTCTCTCCTGTAGAGTGTCAGCTCTTATGTGCAGTGTCCTCTCTCCTGTAGAGTGTCAGCTCTTATGTGCAGGGTCCTCTCTATCCTGTAGAGTGTCAGCTCTTTTGTGCAGGAACCTCTCTCCTGTGGAGTGTCAGCTCTTGTGTGCAGGATCCTCTCTCCTGTAGAGTGTCAGCTCTTATGTGCAGTGTCCTCTCTCCTGTAGAGTGTCAGATCTTATGTGCAGTGTCATCTCTCCTGTAGAGTGTCAGCTCTTATGTGCAGTGTCCTCTCTCCTGTAGAGTGTCAGCTCTTATGTGTAGGATCCTATCTCCTGTAGAGTGTCAGCTCTTATGTGCAGTGTCCTCTCTACTGTAGAGTGTCAGCTCTTATGTGCAGGATCCTCTCTCCTGTAGAGTGTCAGCTCTTATGTGCAGGGTCCCCTCTCCTATAGAGTGTCATCTCTTATGTGCAGTGCCATCTCTCCAATATTGTGTCAGCTCTTATGTGCAAGGTCCTCTCTCCTGTAGAGTGTCAGCTCTTATGTGCAGAGTCCTCACTCCTATAGAGTGTCAGCTCTTATGTGCTGTGTCATCTCTCCTGTAGAGTGTCAGCTCTTATGTGCAGGGTCCTCTCTCCTGCAGAGTGTCAGCTCTTATGTGCAGGGTCCTCTCTACTGTAGAATGTCAGCTCTTATGTGCAGGGTCCTTTCTCCTGTAGAGTGTCAGCTCTTATGTGCAGGGTCCTCTCTCTTGTACAGTGTCAGCTCTTATGTGCTGTGTCCTCTCTCCTGTAGAGTGTCAGCTCTTATGTGCAGGGTCCTCTCTCCTGTAGAGTGTCAGCTCTTATGTGCAGTGTCCTCTCTCCTGTAGAGTGTCAGATCTTATGTGCAGTGTCCTCTCTCCTGTAGAGTGTCAGCTCTTATGTGCTGTGTCCTCTCTCCTGTAGAGTGTCAGCTCTTATGTGTAGGATCCTATCTCCTGTAGAGTGTCAGCTCTTATGTGCAGTGTCCTCTCTCCTGTAGAGTGTCAGCTGTTACATGCAGGATCCTCTCTCCTGTAGAGTGTCAGCTCTTATGTGCAGTGTCCTCTCTCCTGTAGAGTGTCAGCTCTTATGTGCAGTGTCCTCTCTCCTGTAGAGTGTCAGCTCTTATGTGCAGTGTCCTCTCTCCTGTAGAGTGTCAGCTCTTTCATTCAGGATCCTCTCTCCTGTAGAGTGTCAGCTCTTATGTGCTATGTCCTCTCTCCTGTAGAGTGTCAGCTCTTATGTGCAGGGTCCTCTCTCCTGTAGAGTGTCAGCTCTTATGTGCAGGGTCCTCTCTCCTGTAGAGTGTCAGCTCTTATGTGCAGGGTCCATTCTCCTGTAGAGTGTCAGCTCTTATGTGCTGTGCCCTCTCTCCTGTAGAGTGTCAGCTCTTATGTGCAGGGTCCTCTCTCTTGTACAGTGTCAGCTCTTATGTGCTGTGTCCTCTCTCCTGTAGAGTGTCAGCTCTTATGTGCAGTGTCCTCTCTCTGGTAGAGTGTCAGCTCTTATGTGCAGGGTCCTCTCTCTCCTGTAGAGTGTCAGCTCTTATGTGCAGGATCGTCTCTCCTGTAGAGTGTCAGCTCTTATGTGCAGGGTCCTCTCTCCTGTAGAGTGTCAGCTCTTATGTGCTGTGTCCTCTCTACTGTAGAGTGTCAGCTCTTTTGTGCAGGATCCTCTCTCCTGTAGAGTGTCAGTTCTTATGTGCAGTATCCTGTCTCCTGTAGAGTGTCAGCTCTTATGTGCAGGGTCCTCTCTCTCCTGTAGAGTGTCAGCTCTTTTGTGCAGGATCCTCTCTCCTGTAGAGTGTCAGCTCTTATGTGCAGTGTCCTCTCTCCTGTAGAGTGTCAGCTCTTATGTGCAGGATCGTCTCTCCTGTAGAGTGTCAGCTCTTATGTGCAGGATCCTCTCTCCTGTAGAGTGTCAGCTCTTATGTGCAGTTTCCTCTCTCCTGTAGAGTGTCAGCTCTTATGTGCAGGGTCCTCTCTCTCCTGTAGAGTGTCAGCTCTTATGTGCAGTGTCCTCTCTCCTGTAGAGTGTCAGCTCTTATGTGCAGGGTCCTCTCTCCTGTAGAGTGTAAGCTGTTATGTGCAGCCTCCTCTCTCCTGTAGAGTGTCAGCTCTTATGTGCAGGGTCCTCTCTATCCTGTAGAGTGTCAGCTCTTTTGTGCAGGATCCTCTCTCCTGTGGAGTGTCAGCTCTTGTGTGCAGGATCCTCTCTCCTGTAGAGTGTCAGCTCTTATGTGCAGTGTCCTCTCTCCTGTAGAGTGTCAGTTCTTATGTGCAGTGTCATCTCTCCTGTAGAGTGTCAGCTCTTATGTGCAGTGTCCTCTCTCCTGTAGAGTGTCAGCTCTTATGTGTAGGATCCTATCTCCTGTAGAGTGTCAGCTCTTATTTGCAGTGTCCTCTCTCCTGTAGAGTGTCAGCTCTTATGTGCAGGATCCTCTCTCCTGTAGAGTGTCAGCTCTTATGTGCAGTGTCATCTCTCCAGTATTGTGTCAGCTCTTATGTGCAGGGTCCTCTCTCCTGTAGAGTGTCAGCTCTTATGTGCAGAGTCCTCACTCCTATAGAGTGTCAGCTCTTATGTGCTGTGTCCTCTCTCCTGTAGAATGTCAGCTCTTATGTGCAGGGTCCTCTCTCCTGTAGAGTGTCAGCTCTTATGTGCAGGGTCCTCTCTACTGTAGAATGTCAGCTCTTCTGTGCAGTGTCCTTTCTCCTGTAGAGTGTCAGCTCTTATGTGCAGGGTCCTCTCTCTCTTGTATAGTGTCAGCTGTTATGTACTGTGCCCTCTCTCCTGTAGAGTGTCAGCTCTTATGTGCAGGGTCCTCTCTCTTGTACAGTGTCAGCTCTTATGTGCTGTGTCCTCTCTCCTCTAGCGTTTCAGCTCTTATGTGCAGGGATCTCTCCTGTAGAGTGTCAGCTCTTATGTGCAGGGTCCTCTCTCTCCTGTAGAGTGTCAGATCTTTTGTGCAGGATCCTCTCTCCTGTAGAGTGTCAGCTTTTATGTGCAGGGTCCTCTCTACTGTAGAGTGTCAGCTCTTATGTAATGTGTCCTCTCTCCTCTAGAGTGTCAGCTCTTATGTGCTGTGTCCTCTCTCCTGTAGAGTGTCAGCTCTTATGTGCAGGGTCCTCTATCTCCTGTAGAGTGTCAGTTCTTTTGTGCAGGATCCTCTCTCCTGTAGAGTGTCAGCTAGTATGTGCAGTGTCCTCTCTCCTGTAGAGTGTCAGCTCTTATGTGCAGGATCCTCTCTCCTGTTGAGTGTCAGCTCTTATGTGCAGGGTCCTCTCTATCCTGTAGAGTGTCAGCTCTTTTGTGCAGGATCCTCTCTCCTGTGGAGTGTCAGCTCTTGTGTGCAGGATCCTCTCTCCTGTAGAGTGTCAGCTCTTATGTGCAGTGTCCTCTCTCCTGTAGAGTGTCAGATCTTATGTGCAGTGTCATCTCTCCTGTAGAGTGTCAGCTCTTATGTGCAGTGTCCTCTCTCCTGTAGAATGTCAGCTCTTATGTGTAGGATCCTATCTCCTGTAGAGTGTCAGCTCTTATGTGCAGTGTCCTCTCTCCTGTAGAGTGTCAGCTCTTATGTGCAGGGTCCTCTCTCTCCTGTAGAGTGTCAGCTCTTTTGTTCAGGATCCTCTCTCCTGTGGAGTGTCAGCTCTTAAGTGCAGGATCCTCTCTCCTGTAGAGTGTCAGCTCTTATGTGCAGTGTCCTCTCTCCTGTAGAGTGTCAGATCTTATGTGCAGTGTCATCTCTCCTGTAGAGTGTCAGCTCTTATGTGCAGTGTCCTCTCTCCTGTAGAGTGTCAGCTCTTATGTGTAGGATCCTATCTCCTGTAGAGTGTCAGCACTTATTTGCAGTGTCCTCTCTCCTGTAGAGTGTCAGCTCTTATGTGCAGGATCCTCTCTCCTGTAGAGTGTCAGCTCTTATGTGCAGGATCCTCTCTCCTGTAGAGTGTCAGCTCTTATGTGCAGGATCCTCACTCCTATAGAGTGTCAGCTCTTATGTGCTGTGTCCTCTCTCCTGTAGAATGTCAGCTCTTATTTGCAGGGTCCTCTCTCCTGTAGAGTGTCAGCTCTTATGTGCAGGGTCCTCTCTACTGTAGAATGTCAGCTCTTATGTCCAGTGTCCTTTCTCCTGTAGAGTGTCAGCTCTTATGTGCAGGGTCCTCTCTCTCTTGTATAGTGTCAGCTGTTATGTGCTGTGCCCTCTCTCCTGTAGAGTGTCAGCTCTTATGTGCAGGGTCCTCTCTCTTGTACAGTGTCAGCTCTTATGTGCTGAGTCCTCTCTCCTCTAGCATTTCAGCTCTTATGTGCAGGGTCCTCTCTCCTGTAGAGTGTCAGCTCTTATGTGCAGGGTCCTCTCTCTCCTGTAGAGTGTCAGATCTTTTGTGCAGGATCCTCTCTCCTGTAGAGTGTCAGCTTTTATGTGCAGGGTTCTCTCTACTGTAGAGTGTCAGCTCTTATGTAATGTGTCCTCTCTCCTCTAGAGTGTCAGCTCTTATGTGCTGTGTCCTCTCTCCTGTAGAGTGTCAGCTCTTATGTGCAGGGTCCTCTATCTCCTGTAGAGTGTCAGTTCTTTTGTGCAGGATCCTCTCTCCTGTAGAGTGTCAGCTAGTATGTGAAGTGTCCTCTCTCCTGTAGAGTGTCAGCTCTTATGTGCAGGATCCTCTCTCCTGTTGAGTGTAAGCTCTTATGTGCAGGATCCTCTCTCCTGTAGAGTGTCAGCTCTTATGTGCAGTGTCCTCTCTCCTGTAGAGTGTCAGCTCTTATGTGCAGTGTCCTCTCTCCTGTAGAGTGTCAGATTTTATGTGCAGTATCCTATCTCCTGTAGAGTGTCAGCTATTATGTGCAGGATCCTCTCTCCTGTAGAATGTCAGCTCTTATGTGCAGGATCCTATCTCCTGTAGAGTGTCAGCTCTTATTTGCAGTGTCCTCTCTCCTGTAGAGTGTCAGCTCTTATGTGCAGTGTCCTCTCTCCTGTAGAGTGTCAGCTCTTATGTGCAGGGTCTTCTCTCCTGTAGAATGTCAGCTCTTACGTGCAGGATCCTCTCTCCTGTAGAGTGTCAGCTCTTATGTGCTGTTTCCTCTCTCCTGTAGAGTGTCAGCTCTTATGTGCAGGGTCCTCTCTCCTGTACAGTGTCAGCACTTATGTGCTGTGCCCTTTCTCCTGTAGAGTGTCAGCTCTAATGTGCAGTGTCCTCTCTCCTGTAGAGTGTCAGCTCTTATGTGCAGTGTCCTCTCTCCTGTAGAGTGTCAGCTCGTATGTGCAGTGTCCTCTTTCCTGTAGAGTGTCAGTTCTTATGTGCAGGGTCCTCTCTCCTGTAGAATGTCAGCTCTTACGTGCAGGATCCTCTCTCCTGTAGAGTGTCAGCTCTTATGTGCTGTTTCCTCTCTCCTGTAGAGTGTCAGCTCTTATGTGCAGGGTCCCCTCTCCTGTAGAGTGTCAGCTCTTATGTGCAGGGTCCTCTCTCCTGTAGAGTGTCAGCTCTTATGTGCTGTGTCCTCTCTCCTGTAGAGTGTCAGCTCTTTTGTGCAGGATCCTCTCTCCTGTAGAGTGTCAGCTCTTATGTGCAGTATCCTGTCTCCTGTAGAGTGTCAGCTCTTATGTGCAGGGTCCTCTCTCTCCTGTAGAGTGTCAGCTCTTTTGTGCAGGATCCTCTCTCCTGTAGAGTGTCAGCTCTTATGTGCAGTGTCCTCTCTCCTGTAGAGTGTCAGCTCTTATGTGCAGGATCGTCTCTCCTGTAGAGTGTCAGCTCTTATGTGCAGGGTCCTCTCTGCTGTAGAGTGTCAGCTCTTATGTGCTGTGTCCTCTCTCCTGTAGAGTGTCAGCTCTTTTGTGCAGGATCCTCTCTCCTGTAGAGTGTCAGCTCTTATGTGCAGTATCCTGTCTCCTGTAGAGTGTCAGCTCTTATGTGCAGGGTCCTCTCTCTCCTGTAGAGTGTCAGCTCTTTTGTGCAGGATCCTCTCTCCTGTAGAGTGTCAGCTCTTATGTGCAGTGTCCTCTCTCCTGTAGAGTGTCAGCTCTTATGTGCAGGATCGTCTCTCCTGTAGAGTGTCAGCTCTTAAATGCAGGATCCTCTCTCCTGTAGAGTGTCAGTTCTTATGTGCATTTTCCTCTCTCCTGTAGAGTGTCAGCTCTTATGTGCAGTGTCCTCTCTCTCCTGTAGAGTGTCAGCTCTTATGTGCAGTGTCCTCTCTCCTGTAGAGTGTCAGCTCTTATGTGCAGGGTCCTCTCTCCTGTAGAGTGTAAGCTGTTATGTGCAGCCTCCTCTCTCCTGTAGAGTGTCAGCTCCTATGTGCAGTGTCCTCTCTCCTGTAGAGTGTCAGCTCTTATGTGCAGGGTCCTCTCTATCCTGTAGAGTGTCAGCTCTTTTGTGCAGGAACCTCTCTCCTGTGGAGTGTCAGCTCTTGTGTGCAGGATCCTCTCTCCTGTAGAGTGTCAGCTCTTATGTGCAGTGTCCTCTCTCCTGTAGAGTGTCAGATCTTATGTGCAGTGTCATCTCTCCTGTAGAGTGTCAGCTCTTATGTGCAGTGTCCTCTCTCCTGTAGAGTGTCAGCTCTTATGTGCAGGATCCTCTCTCCTGTAGAGTGTCAGCTCTTATGTGCAGGGTCCCCTCTCCTATAGAGTGTCATCTCTTATGTGCAGTGCCATCTCTCCAATATTGTGTCAGCTCTTATGTGCAGGTTCCTCTCTTCTGTAGAGTGTCAGCTCTTATGTGCAGAGTCCTCACTCCTATAGAGTGTCAGCTCTTATGTGCTGTGTCATCTCTCCTGTAGAGTGTCAGCTCTTATGTGCAGGGTCCTCTCTCCTGTAGAGTGTCAGCTCTTATGTGCAGGGTCCTCTCTACTGTAGAATGTCAGCTCTTATGTGCAGGGTCCTTTCTCCTGTAGAGTGTCAGCTCTTATGTGCAGGGTCCTCTCTCTTGTACAGTGTCAGCTCTTATGTGCTGTGTCCTCTCTCCTGTAGAGTGTCAGCTCTTATGTGCAGGGTCCTCTCTCCTGTAGAGTGTCAGCTCTTATGTGCAGTGTCCTCTCTCCTGTAGAGTGTCAGATCTTATGTGCAGTGTCCTCTCTCCTGTAGAGTGTCAGCTCTTATGTGCAGTGTCCTCTCTCCTGTAGAGTGTCAGCTCTTATGTGTAGGATCCTATCTCCTGTAGAGTGTCAGCTCTTATGTGCAGTGTCCTCTCTCCTGTAGAGTGTCAGCTGTTACATGCAGGATCCTCTCTCCTGTAGAGTGTCAGCTCTTATGTGCAGTGTCCTCTCTCCTGTAGAGTGTCAGCTCTTATGTGCAGTGTCCTCTCTCCTGTAGAGTGTCAGCTCTTATGTGCAGTGTCCTCTCTCCTGTAGAGTGTCAGCTCTTACATTCAGGATCCTCTCTCCTGTAGAGTGTCAGCTCTTATGTGCTATGTCCTCTCTCCTGTAGAGTGTCAGCTCTTATGTGCAGGGTCCTCTCTCCTGTAGAGTGTCAGCTCTTATGTGCAGGGTCCTCTCTCCTGTAGAGTGTCAGCTCTTATGTGCAGGGTCCATTCTCCTGTAGAGTGTCAGCTCTTATGTGCTGTGCCCTCTCTCCTGTAGAGTGTCAGCTCTTATGTGCAGGGTCCTCTCTCTTGTACAGTGTCAGCTCTTATGTGCTGTGTCCTCTCTCCTGTAGAGTGTCAGCTCTTATGTGCAGTGTCCTCTCTCCGGTAGAGTGTCAGCTCTTATGTGCAGGGATCTCTCTCTCCTGTAGAGTGTCAGCTCTTATGTGCAGGATCGTCTCTCCTGTAGAGTGTCAGCTCTTATGTGCAGGGTCCTCTCTCCTGTAGAGTGTCAGCTCTTATGTGCTGTGTCCTCTTTACTGTAGAGTGTCAGCTCTTTTGTGCAGGATCCTCTCTCCTGTAGAGTGTCAGCTCTTATGTGCAGTATCCTGTCTCCTGTAGAGTGTCAGCTCTTATGTGCAGGGTCCTCTCTCTCCTGTAGAGTGTCAGCTCTTTTGTGCAGGATCCTCTCTCCTGTAGAGTGTCAGCTCTTATGTGCAGTGTCCTCTCTCCTGTAGAGTGTCAGCTCTTATGTGCAGGATCGTCTCTCCTGTAGAGTGTCAGCTCTTATGTGCAGGATCCTCTCTCCTGTAGAGTGTCAGCTCTTATGTGCAGTTTCCTCTCTCCTGTAGAGTGTCAGCTCTTATGTGCAGGGTCCTCTCTCTCCTGTAGAGTGTCAGCTCTTATGTGCAGTGTCCTCTCTCCTGTAGAGTGTCAGCTCTTATGTGCAGGGTCCTCTCTCCTGTAGAGTGTAAGCTGTTATGTGCAGCCTCCTCTCTCCTGTAGAGTGTCAGCTCTTATGTGCAGGATCCTCTCTATCCTGTAGAGTGTCAGCTCTTTTGTGCAGGATCCTCTCTCCTGTGGAGTGTCAGCTCTTGTGTGCAGGATCCTCTCTCCTGTAGAGTGTCAGCTCTTATGTGCAGTGTCCTCTCTCCTGTAGAGTGTCAGATCTTATGTGCAGTGTCATCTCTCCTGTAGAGTGTCAGCTCTTATGTGCAGTGTCCTCTCTCCTGTAGAGAGTCAGCTCTTATGTGTAGGATCCTATCTCCTGTAGAGTGTCAGCTCTTATGTGCAGTGTCCTCTCTCCTGTAGAGTGTCAGCTCTTATGTGCAGGGTCCTCTCTCTCCTGTAGAGTGTCAGCTCTTTTGTTCAGGATCCTCTCTCCTGTGGAGTGTCAGCTCTTAAGTGCAGGATCCTCTCTCCTGTAGAGTGTCAGCTCTTATGTGCAGTGTCCTCTCTCCTGTAGAGTGTCAGATCTTATGTGCAGTGTCATCTCTCCTGTAGAGTGTCAGCTCTTATGTGCAGTGTCCTCTCTCCTGTAGAGTGTCAGCTCTTATGTGTAGGATCCTATCTCCTGTAGAGTGTCAGCTCTTATTTGCAGTGTCCTCTCTCCTGTAGAGTGTCAGCTCTTATGTGCAGGATCCTCTCTCCTGTAGAGTGTCAGCTCTTATGTGCAGTGTCATCTCTCCAGTATTGTGTCAGCTCTTATGTGCAGGGTCCTCTCTCCTGTAGAGTGTCAGCTCTTATGTGCAGAGTCCTCACTCCTATAGAGTGTCAGCTCTTATGTGCTGTGTCCTCTCTCCTGTAGAATGTCAGCTCTTATGTGCAGGGTCCTCTCTCCTGTAGAGTGTCAGCTCTTATGTGCAGGGTCCTCTCTACTGTAGAATGTCAGCTCTTCTGTGCAGTGTCCTTTCTCCTGTAGAGTGTCAGCTCTTATGTGCAGGGTCCTCTCTCTCTTGTATAGTGTCAGCTGTTATGTGCTGTGCCCTCTCTCCTGTAGAGTGTCAGCTCTTATGTGCAGGGTCCTCTCTCTTGTACAGTGTCAGCTCTTATGTGCTGTGTCCTCTCTCCTCTAGCGTTTCAGCTCTTCTGTGCAGGGATCTCTCCTGTAGAGTGTCAGCTCTTATGTGCAGGGTCCTCTCTCTCCTGTAGAGTGTCAGATCTTTTGTGCAGGATCCTCTCTCCTGTAGAGTGTCAGCTTTTATGTGCAGGGTCCTCTCTACTGTAGAGTGTCAGCTCTTATGTGCAGTGTCCTCTCTCCTGTAGAGTGTCAGCTCTTATGTGCAGTGTCCTCTCTCCTGTAGAGTGTCAGATCTTATGTGCAGTGTCCTCTCTCCTCTAGAGTGTCAGCTCTTATGTGCTGTGTCCTCTCTCCTGTAGAGTGTCAGCTCTTATGTGCAGGGTCCTCTATCTCCTGTAGAGTGTCAGTTCTTTTGTGCAGGATCCTCTCTCCTGTAGAGTGTCAGCTAGTATGTGCAGTGTCCTCTCTCCTGTAGAGTGTCAGCTCTTATGTGCAGGATCCTCTCTCCTGTTGAGTGTCAGCTCTTATGTGCAGGGTCCTCTCTATCCTGTAGAGTGTCAGCTCTTTTGTGCAGGATCCTCTCTCCTGTGGAGTGTCAGCTCTTGTGTGCAGGATCCTCTCTCCTGTAGAGTGTCAGCTCTTATGTGCAGTGTCCTCTCTCCTGTAGAGTGTCAGATCTTATGTGCAGTGTCATCTCTCCTGTAGAGTGTCAGCTCTTATGTGCAGTGTCCTCTCTCCTGTAGAATGTCAGCTCTTATGTGTAGGATCCTATCTCCTGTAGAGTGTCAGCTCTTATGTGCAGTGTCCTCTCTCCTGTAGAGTGTCAGCTCTTATGTGCAGGGTCCTCTCTCTCCTGTAGAGTGTCAGCTCTTTTGTTCAGGATCCTCTCTCCTGTGGAGTGTCAGCTCTTAAGTGCAGGATCCTCTCTCCTGTAGAGTGTCAGCTCTTATGTGCAGTGTCCTCTCTCCTGTAGAGTGTCAGATCTTATGTGCAGTGTCATCTCTCCTGTAGAGTGTCAGCTCTTATGTGCAGTGTCCTCTCTCCTGTAGAGTGTCAGCTCTTATGTGTAGGATCCTATCTCCTGTAGAGTGTCAGCTCTTATTTGCAGTGTCCTCTCTCCTGTAGAGTGTCAGCTCTTATGTGCAGGATCCTCTCTCCTGTTGAGTGTCAGCTCTTATGTGCAGGGTCCTCTCTATCCTGTAGAGTGTCAGCTCTTTTGTGCAGGATCCTCTCTCCTGTGGAGTGTCAGCTCTTGTGTGCAGGATCCTCTCTCCTGTAGAGTGTCAGCTCTTATGTGCAGTGTCCTCTCTCCTGTAGAGTGTCAGATCTTATGTGCAGTGTCATCTCTCCTGTAGAGTGTCAGCTCTTATGTGCAGTGTCCTCTCTCCTGTAGAATGTCAGCTCTTATGTGTAGGATCCTATCTCCTGTAGAGTGTCAGCTCTTATGTGCAGTGTCCTCTCTCCTGTAGAGTGTCAGCTCTTATGTGCAGGGTCCTCTCTCTCCTGTAGAGTGTCAGCTCTTTTGTTCAGGATCCTCTCTCCTGTGGAGTGTCAGCTCTTAAGTGCAGGATCCTCTCTCCTGTAGAGTGTCAGCTCTTATGTGCAGTGTCCTCTCTCCTGTAGAGTGTCAGATCTTATGTGCAGTGTCATCTCTCCTGTAGAGTGTCAGCTCTTATGTGCAGTGTCCTCTCTCCTGTAGAGTGTCAGCTCTTATGTGTAGGATCCTATCTCCTGTAGAGTGTCAGCTCTTATTTGCAGTGTCCTCTCTCCTGTAGAGTGTCAGCTCTTATGTGCAGGATCCTCTCTCCTGTAGAGTGTCAGCTCTTATGTGCAGGATCCTCTCTCCTGTAGAGTGTCAGCTCTTATGTGCAGGATCCTCACTCCTATAGAGTGTCAGCTCTTATGTGCTGTGTCCTCTCTCCTGTAGAATGTCAGCTCTTATTTGCAGGGTCCTCTCTCCTGTAGAGTGTCAGCTCTTATGTGCAGGGTCCTCTCTACTGTAGAATGTCAGCTCTTATGTCCAGTGTCCTTTCTCCTGTAGAGTGTCAGCTCTTATGTGCAGGGTCCTCTCTCTCTTGTATAGTGTCAGCTGTTATGTGCTGTGCCCTCTCTCCTGTAGAGTGTCAGCTCTTATGTGCAGGGTCCTCTCTCTTGTACAGTGTCAGCTCTTATGTGCTGAGTCCTCTCTCCTCTAGCATTTCAGCTCTTATGTGCAGGGTCCTCTCTCCTGTAGAGTGTCAGCTCTTATGTGCAGGGTCCTCTCTCTCCTGTAGAGTGTCAGATCTTTTGTGCAGGATCCTCTCTCCTGTAGAGTGTCAGCTTTTATGTGCAGGGTTCTCTCTACTGTAGAGTGTCAGCTCTTATGTAATGTGTCCTCTCTCCTCTAGAGTGTCAGCTCTTATGTGCTGTGTCCTCTCTCCTGTAGAGTGTCAGCTCTTATGTGCAGGGTCCTCTATCTCCTGTAGAGTGTCAGTTCTTTTGTGCAGGATCCTCTCTCCTGTAGAGTGTCAGCTAGTATGTGAAGTGTCCTCTCTCCTGTAGAGTGTCAGCTCTTATGTGCAGGATCCTCTCTCCTGTTGAGTGTAAGCTCTTATGTGCAGGATCCTCTCTCCTGTAGAGTGTCAGCTCTTATGTGCAGTGTCCTCTCTCCTGTAGAGTGTCAGCTCTTATGTGCAGTGTCCTCTCTCCTGTAGAGTGTCAGATTTTATGTGCAGTATCCTATCTCCTGTAGAGTGTCAGCTATTATGTGCAGGATCCTCTCTCCTGTAGAATGTCAGCTCTTATGTGCAGGATCCTATCTCCTGTAGAGTGTCAGCTCTTATGTGCAGTGTCCTCTCTCCTGTAGAGTGTCAGCTCTTATGTGCAGTGTCCTCTCTCCTGTAGAGTGTCAGCTCTTATGTGCAGGGTCTTCTCTCCTGTAGAATGTCAGCTCTTACGTGCAGGATCCTCTCTCCTGTAGAGTGTCAGCTCTTATGTGCTGTTTCCTCTCTCCTGTAGAGTGTCAGATCTTATGTGCAGGGTCCTCTCTCCTGTACAGTGTCAGCACTTATGTGCTGTGCCCTTTCTCCTGTAGAGTGTCAGCTCTAATGTGCAGTGTCCTCTCTCCTGTAGAGTGTCAGCTCTTATGTGCAGTGTCCTCTCTCCTGTAGAGTGTCAGTTCGTATGTGCAGTGTCCTCTTTCCTGTAGAGTGTCAGTTCTTATGTGCAGGGTCCTCTCTCCTGTAGAATGTCAGCTCTTACGTGCAGGATCCTCTCTCCTGTAGAGTGTCAGCTCTTATGTGCTGTTTCCTCTCTCCTGTAGAGTGTCAGCTCTTATGTGCAGGGTCCCCTCTCCTGTAGAGTGTCAGCTCTTATGTGCAGGGTCCTCTCTCCTGTAGAGTGTCAGCTCTTATGTGCTGTGTCCTCTCTCCTGTAGAGTGTCAGCTCTTTTGTGCAGGATCCTCTCTCCTGTAGAGTGTCAGCTCTTATGTGCAGTATCCTGTCTCCTGTAGAGTGTCAGCTCTTATGTGCAGGGTCCTCTCTCTCCTGTAGAGTGTCAGCTCTTTTGTGCAGGATCCTCTCTCCTGTAGAGTGTCAGCTCTTATGTGCAGTGTCCTCTCTCCTGTAGAGTGTCAGCTCTTATGTGCAGGATCGTCTCTCCTGTAGAGTGTCAGCTCTTATGTGCAGGGTCCTCTCTGCTGTAGAGTGTCAGCTCTTATGTGCTGTGTCCTCTCTCCTGTAGAGTGTCAGCTCTTTTGTGCAGGATCCTCTCTCCTGTAGAGTGTCAGCTCTTATGTGCAGTATCCTGTCTCCTGTAGAGTGTCAGCTCTTATGTGCAGGGTCCTCTCTCTTCTGTAGAGTGTCAGCTCTTTTGTGCAGGATCCTCTCTCCTGTAGAGTGTCAGCTCTTATGTGCAGTGTCCTCTCTCCTGTAGAGTGTCAGCTCTTATGTGCAGGATCGTCTCTCCTGTAGAGTGTCAGCTCTTAAATGCAGGATCCTCTCTCCTGTAGAGTGTCAGTTCTTATGTGCATTTTCCTCTCTCCTGTAGAGTGTCAGCTCTTATGTGCAGTGTCCTCTCTCTCCTGTAGAGTGTCAGCTCTTATGTGCAGTGTCCTCTCTCCTGTAGAGTGTCAGCTCTTATGTGCAGGGTCCTCTCTCCTGTAGAGTGTAAGCTGTTATGTGCAGCCTCCTCTCTCCTGTAGAGTGTCAGCTCCTATGTGCAGTGTCCTCTCTCCTGTAGAGTGTCAGCTCTTATGTGCAGTGTCCTCTCTATCCTGTAGAGTGTCAGCTCTTTTGTGCAGGAACCTCTCTCCTGTGGAGTGTCAGCTCTTGTGTGCAGGATCCTCTCTCCTGTAGAGTGTCAGCTCTTATGTGCAGTGTCCTCTCTCCTGTAGAGTGTCAGATCTTATGTGCAGTGTCATCTCTCCTGTAGAGTGTCAGCTCTTATGTGCAGTGTCCTCTCTCCTGTAGAATGTCAGCTCTTATGTGTAGGATCCTATCTCCTGTAGAGTGTCAGCTCTTATGTGCAGTGTCCTCTCTCCTGTAGAGTGTCAGCTCTTATGTGCAGGGTCCTCTCTCTCCTGTAGAGTGTCAGCTCTTTTGTTCAGGATCCTCTCTCCTGTGGAGTGTCAGCTCTTAAGTGCAGGATCCTCTCTCCTGTAGAGTGTCAGCTCTTATGTGCAGTGTCCTCTCTCCTGTAGAGTGTCAGATCTTATGTGCAGTGTCATCTCTCCTGTAGAGTGTCAGCTCTTATGTGCAGTGTCCTCTCTCCTGTAGAGTGTCAGCTCTTATGTGTAGGATCCTATCTCCTGTAGAGTGTCAGCTCTTATTTGCAGTGTCCTCTCTCCTGTAGAGTGTCAGCTCTTATGTGCAGGATCCTCTCTCCTGTTGAGTGTCAGCTCTTATGTGCAGGGTCCTCTCTATCCTGTAGAGTGTCAGCTCTTTTGTGCAGGATCCTCTCTCCTGTGGAGTGTCAGCTCTTGTGTGCAGGATCCTCTCTCCTGTAGAGTGTCAGCTCTTATGTGCAGTGTCCTCTCTCCTGTAGAGTGTCAGATCTTATGTGCAGTGTCATCTCTCCTGTAGAGTGTCAGCTCTTATGTGCAGTGTCCTCTCTCCTGTAGAATGTCAGCTCTTATGTGTAGGATCCTATCTCCTGTAGAGTGTCAGCTCTTATGTGCAGTGTCCTCTCTCCTGTAGAGTGTCAGCTCTTATGTGCAGGGTCCTCTCTCTCCTGTAGAGTGTCAGCTCTTTTGTTCAGGATCCTCTCTCCTGTGGAGTGTCAGCTCTTAAGTGCAGGATCCTCTCTCCTGTAGAGTGTCAGCTCTTATGTGCAGTGTCCTCTCTCCTGTAGAGTGTCAGATCTTATGTGCAGTGTCATCTCTCCTGTAGAGTGTCAGCTCTTATGTGCAGTGTCCTCTCTCCTGTAGAGTGTCAGCTCTTATGTGTAGGATCCTATCTCCTGTAGAGTGTCAGCTCTTATTTGCAGTGTCCTCTCTCCTGTAGAGTGTCAGCTCTTATGTGCAGGATCCTCTCTCCTGTAGAGTGTCAGCTCTTATGTGCAGGATCCTCTCTCCTGTAGAGTGTCAGCTCTTATGTGCAGGATCCTCACTCCTATAGAGTGTCAGCTCTTATGTGCTGTGTCCTCTCTCCTGTAGAATGTCAGCTCTTATTTGCAGGGTCCTCTCTCCTGTAGAGTGTCAGCTCTTATGTGCAGGGTCCTCTCTACTGTAGAATGTCAGCTCTTATGTCCAGTGTCCTTTCTCCTGTAGAGTGTCAGCTCTTATGTGCAGGGTCCTCTCTCTCTTGTATAGTGTCAGCTGTTATGTGCTGTGCCCTCTCTCCTGTAGAGTGTCAGCTCTTATGTGCAGGGTCCTCTCTCTTGTACAGTGTCAGCTCTTATGTGCTGAGTCCTCTCTCCTCTAGCATTTCAGCTCTTATGTGCAGGGTCCTCTCTCCTGTAGAGTGTCAGCTCTTATGTGCAGGGTCCTCTCTCTCCTGTAGAGTGTCAGATCTTTTGTGCAGGATCCTCTCTCCTGTAGAGTGTCAGCTTTTATGTGCAGGGTTCTCTCTACTGTAGAGTGTCAGCTCTTATGTAATGTGTCCTCTCTCCTCTAGAGTGTCAGCTCTTATGTGCTGTGTCCTCTCTCCTGTAGAGTGTCAGCTCTTATGTGCAGGGTCCTCTATCTCCTGTAGAGTGTCAGTTCTTTTGTGCAGGATCCTCTCTCCTGTAGAGTGTCAGCTAGTATGTGAAGTGTCCTCTCTCCTGTAGAGTGTCAGCTCTTATGTGCAGGATCCTCTCTCCTGTTGAGTGTAAGCTCTTATGTGCAGGATCCTCTCTCCTGTAGAGTGTCAGCTCTTATGTGCAGTGTCCTCTCTCCTGTAGAGTGTCAGCTCTTATGTGCAGTGTCCTCTCTCCTGTAGAGTGTCAGATTTTATGTGCAGTATCCTATCTCCTGTAGAGTGTCAGCTATTATGTGCAGGATCCTCTCTCCTGTAGAATGTCAGCTCTTATGTGCAGGATCCTATCTCCTGTAGAGTGTCAGCTCTTATGTGCAGTGTCCTCTCTCCTGTAGAGTGTCAGCTCTTATGTGCAGTGTCCTCTCTCCTGTAGAGTGTCAGCTCTTATGTGCAGGGTCTTCTCTCCTGTAGAATGTCAGCTCTTACGTGCAGGATCCTCTCTCCTGTAGAGTGTCAGCTCTTATGTGCTGTTTCCTCTCTCCTGTAGAGTGTCAGATCTTATGTGCAGGGTCCTCTCTCCTGTACAGTGTCAGCACTTATGTGCTGTGCCCTTTCTCCTGTAGAGTGTCAGCTCTAATGTGCAGTGTCCTCTCTCCTGTAGAGTGTCAGCTCTTATGTGCAGTGTCCTCTCTCCTGTAGAGTGTCAGCTCGTATGTGCAGTGTCCTCTTTCCTGTAGAGTGTCAGTTCTTATGTGCAGGGTCCTCTCTCCTGTAGAATGTCAGCTCTTACGTGCAGGATCCTCTCTCCTGTAGAGTGTCAGCTCTTATGTGCTGTTTCCTCTCTCCTGTAGAGTGTCAGCTCTTATGTGCAGGGTCCCCTCTCCTGTAGAGTGTCAGCTCTTATGTGCAGGGTCCTCTCTCCTGTAGAGTGTCAGCTCTTATGTGCTGTGTCCTCTCTCCTGTAGAGTGTCAGCTCTTTTGTGCAGGATCCTCTCTCCTGTAGAGTGTCAGCTCTTATGTGCAGTATCCTGTCTCCTGTAGAGTGTCAGCTCTTATGTGCAGGGTCCTCTCTCTCCTGTAGAGTGTCAGCTCTTTTGTGCAGGATCCTCTCTCCTGTAGAGTGTCAGCTCTTATGTGCAGTGTCCTCTCTCCTGTAGAGTGTCAGCTCTTATGTGCAGGATCGTCTCTCCTGTAGAGTGTCAGCTCTTATGTGCAGGGTCCTCTCTGCTGTAGAGTGTCAGCTCTTATGTGCTGTGTCCTCTCTCCTGTAGAGTGTCAGCTCTTTTGTGCAGGATCCTCTCTCCTGTAGAGTGTCAGCTCTTATGTGCAGTATCCTGTCTCCTGTAGAGTGTCAGCTCTTATGTGCAGGGTCCTCTCTCTTCTGTAGAGTGTCAGCTCTTTTGTGCAGGATCCTCTCTCCTGTAGAGTGTCAGCTCTTATGTGCAGTGTCCTCTCTCCTGTAGAGTGTCAGCTCTTATGTGCAGGATCGTCTCTCCTGTAGAGTGTCAGCTCTTAAATGCAGGATCCTCTCTCCTGTAGAGTGTCAGTTCTTATGTGCATTTTCCTCTCTCCTGTAGAGTGTCAGCTCTTATGTGCAGTGTCCTCTCTCTCCTGTAGAGTGTCAGCTCTTATGTGCAGTGTCCTCTCTCCTGTAGAGTGTCAGCTCTTATGTGCAGGGTCCTCTCTCCTGTAGAGTGTAAGCTGTTATGTGCAGCCTCCTCTCTCCTGTAGAGTGTCAGCTCCTATGTGCAGTGTCCTCTCTCCTGTAGAGTGTCAGCTCTTATGTGCAGGGTCCTCTCTATCCTGTAGAGTGTCAGCTCTTTTGTGCAGGAACCTCTCTCCTGTGGAGTGTCAGCTCTTGTGTGCAGGATCCTCTCTCCTGTAGAGTGTCAGCTCTTATGTGCAGTGTCCTCTCTCCTGTAGAGTGTCAGATCTTATGTGCAGTGTCATCTCTCCTGTAGAGTGTCAGCTCTTATGTGCAGTGTCCTCTCTCCTGTAGAGTGTCAGCTCTTATGTGCAGGATCCTCTCTCCTGTAGAGTGTCAGCTCTTATGTGCAGGGTCCCCTCTCCTATAGAGTGTCATCTCTTATGTGCAGTGCCATCTCTCCAATATTGTGTCAGCTCTTATGTGCAGGTTCCTCTCTTCTGTAGAGTGTCAGCTCTTATGTGCAGAGTCCTCACTCCTATAGAGTGTCAGCTCTTATGTGCTGTGTCATCTCTCCTGTAGAGTGTCAGCTCTTATGTGCAGGGTCCTCTCTCCTGTAGAGTGTCAGCTCTTATGTGCAGGGTCCTCTCTACTGTAGAATGTCAGCTCTTATGTGCAGGGTCCTTTCTCCTGTAGAGTGTCAGCTCTTATGTGCAGGGTCCTCTCTCTTGTACAGTGTCAGCTCTTATGTGCTGTGTCCTCTCTCCTGTAGAGTGTCAGCTCTTATGTGCAGGGTCCTCTCTCCTGTAGAGTGTCAGCTCTTATGTGCAGTGTCCTCTCTCCTGTAGAGTGTCAGATCTTATGTGCAGTGTC
Source organism: Dendrobates tinctorius (assembly GCF_039654945.1). NCBI lineage: Eukaryota > Metazoa > Chordata > Amphibia > Anura > Dendrobatidae > Dendrobates > Dendrobates tinctorius. The sequence goes on from NW_027362095.1 coordinate 1,184,360, forward strand.
CTCTCTCCTGTAGAGTGTCAGCTCTTATGTGCAGTGTCCTCTCTCCTGTAGAGTGTCAGCTCTTATGTGTAGGATCCTATCTCCTGTAGAGTGTCAGCTCTTATGTGCAGTGTCCTCTCTCCTGTAGAGTGTCAGCTGTTACATGCAGGATCCTCTCTCCTGTAGAGTGTCAGCTCTTATGTGCAGTGTCCTCTCTCCTGTAGAGTGTCAGCTCTTATGTGCAGTGTCCTCTCTCCTGTAGAGTGTCAGCTCTTATGTGCAGTGTCCTCTCTCCTGTAGAGTGTCAGCTCTTACATTCAGGATCCTCTCTCCTGTAGAGTGTCAGCTCTTATGTGCTATGTCCTCTCTCCTGTAGAGTGTCAGCTCTTATGTGCAGGGTCCTCTCTCCTGTAGAGTGTCAGCTCTTATGTGCAGGGTCCTCTCTCCTGTAGAGTGTCAGCTCTTATGTGCAGGGTCCATTCTCCTGTAGAGTGTCAGCTCTTATGTGCTGTGCCCTCTCTCCTGTAGAGTGTCAGCTCTTATGTGCAGGGTCCTCTCTCTTGTACAGTGTCAGCTCTTATGTGCTGTGTCCTCTCTCCTGTAGAGTGTCAGCTCTTATGTGCAGTGTCCTCTCTCCGGTAGAGTGTCAGCTCTTATGTGCAGGGATCTCTCTCTCCTGTAGAGTGTCAGCTCTTATGTGCAGGATCGTCTCTCCTGTAGAGTGTCAGCTCTTATGTGCAGGGTCCTCTCTCCTGTAGAGTGTCAGCTCTTATGTGCTGTGTCCTCTTTACTGTAGAGTGTCAGCTCTTTTGTGCAGGATCCTCTCTCCTGTAGAGTGTCAGTTCTTATGTGCAGTATCCTGTCTCCTGTAGAGTGTCAGCTCTTATGTGCAGGGTCCTCTCTCTCCTGTAGAGTGTCAGCTCTTTTGTGCAGGATCCTCTCTCCTGTAGAGTGTCAGCTCTTATGTGCAGTGTCCTCTCTCCTGTAGAGTGTCAGCTCTTATGTGCAGGATCGTCTCTCCTGTAGAGTGTCAGCTCTTATGTGCAGGATCCTCTCTCCTGTAGAGTGTCAGCTCTTATGTGCAGTTTCCTCTCTCCTGTAGAGTGTCAGCTCTTATGTGCAGGGTCCTCTCTCTCCTGTAGAGTGTCAGCTCTTATGTGCAGTGTCCTCTCTCCTGTAGAGTGTCAGCTCTTATGTGCAGGGTCCTCTCTCCTGTAGAGTGTAAGCTGTTATGTGCAGCCTCCTCTCTCCTGTAGAGTGTCAGCTCTTATGTGCAGGATCCTCTCTATCCTGTAGAGTGTCAGCTCTTTTGTGCAGGATCCTCTCTCCTGTGGAGTGTCAGCTCTTGTGTGCAGGATCCTCTCTCCTGTAGAGTGTCAGCTCTTATGTGCAGTGTCCTCTCTCCTGTAGAGTGTCAGATCTTATGTGCAGTGTCATCTCTCCTGTAGAGTGTCAGCTCTTATGTGCAGTGTCCTCTCTCCTGTAGAGAGTCAGCTCTTATGTGTAGGATCCTATCTCCTGTAGAGTGTCAGCTCTTATGTGCAGTGTCCTCTCTCCTGTAGAGTGTCAGCTCTTATGTGCAGGGTCCTCTCTCTCCTGTAGAGTGTCAGCTCTTTTGTTCAGGATCCTCTCTCCTGTGGAGTGTCAGCTCTTAAGTGCAGGATCCTCTCTCCTGTAGAGTGTCAGCTCTTATGTGCAGTGTCCTCTCTCCTGTAGAGTGTCAGATCTTATGTGCAGTGTCATCTCTCCTGTAGAGTGTCAGCTCTTATGTGCAGTGTCCTCTCTCCTGTAGAGTGTCAGCTCTTATGTGTAGGATCCTATCTCCTGTAGAGTGTCAGCTCTTATTTGCAGTGTCCTCTCTCCTGTAGAGTGTCAGCTCTTATGTGCAGGATCCTCTCTCCTGTAGAGTGTCAGCTCTTATGTGCAGTGTCATCTCTCCAGTATTGTGTCAGCTCTTATGTGCAGGGTCCTCTCTCCTGTAGAGTGTCAGCTCTTATGTGCAGAGTCCTCACTCCTATAGAGTGTCAGCTCTTATGTGCTGTGTCCTCTCTCCTGTAGAATGTCAGCTCTTATGTGCAGGGTCCTCTCTCCTGTAGAGTGTCAGCTCTTATGTGCAGGGTCCTCTCTACTGTAGAATGTCAGCTCTTCTGTGCAGTGTCCTTTCTCCTGTAGAGTGTCAGCTCTTATGTGCAGGGTCCTCTCTCTCTTGTATAGTGTCAGCTGTTATGTGCTGTGCCCTCTCTCCTGTAGAGTGTCAGCTCTTATGTGCAGGGTCCTCTCTCTTGTACAGTGTCAGCTCTTATGTGCTGTGTCCTCTCTCCTCTAGCGTTTCAGCTCTTATGTGCAGGGATCTCTCCTGTAGAGTGTCAGCTCTTATGTGCAGGGTCCTCTCTCTCCTGTAGAGTGTCAGATCTTTTGTGCAGGATCCTCTCTCCTGTAGAGTGTCAGCTTTTATGTGCAGGGTCCTCTCTACTGTAGAGTGTCAGCTCTTATGTGCAGTGTCCTCTCTCCTGTAGAGTGTCAGCTCTTATGTGCAGTGTCCTCTCTCCTGTAGAGTGTCAGATCTTATGTGCAGTGTCCTCTCTCCTCTAGAGTGTCAGCTCTTATGTGCTGTGTCCTCTCTCCTGTAGAGTGTCAGCTCTTATGTGCAGGGTCCTCTATCTCCTGTAGAGTGTCAGTTCTTTTGTGCAGGATCCTCTCTCCTGTAGAGTGTCAGCTAGTATGTGCAGTGTCCTCTCTCCTGTAGAGTGTCAGCTCTTATGTGCAGGATCCTCTCTCCTGTTGAGTGTCAGCTCTTATGTGCAGGGTCCTCTCTATCCTGTAGAGTGTCAGCTCTTTTGTGCAGGATCCTCTCTCCTGTGGAGTGTCAGCTCTTGTATGCAGGATCCTCTCTCCTGTAGAGTGTCAGCTCTTATGTGCAGTGTCCTCTCTCCTGTAGAGTGTCAGATCTTATGTGCAGTGTCATCTCTCCTGTAGAGTGTCAGCTCTTATGTGCAGTGTCCTCTCTCCTGTAGAATGTCAGCTCTTATGTGTAGGATCCTATCTCCTGTAGAGTGTCAGCTCTTATGTGCAGTGTCCTCTCTCCTGTAGAGTGTCAGCTCTTATGTGCAGGGTCCTCTCTCTCCTGTAGAGTGTCAGCTCTTTTGTTCAGGATCCTCTCTCCTGTGGAGTGTCAGCTCTTAAGTGCAGGATCCTCTCTCCTGTAGAGTGTCAGCTCTTATGTGCAGTGTCCTCTCTCCTGTAGAGTGTCAGATCTTATGTGCAGTGTCATCTCTCCTGTAGAGTGTCAGCTCTTATGTGCAGTGTCCTCTCTCCTGTAGAGTGTCAGCTCTTATGTGTAGGATCCTATCTCCTGTAGAGTGTCAGCTCTTATTTGCAGTGTCCTCTCTCCTGTAGAGTGTCAGCTCTTATGTGCAGGATCCTCTCTCCTGTAGAGTGTCAGCTCTTATGTGCAGTGTCATCTCTCCAGTATTGTGTCAGCTCTTATGTGCAGGGTCCTCTCTCCTGTAGAGTGTCAGCTCTTATGTGCAGAGTCCTCACTCCTATAGAGTGTCAGCTCTTATGTGCTGTGTCCTCTCTCCTGTAGAATGTCAGCTCTTATGTGCAGGGTCCTCTCTCCTGTAGAGTGTCAGCTCTTATGTGCAGGGTCCTCTCTACTGTAGAATGTCAGCTCTTCTGTGCAGTGTCCTTTCTCCTGTAGAGTGTCAGCTCTTATGTGCAGGGTCCTCTCTCTCTTGTATAGTGTCAGCTATTATGTGCTGTGCCCTCTCTCCTGTAGAGTGTCAGCTCTTATGTGCTGGGTCCTCTCTCTTGTACAGTGTCAGCTCTTATGTGCTCAGTCCTCTCTCCTCTAGCGTTTCAGCTCTTATGTGCAGGGTCCTCTCTCCTGTAGAGTGTCAGCTCTTATGTGCAGGGTCCTCTCTCTCCTGTAGAGTGTCAGCTCTTATGTAATGTGTCCTCTCTCCTCTAGAGTGTCAGCTCTTATGTGCTGTGTCCTCTCTCCTGTAGAGTGTCAGCTCTTATGTGCAGGGTCCTCTATCTCCTGTAGAGTGTCAGTTCTTTTGTGCAGGATCCTCTCTCCTGTAGAGTGTCAGCTAGTATGTGCAGTGTCCTCTCTCCTGTAGAGTGTCAGCTCTTATGTGCAGGATCCTCTCTCCTGTTGAGTGTAAGCTCTTATGTGCAGGATCCTCTCTCCTGTAGAGTGTCAGCTCTTATGTGCAGTGTCCTCTCTCCTGTAGAGTGTCAGCTCTTATGTGCAGTGTCCTCTCTCCTGTAGAGTGTCAGATTTTATGTGCAGTATCCTATCTCCTGTAGAGTGTCAGCTCTTATGTGCAGGATCCTCTCTCCTGTAGAGTGTCAGCTCTTATGTGCAGGATCCTATCTCCTGTAGAGTGTCAGCTTTTATGTGCAGTGTCCTCTCTCCTGTAGAGTGTCAGCTCTTATGTGCAGTGTCCTCTCTCCTGTAGAGTGTCAGCTCTTATGTGCAGGGTCTTCTCTCCTGTAGAATGTCAGCTCTTACGTGCAGGATCCTCTCTCCTGTAGAGTGTCAGCTCTTATGTGCTGTTTCCTCTCTCCTGTAGAGTGTCATCTCTTATGTGCAGGGTCCTCTCTCCTGTACAGTGTCAGCACTTATGTGCTGTGCCCTTTCTCCTGTAGAGTGTCAGCTCTAATGTGCAGTGTCCTCTCTCCTGTAGAGTGTCAGCTCTTATGTGCAGTGTCCTCTCTCCTGTAGAGTGTCAGCTCGTATGTGCAGTGTCCTCTCTCCTGTAGAGTGTCAGTTCTTATTTGCAGGGTCCTCTCTCCTGTAGAATGTCAGCTCTTACGTGCAGGATCCTCTCTCCTGTAGAGTGTCAGCTCTTATGTGCTGTTTCCTCTCTCCTGTACAGTGTCAGCTCTTATGTGCAGGGTCCCCTCTCCTGTAGAGTGTCAGCTCTTATGTGCAGGATCCTCTCTCCTGTAGAGTGTCAGCTCTTTTGTGCAGGATCCTCTCTCCTGTAGAGTGTCAGCTCTTATGTGCAGTATCCTGTCTCCTGTAGAGTGTCATCTCTTATGTGCAGGGTCCTCTCTCTCCTGTAGAGTGTCAGCTCTTTTGTGCAGGATCCTCTCTCCTGTAGAGTGTCAGCTCTTATGTGCAGTGTCCGCTCTCCTGTAGAGTGTCAGCTCTTATGTGCAGGATCGTCTCTCCTGTAGATTGTCAGCTCTTATGTGCAGGGTCCTCTCTCCTGTAGAGTGTCAGCTCTTATGTGCTGTGTCCTCTCTCCTGTAGAGTGTCAGCTCTTTTGTGCAGGATCCTCTCTCCTGTAGAGTGTCAGCTCTTATGTGCAGTATCCTGTCTCCTGTAGAGTGTCAGCTCTTATGTGCAGGGTCCTCTCTCTCCTGTAGAGTGTCAGCTCTTTTGTGCAGGATCCTCTCTCCTGTAGAGTGTCAGCTCTTATGTGCAGTGTCCTCTCTCCTGTAGAGTGTCAGCTCTTATGTGCAGGATCGTCTCTCCTGTAGAGTGTCAGCTCTTATGTGCAGGATCCTCTCTCCTGTAGAGTGTCAGCTCTTATGTGCAGTTTCCTCTCTCCTGTAGTGTGTCAGCTCTTATGTGCAGGGTCCTCTCTCTCCTGTAGAGTGTCAGCTCTTTTGTTCAGGATCCTCTCTCCTGTGGAGTGTCAGCTCTTAAGTGCAGGATCCTCTCTCCTGTAGAGTGTCAGCTCTTATGTGCAGTGTCCTCTCTCCTGTAGAGTGTCGGATCTTATGTGCAGTGTCATCTCTCCTGTAGAGTGTCAGCTCTTATGTGCAGTGTCCTCTCTCCTGTAGAGTGTCAGCTCTTATGTGTAGGATCCTATCTCCTGTAGAGTGTCAGCTCTTATTTGCAGTGTCCTCTCTCCTGTAGAGTGTCAGCTCTTATGTGCAGGATCCTCTCTCCTGTAGAGTGTCAGCTCTTATGTGCAGTGTCATCTCTCCAGTATTGTGTCAGCTCTTATGTGCAGGGTCCTCTCTCCTGTAGAGTGTCAGCTCTTATGTGCAGAGTCCTCACTCCTATAGAGTGTCAGCTCTTATGTGCTGTGTCCTCTCTCCTGTAGAATGTCAGCTCTTATGTGCAGGGTCCTCTCTCCTGTAGAGTGTCAGCTCTTATGTGCAGGGTGCTCTCTACTGTAGAATGTCAGCTCTTCTGTGCAGTGTCCTTTCTCCTGTAGAGTGTCAGCTCTTATGTGCAGGGTCCTCTCTCTCTTGTATAGTGTCAGCTGTTATGTGCTGTGCCCTCTCTCCTGTAGAGTGTCAGCTCTTATGTGCAGGGTCCTCTCTCTTGTACAGTGTCAGCTCTTATGTGCTGTGTCCTCTCTCTCTTCTAGCGTTTCAGCTCTTATGTGCAGGGTCCTCTCTCCTGTAGAGTGTCAGCTCTTATGTGCAGGGTCCTCTCTCTCCTGTAGAGTGTCAGATCTTTTGTGCAGGATCCTCTCTCCTGTAGAGTGTCAGCTTTTATGTGCAGGGTCCTCTCTACTGTAGAGTGTCAGCTCCTATGTAATGTGTCCTCTCTCCTCTAGAGTGTCAGCTCTTATGTGCTGTGTCCTCTCTCCTGTAGAGTGTCAGCTCTTATGTGCAGGGTCCTCTATCTCCTGTAGAGTGTCAGTTCTTTTGTGCAGGATCCTCTCTCCTGTAGAGTGTCAGCTAGTATATGCAGTGTCCTCTCTCCTGTAGAGTGTCAGCTCTTATGTGCAGGATCCTCTCTCCTGTTGAGTGTCAGCTCTTATGTGCAGGGTCCTCTCTATCCTGTAGAGTGTCAGCTCTTTTGTGCAGGATCCTCTTTCCTGTGGAGTGTCAGCTCTTGTGTGCAGGATCCTCTCTCCTGTAGAGTGTCAGCTCTTATGTGCAGTGTCCTCTCTCCTGTAGAGTGTCAGATCTTATGTGCAGTGTCATCTCTCCTGTAGAGTGTCAGCTCTTATGTGCAGTGTCCTCTCTCCTGTAGAATGTCAGCTCTTATGTGTAGGATCCTATCTCCTGTAGAGTGTCAGCTCTTATGTGCAGTGTCCTCTCTCCTGTAGAGTGTCAGCTCTTATGTGCAGGGTCCTCTCTCTCCTGTAGAGTGTCAGCTCTTTTGTTCAGGATCCTCTCTCCTGTGGAGTGTCAGCTCTTAAGTGCAGGATCCTCTCTCCTGTAGAGTGTCAGCTCTTATGTGCAGTGTCCTCTCTCCTGTAGAGTGTCAGAACTTATGTGCAGTGTCATCTCTCCTGTAGAGTGTCAGCTCTTATGTGCAGTGTCCTCTCTCCTGTAGAGTGTCAGCTCTTATGTGTAGGATCCTATCTCCTGTAGAGTGTCAGCTCTTATTTGCTGTGTCCTCTCTCCTATAGAGTGTCAGCTCTTGTGATGTACAATGTCTGTGAGGTATGGGGTTTTGTCTACAAAATATGATGTTTTCTGTTGTAACTTTCCAGAAAGATCCGGCACACATGACAATCCAGGCTGCTAGCTCTGCAGCTTCACCCCTCCTCCCTTCACACAGAGCAGTGCCACCCCCCTCCTCTACAGCCTGTGTTCGCACTAGTAATAGGAGACCCCCTGCTGTTACAACCATTTGTTTCCTCTCCACAGCTGAGAGAAAAAAGTGCGGGATGGTTCTTTGTTTGAAACAAAGAGGTTTGAATAAAACTATAAGAGCCTGCCGTGCGAAAACCATACCCAGCAGAAATATAAAAATCATATTTCTGCGATCCGAGCAGACCCAGCTTCGCTGTGGTGCCTGTTGCAAAACTCTCGGATGTCCAGAACCTGAGATATGATTTGCGCCCAAATGGACGGTCATATCGCATAGATGTTTGATGTTTTCTTGATGGGCTCATTACGCTGGGAAACATGATACCACTGATGAGTCCATACCAGCTTCTCCCATAAAGTTATAGCTAATCTAAGTTTTGTAGCCAAAACATAACTTGGATAAGAGAGGTGGGATCAACCCAGAATGCACCTCTCTGTGATGTCACATAGGAAAGTCTATAAGGCATTTCCTGGCAGAACCAGCTCAGAACAGCTGCAGAATCCGTGCTGACAAGAACTCCAGATGAGTGGAGACGTGTGGCTCCTCCCCCCTTAAAGCCGCATGGTCTGCCTAAGGAACAATATGGAACTGTGAGTGTAATCTCTTTGTTTTCTCCACTTTTATTTTATACCTGTACTGTACATATTTTATGTCTCAATTTTATAGCAACTTTTATCTGTAATCACTGTCCTCTTTCGGAAAATAAATGAAATTATTTAGATCTGTCTCCATGCTCTAAGAATCGAACTATACGCCTTTGATAGATAATCGCTACTAATTCAAAGGGTTGGCCACGGACCCTCTTAATTTAACACTGTGAATTAAGTAACCGTGACTGGTGGCAGCGCGTAGTGTACGGCTATTACGGCTTGCTGGCAGTACAGAAGGGTCTTATATTGCTGAATAAGGGTCTGCAGCCACAGCATTGATAATTCCCTTACTGCAGAAGCCTAATTGCCGGTTCACAACAGGCAGCCCGTCCGGCGACTAATTATCCTAGGTGCAGTTCCCTGACTGACCTGAGGGTAAGGGGGGCGCCGGAGAGCTGTGAGTTCCAAAGTGGAACTGGGAAAGTGGGATATACATAAATCCCCGCAGTACTTGGAAGATTGATAGCAGTGGTGGGGCATCCAAATTAAACTCCCCCTGCGGCAAATTGTAGAGCGAGATTAGCTTGCTGGATATTTTTGGTCACATGGTGCCAGTGTTGGGATAACTAAGATAAGCCCCACTGCGCCTGTGATAGCCGTGTGCCGGCATTGTGTCACGCCCCTCCGTCCGCTGATACACCCGTGTCAGTGGTGGGACTGTGACATAGTGGTGACACAGGGTCCGCTGTCCGTCGCGTTTTGGTGGCAGCGGGACTCCCGTTAGTGTCGCCCGTAAGTGGACGAACGGCGGTGGGCTGTTCGTCACATATTGGTGGCAGAGCGGTGGGATAATCCTAGAGCATTAGTGATTTGGTTTGAGCAATCATTCCTCTCACTAGAAACCTGCACGGTTCCTGCGGGAATCCTGCATCATAGGTTTTGGAGAACAGACTCAGTGGTTACTAGTTCTGAGACATTTGTGTGTACATACAAGTATTCCCTCCCATTTCTTCGTTTTTCTTTTTCTATCTTTTATTTGGCAACCATGGCGGCAAAAGGAGAACCTTGGTACAACCGGCAGACAAAGGAAGTTCTTGCTGGGTTATGCACGTACCAAGGCCTTGACGCCACGAACAAAAACAGAGCTCAAATGATCGCGGCTCTAGTGCAGCTGGACAACGACCAGAATCCAGCGAGCGCAGAAGTTGGCCCAAGTGGCATGGGGCTGCAGCAGAGGCTCCACTCCTGAGCGCTGGCCCCACATTCAACCAGAACGGGGTGGACCCCTATCTGCAAATGGCCTTGGACGAACTCCCCGCCGAAGACAGGGATGGGCGGGTGAGGCTGATCCAGCAATATCGGCAGGAGGCCCAAGCCGAACGTGAGCGCCAAGCTGAGGCTGAGAGGGTCGAGCGTCAAGCCCAGGCTGAGAGAGCTGAGCGCCATGCAGAAGCTCAGAGGGCCCATGAGCTGGAGATGCTCCAGCGGGGGTGGAATGCCCCCACAGCCCGAAGCCGTGAGCCCAGCAGCGTCCAGACTCCTAAACCCCGGCCAGAGCATTTTCCCGTGATGGAAAAGGATGGGGACTTGGACACGTTCCTGCGAGCCTTTGAGAAAGCCTGCAGACAGTACCAGCTGCCTAGAGACCAATGGGCAAGGTACTTGACCCCAGGGCTAAAAGGCAAAGCCCTGGAGGCATTTGCTTCTCTTCCGCCAGAAGCCGATGACGACTATGACGCCATAAAGCAGGCGCTGATCGCCAAATACCGGCTGACACCTGAGGTATACCGAAAGAAGTTCCGACACCTCCAACGTGGCCCACACGATAGCTACAGTGATGTGGTGCAAGGACGCAGGACCCACTTTGACCAGTGGATCCATGGACTGTCCGTTGAAACCTTTGAGCAGCTACGGGACCTGATGATCAAAGACCAGTTCCTGCATCTCTGCCCAGCTGAGGTCCGACAGTTCATCCTGGACCGCGAACCAACGAACGCGGACAAAGCGGCGCAGATCGCCGACAACCACGAGGCCAACCGGAAGCCCGAGACGCGGAGGCCAGTCGCCACCAGCTGGAAAGGGGGTAAGCCAGCAACCAACCCCAATGCCCCAGCTAGCCGTCCCTCCGGAGGCCCAGTCCCTGTTGCCAACAGCAGGCCGGCTACTGACAGTCGCCTGTGTCACCACTGCCAGCGGCCTGGTCACTTCTTTTACACCTGTCCGAATAGGCCGAAGAACCCCCCAGCCAAGGCCCCCGGGCCCAACGCCTCTGTTCTTTTGGTGGGAGGTGTGGTTGGGAGGGCTGACGACAACGTTCAACCTGTTCAGGTGGGGGCCCGTCTTGCTACAGGCCTCAAGGACACCGGGGCTGAACGAACCCTCATCCGTCCTGGACTGGCGGCCCCTGAAGAGTTTGTTGAGGGGAAAACCCTGACTGTCACCGGGATTGGAGGCACCCGTTGTCCCTTGCCAGTGGCACGAGTTTTTCTTGACTGGGGTGCCGGGAGCGGGTTGAGGGAGGTGGGAGTGTCTGAAAACCTGCCCACTGATGTTTTATTGGGGACTGACTTGGGGAGGATGGTTGCATACTATGTCCCTGACACCCTTCCCCAAACTGATAATAAGGGTAACGTTAACCCTGATGATGTTGATGATGGGAAACTGAATGTGTTACCTGCTAATGCCTTGATGAGTAATGATGCAACTAACAACCATTCTTTCCCAAGGTATGATGCTGATGTGATTGTACCAAAGCAAACTGATAACCATTCTTTTCCTAGGAATGATGATGTTGATGTATCTGTGCCGACTGAACCCGTTAACCCTTTCTTTGAAACGGTAGATGTGTCCACAGGTACCGAGGTGCTCAGCCCCGTCACTCTGCGGAGTGAGACGGCTGAGGAACCCCTGGCAGGAGCAAGCAACGGTGCTCAAGAGAATGGGGAGGTGCATGGGGACCATGAGGAAGGTAATGCCATGCAGCTGACCAGTGCCACCGAGGAAGGTAACTGGCCCATAAGTAGCACTGCTCCTAAAGTGTTGGGGGTGGATGGGGAGGGAGAGCCCAGGGCAGCACCGGCTGGTGGGTCTGCAGAAATCCCCAGGGAGACAGCATACATAGCAGCTGTCACACGCAGTCAGAGTGCCCAGAGCGCAGGTAACGCACTGTCTTCTGGACCCTCTGCTGCTACAGGAGAGACTGAACCAGAGGTGAACCCAGAGCCGGTTCCAGAGGGTCCCAGTAAAGAGGGGACCCTGACGTCACTTCTGGCAGCCTCCAGCATGGAGTTCCAGGCTGCTCTGCACTCAGATGCCAGCCTGGAGAAATTGAGAGGTCTCGCCGAGACGCCCACCTCCAAGTCTGATAAGGAGAGGGTGTTCTGGGAACGAGGAAGGTTGTACCGGGAGACAGTACCCGGAGATCCTAAAAAGGAGTGGTTGAGGGAAAGACAGCTGGTCGTCCCCTATCAGTTCAGAACTGAGTTGTTGCGGATTGCCCATGAGATTCCACTCGCTGGACACTTGGGGATCAGCAAAACAAAGGCACTGCTGTCTCAACACTTCTATTGGCCCAAGATGGGGACAGATGTAACACACTACTGCCGCTCCTGTGCCACCTGTCAAAAAGTGGGTAAGGCGGGGCCTGCTCTTAAGGCTCCCCTTATTCCTTTGCCGGTGATAGAGGAGCCTTTCCAGAGAATCGCGGTGGACATTGTAGGACCGCTGTCCGTCCCCAGCAGCTCCGGAAAGCGATACATTCTCACCGTGGTAGACTACGCTACCCGGTACCCAGAGGCAGTAGCTCTGTCTTCAACCAGGGCAGATAAGGTGGCTGACGCACTGGTGACCATCTTTTCAAGAGTAGGATTTCCCAGGGAGATGCTTACCGATCAAGGGCCCCAATTCATGTCTCGCCTAATGGAGGCTCTCTGTGAGAAAATGCAGGTGACGCAGCTGGTATCGAGTCCGTATCACCCACAGACTAATGGTTTGTGTGAACGTTTCAACGGTACCCTCAAACAGATGCTCCGCATACTGGTTGAGACCCAAGGGCGCGACTGGGAGCGGTACCTCCCACACCTGCTGTTCGCTTACAGAGAAGTTCCGCAGGCTTTGACCGGGTTCTCCCCCTTCGAGCTCCTGTATGGCAGGCGAGTCCGGGGACCCCTTGGGTTGATAACAGAATCCTGGGAAGATGAGCCAAACCCCACAGAAGTGTCCATCGTGGATTATGTCATGCGCTTCCGTGACAAGATGCAGACCTTGACGCAGTTGGTGCATGACAACATGACGCAGGCTCAGGCTGACCAGAAGCACTGGTACGACCAGAACGCCCGGGAGCGGACCTACCAGGTGGGTCAAAAGGTGTGGGCGCTGGTCCCTGTACCAACGGATAAGCTTCAGGCAGCCTGGGAAGGCCCGTACGTCGTCCACCAACAGCTCAACCCGGTCACCTACGTGGTCACGCTTGACCATGCTCGGGGTAGGCGCAAGGCCTTTCACGTCAACATGCTGAAGGCGCACTACGAACGTGAAGCTTGCGTCCTACCGGTCTGCAATCTGCCAGAGGATGGGGAGGAAGATTCCCTCCTGGACATGCTGGCCCAGGCCAAGGCCAATGGGTCCATTGAGGACATGGAGATAAGTGGTTCGCTCACCGTGTCCCAGCGGTTGCAGTTGATGGCCACCCTGGAACTCTTCCGGCCCGTGTTCACCAACCGTCCTGGGAGGACGGAGTTAGCGGTTCATGAGGTGGACACCGGGAATCACGCCCCATTACGGCGAACACCTTATCGGATCTCTGAAACGGTGCAACAAGTCATGCGCCGAGAGGTCGATGAGATGTTAAGGCTGGGAGTGATTCGACGGTCAAAAGGTGCGTGGGCTTCACCTGTAGTCCTCGTGCCTAAAAAGGATCGAACCACCCGGTTCTGCGTGGACTACAGGGGGCTCAACGCCATCACAACCTCTGATGCCCACCCGATGCCGCGCATCGAGGATCTGCTCGAGCGGTTGACAAACGCCAACTACATATCCATCATGGATTTGAGTCGGGGATACTGGCAGATTCCCCTGAGCCCTGAGGCGCAGGAGAAATCCGCCTTTATCACCCCCTTTGGACTGTACGAGTCCACGGTCATGCCCTTCGGCATGAAGAATGCCCCTGCCACTTTCCAGCGGATGGTCAACCACCTGCTTCGGGGACTGGAGGAGTACGCCGTGGCGTACTTAGACGATATTGCCATCTTCAGTTCCACCTGGGAGGAACACCTTCAGCACCTCCAGGAGGTGCTCAAGCGTCTTCACCAGGCAGGCCTGACCATCAAGCCGGGGAAGTGCCAGATAGGCATGCGCAAGGTCCACTACCTGGGGCACCGGGTAGGCGGGGGTTCCATGAGTCCGGAGCCAGAAAAAGTGGACGCAATCGTGTCCTGGCCCACCCCCAGGACCAAGAAACAGGTGAAGTCCTTCTTGGGCACTGCAGGGTACTATAGGCGGTTCGTACAGGACTATAGCGCCCTTGCCAAACCCTTGACTGACCTCACCAAGCAGAGGCTACCCCAAACAGTCAACTGGACAGATGACTGTGAGGCGGCTTTCCAAGCTTTGAAAGCAGCCCTGTGCAACTCTCCAGTGTTGAGAGCAGTCGACAGCAGTCGCCCGTTTCTGGTACAGACCGACGCCAGCGAGTTTGGCCTCGGTGCTGTGCTTAGCCAGGTCGACTCGGGGGACCAAGAGCACCCCGTGTTGTACCTGAGCCGGAAACTTTTGCCGAGGGAAGTGGCATACTCGACCATCGAGAAGGAGTGTCTGGCCATGGTGTGGGCACTGCAGCGTTTGCAGCCCTACCTGTATGGGCGCGCCTTCACGGTGGTAACCGACCACAACCCTCTGAGCTGGTTGCACACAGTGTCCGGAACCAATGGAAGGTTGCTCCGCTGGAGCCTTGCCCTTCAACAGTACGACTTCACTGTAAAACACAGGAAGGGCAGCGAAAACGGCAATGCCGATGGGTTGTCCCGCCGGGGCGAACCCGCTGAGGTGCGCATGGCCGATTACCGAGAGGTAATGCCTCCTTAGCGCCCTCTTAAGGGGGGAGGTGTGATGTACAATGTCTGTGAGGTATGGGGTTTTGTCTACAAAATATGATGTTTTCTGTTGTAACTTTCCAGAAAGATCCGGCACACATGACAATCCAGGCTGCTAGCTCTGCAGCTTCACCCCTCCTCCCTTCACACAGAGCAGTGCCACCCCCCTCCTCTACAGCCTGTGTTCGCACTAGTAATAGGAGACCCCCTGCTGTTACAACCATTTGTTTCCTCTCCACAGCTGAGAGAAAAAAGTGCGGGATGGTTCTTTGTTTGAAACAAAGAGGTTTGAATAAAACTATAAGAGCCTGCCGTGCGAAAACCATACCCAGCAGAAATATAAAAATCATATTTCTGCGATCCGAGCAGACCCAGCTTCGCTGTGGTGCCTGTTGCAAAACTCTCGGATGTCCAGAACCTGAGATATGATTTGCGCCCAAATGGACGGTCATATCGCATAGATGTTTGATGTTTTCTTGATGGGCTCATTACGCTGGGAAACATGATACCACTGATGAGTCCATACCAGCTTCTCCCATAAAGTTATAGCTAATCTAAGTTTTGTAGCCAAAACATAACTTGGATAAGAGAGGTGGGATCAACCCAGAATGCACCTCTCTGTGATGTCACATAGGAAAGTCTATAAGGCATTTCCTGGCAGAACCAGCTCAGAACAGCTGCAGAATCCGTGCTGACAAGAACTCCAGATGAGTGGAGACGTGTGGCTCCTCCCCCCTTAAAGCCGCATGGTCTGCCTAAGGAACAATATGGAACTGTGAGTGTAATCTCTTTGTTTTCTCCACTTTTATTTTATACCTGTACTGTACATATTTTATGTCTCAATTTTATAGCAACTTTTATCTGTAATCACTGTCCTCTTTCGGAAAATAAATGAAATTATTTAGATCTGTCTCCATGCTCTAAGAATCGAACTATACGCCTTTGATAGATAATCGCTACTAATTCAAAGGGTTGGCCACGGACCCTCTTAATTTAACACTGTGAATTAAGTAACCGTGACTGGTGGCAGCGCGTAGTGTACGGCTATTACGGCTTGCTGGCAGTACAGAAGGGTCTTATATTGCTGAATAAGGGTCTGCAGCCACAGCATTGATAATTCCCTTACTGCAGAAGCCTAATTGCCGGTTCACAACAGGCAGCCCGTCCGGCGACTAATTATCCTAGGTGCAGTTCCCTGACTGACCTGAGGGTAAGGGGGGCGCCGGAGAGCTGTGAGTTCCAAAGTGGAACTGGGAAAGTGGGATATACATAAATCCCCGCAGTACTTGGAAGATTGATAGCAGTGGTGGGGCATCCAAATTAAACTCCCCCTGCGGCAAATTGTAGAGCGAGATTAGCTTGCTGGATATTTTTGGTCACATGGTGCCAGTGTTGGGATAACTAAGATAAGCCCCACTGCGCCTGTGATAGCCGTGTGCCGGCATTGTGTCACGCCCCTCCGTCCGCTGATACACCCGTGTCAGTGGTGGGACTGTGACATAGTGGTGACACAGGGTCCGCTGTCCGTCGCGTTTTGGTGGCAGCGGGACTCCCGTTAGTGTCGCCCGTAAGTGGACGAACGGCGGTGGGCTGTTCGTCACAGCTCTTATGTGCAGGATCCTCTCTCCTGTAGAGTGTCAGCTCTTATGTGCAGTGTCATCTCTCCAGTATTGTGTCAGCTCTTATGTACAGGGTCCTCTCTCCTGTAGAGTGTCAGCTCTTATGTGCAGAGTCCTCACTCCTATAGAGTGTCAGCTCTTATGTGCTGTGTCCTCTCTCCTGTAGAATGTCAGCTCTTATGTGCAGGGTCCTCTCTCCTGTAGAGTGTCAGCTCTTATGTGCAGGGTGCTCTCTACTGTAGAATGTCAGCTCTTCTGTGCAGTGTCCTTTCTCCTGTAGAGTGTCAGCTCTTATGTGCAGGGTCCTCTCTCTCTTGTATAGTGTCAGCTGTTATGTGCTGTGCCCTCTCTCCTGTAGAGTGTCAGCTCTTATGTGCAGGGTCCTCTCTCTTGTACAGTGTCAGCTCTTATGTGCTGTGTCCTCTCTCTCTTCTAGCGTTTCAGCTCTTATGTGCAGGGTCCTCTCTCCTGTAGAGTGTCAGCTCTTATGTGCAGGGTCCTCTCTCTCCTGTAGAGTGTCAGATCTTTTGTGCAGGATCCTCTCTCCTGTAGAGTGTCAGCTTTTATGTGCAGGGTCCTCTCTACTGTAGAGTGTCAGCTCTTATGTAATGTGTCCTCTCTCCTCTAGAGTGTCAGCTCTTATGTGCTGTGTCCTCTCTCCTGTAGAGTGTCAGCTCTTATGTGCAGGGTCCTCTATCTCCTGTAGAGTGTCAGTTCTTTTGTGCAGGTTCCTCTCTCCTGTAGAGTGTCAGCTAGTATATGCAGTGTCCTCTCTCCTGTAGAGTGTCAGCTCTTATGTGCAGGATCCTCTCTCCTGTTGAGTGTCAGCTCTTGTGTGCAGGATCCTCTCTCCTGTAGAGTGTCAGCTCTTATGTGCAGTGTCCTCTCTCCTGTAGAGTGTCAGATCTTATGTGCAGTGTCATCTCTCCTGTAGAGTGTCAGCTCTTATGTGCAGTGTCCTCTCTCCTGTAGAATGTCAGCTCTTATGTGTAGGATCCTATCTCCTGTAGAGTGTCAGCTCTTATGTGCAGTGTCCTCTCTCCTGTAGAGTGTCAGCTCTTATGTGCAGGGTCCTCTCTCTCCTGTAGAGTGTCAGCTCTTTTGTTCAGGATCCTCTCTCCTGTGGAGTGTCAGCTCTTAAGTGCAGGATCCTCTCTCCTGTAGAGTGTCAGCTCTTATGTGCAGTGTCCTCTCTCCTGTAGAGTGTCAGATCTTATGTGCAGTGTCATCTCTCCTGTAGAGTGTCAGCTCTTATGTGCAGTGTCCTCTCTCCTGTAGAGTGTCAGCTCTTATGTGTAGGATCCTATCTCCTGTAGAGTGTCAGCTCTTATTTGCTGTGTCCTCTCTCCTGTAGAGTGTCAGCTCTTATGTGCAGGATCCTCTCTCCTGTAGAGTGTCAGCTCTTATGTGCAGTGTCATCTCTCCAGTATTGTGTCAGCTCTTATGTGCAGGGTCCTCTCTCCTGTAGAGTGTCAGCTCTTATGTGCAGAGTCCTCACTCCTATAGAGTATCAGCTCTTATGTGCTGTGTCCTCTCTCCTGTAGAATGTCAGCTCTTATGTGCAGGGTCCTCTCTCCTGTAGAGTGTCAGCTCTTATGTGCAGGGTCCTCTCTACTGTAGAATGTCAGCTCTTCTGTGCAGTGTCCTTTCTCCTGTAGAGTGTCAGCTCTTATGTGCAGGGTCCTCTCTCTCTTGTATAGTGTCAGCTGTTATGTGCTGTGCCCTCTCTCCTGTAGAGTGTCAGCTCTTATGTGCAGGGTCCTCTCTCTTGTACAGTGTCAGCTCTTATGTGCTGTGTCCTCTCTCCTCTAGCGTTTCAGCTCTTATGTGCAGGGTCCTCTCTCCTGTAGAGTGTCAGCTCTTATGTGCAGGGTCCTCTCTCTCCTGTAGAGTGTCAGATCTTTTGTGCAGGATCCTCTCTCCTGTAGAGTGTCAGCTTTTATGTGCAGGGTCCTCTCTACTGTAGAGTGTCAGCTCTTATGTAATGTGTCCTCTCTCCTCTAGAGTGTCAGCTCTTATGTGCTGTGTCCTCTCTCCTGTAGAGTGTCAGCTCTTATGTGCAGGGTCCTTTATCTCCTGTAGAGTGTCAGTTCTTTTGTGCAGGATCCTCTCTCCTGTAGAGTGTCAGCTAGTATGTGCAGTGTCCTCTCTCCTGTAGAGTGTCAGCTCTTATGTGCAGGATCCTCTCTCCTGTTGAGTGTAAGCTCTTATGTGCAGGATCCTCTCTCCTGTAGAGTGTCAGCTCTTATGTGCAGTGTCCTCTCTCCTGTAGAGTGTCAGCTCTTATGTGCAGTGTCCTCTCTCCTGTAGAGTGTCAGATTTTATGTGCAGTATCCTATCTCCTGTAGAGTGTCAGCTCTTATGTGCAGGATCCTCTCTCCTGTAGAGTGTCAGCTCTTATGTGCAGGATCCTATCTCCTGTAGAGTGTCAGCTCTTATGTGCTGTGTACTCTCTCCTGTAGAGTGTCAGCTCTTATGTGCAGGGTCTTCTCTCCTGTAGAATGTCAGCTCTTACGTGCAGGATCCTCTCTCCTGTAGAGTGTCAGCTCTTATGTGCTGTTTCCTCTATCCTGTAGAGTGTCATCTCTTATGTGCAGGGTCCTCTCTCCTGTACAGTGTCAGCACTTATGTGCTGTGCCCTTTCTCCTGTAGAGTGTCAGCTCTAATGTGCAGTGTCCTCTCTCCTGTAGAGTGTCAGCTCTTATGTGCAGTGTCCTCTCTCCTGTAGAGTGTCAGCTCTTATGTGCAGTGTCCTCTCTCCTGTAGAGTGTCAGCTCTTATGTGCAGGGTCTTCTCTCCTGTAGAATGTCAGCTCTTACGTGCAGGATCCTCTCTCCTGTAGAGTGTCAGCTCTTATGTGCTGTTTCCTCTCTCCTGTAGAGTGTCATCTCTTATGTGCAGGGTCCTCTCTCCTGTACAGTGTCAGCACTTATGTGCTGTGCCCTTTCTCCTGTAGAGTGTCAGCTCTAATGTGCAGTGTCCTCTCTCCTGTAGAGTGTCAGCTCTTATGTGCAGTGTCCTCTCTCCTGTAGAGAGTCAGCTCGTATGTGCAGTGTCATCTCTCCTGTAGAGTGTCAGTTCTTATTTGCAGGGTCCTCTCTCCTGTAGAATGTCAGCTCTTACGTGCAGGATCCTCTCTCCTGTAGAGTGTCAGCTTTTATGTGCAGGGTCCTCTCTACTGTAGAGTGTCAGCTCTTATGTAATGTGTCCTCTCTCCTCTAGAGTGTCAGCTCTTATGTGCTGTGTCCTCTCTCCTGTAGAGTGTCAGCTCTTATGTGCAGGGTCCTCTATCTCCTGTAGAGTGTCAGTTCTTTTGTGCAGGATCCTCTCTCCTGTAGAGTGTCAGCTAGTATATGCAGTGTCCTCTCTCCTGTAGAGTGTCAGCTCTTATGTGCAGGATCCTCTCTCCTGTTGAGTGTCAGCTCTTGTGTGCAGGATCCTCTCTCCTGTAGAGTGTCAGCTCTTATGTGCAGTGTCCTCTCTCCTGTAGAGTGTCAGATCTTATGTGCAGTGTCATCTCTCCTGTAGAGTGTCAGCTCTTATGTGCAGTGTCCTCTCTCCTGTAGAATGTCAGCTCTTATGTGTAGGATCCTATCTCCTGTAGAGTGTCAGCTCTTATGTGCAGTGTCCTCTCTCCTGTAGAGTGTCAGCTCTTATGTGCAGGGTCCTCTCTCTCCTGTAGAGTGTCAGCTCTTTTGTTCAGGATCCTCTCTCCTGTGGAGTGTCAGCTCTTAAGTGCAGGATCCTCTCTCCTGTAGAGTGTCAGCTCTTATGTGCAGTGTCCTCTCTCCTGTAGAGTGTCAGATCTTATGTGCAGTGTCATCTCTCCTGTAGAGTGTCAGCTCTTATGTGCAGTGTCCTCTCTCCTGTAGAGTGTCAGCTCTTATGTGTAGGATCCTATCTCCTGTAGAGTGTCAGCTCTTATTTGCTGTGTCCTCTCTCCTGTAGAGTGTCAGCTCTTATGTGCAGGATCCTCTCTCCTGTAGAGTGTCAGCTCTTATGTGCAGTGTCATCTCTCCAGTATTGTGTCAGCTCTTATGTGCAGGGTCCTCTCTCCTGTAGAGTGTCAGCTCTTATGTGCAGAGTCCTCACTCCTATAGAGTATCAGCTCTTATGTGCTGTGTCCTCTCTCCTGTAGAATGTCAGCTCTTATGTGCAGGGTCCTCTCTCCTGTAGAGTGTCAGCTCTTATGTGCAGGGTCCTCTCTACTGTAGAATGTCAGCTCTTCTGTGCAGTGTCCTTTCTCCTGTAGAGTGTCAGCTCTTATGTGCAGGGTCCTCTCTCTCTTGTATAGTGTCAGCTGTTATGTGCTGTGCCCTCTCTCCTGTAGAGTGTCAGCTCTTATGTGCAGGGTCCTCTCTCTTGTACAGTGTCAGCTCTTATGTGCTGTGTCCTCTCTCCTCTAGCGTTTCAGCTCTTATGTGCAGGGTCCTCTCTCCTGTAGAGTGTCAGCTCTTATGTGCAGGGTCCTCTCTCTCCTGTAGAGTGTCAGATCTTTTGTGCAGGATCCTCTCTCCTGTAGAGTGTCAGCTTTTATGTGCAGGGTCCTCTCTACTGTAGAGTGTCAGCTCTTATGTAATGTGTCCTCTCTCCTCTAGAGTGTCAGCTCTTATGTGCTGTGTCCTCTCTCCTGTAGAGTGTCAGCTCTTATGTGCAGGGTCCTTTATCTCCTGTAGAGTGTCAGTTCTTTTGTGCAGGATCCTCTCTCCTGTAGAGTGTCAGCTAGTATGTGCAGTGTCCTCTCTCCTGTAGAGTGTCAGCTCTTATGTGCAGGATCCTCTCTCCTGTTGAGTGTAAGCTCTTATGTGCAGGATCCTCTCTCCTGTAGAGTGTCAGCTCTTATGTGCAGTGTCCTCTCTCCTGTAGAGTGTCAGCTCTTATGTGCAGTGTCCTCTCTCCTGTAGAGTGTCAGATTTTATGTGCAGTATCCTATCTCCTGTAGAGTGTCAGCTCTTATGTGCAGGATCCTCTCTCCTGTAGAGTGTCAGCTCTTATGTGCAGGATCCTATCTCCTGTAGAGTGTCAGCTTTTATGTGCAGTATCCTCTCTCCTGTAGAGTGTCAGCTCTTATGTGCAGTGTCCTCTCTCCTGTAGAGTGTCAGCTCTTATGTGCAGGGTCTTCTCTCCTGTAGAATGTCAGCTCTTACGTGCAGGATCCTCTCTCCTGTAGAGTGTCAGCTCTTATGTGCTGTTTCCTCTCTCCTGTAGAGTGTCATCTCTTATGTGCAGGGTCCTCTCTCCTGTACAGTGTCAGCACTTATGTGCTGTGCCCTTTCTCCTGTAGAGTGTCAGCTCTAATGTGCAGTGTCCTCTCTCCTGTAGAGTGTCAGCTCTTATGTGCAGTGTCCTCTCTCCTGTAGAGAGTCAGCTCGTATGTGCAGTGTCATCTCTCCTGTAGAGTGTCAGTTCTTATTTGCAGGGTCCTCTCTCCTGTAGAATGTCAGCTCTTACGTGCAGGATCCTCTCTCCTGTAGAGTGTCAGCTCTTATGTGCTGTTTCCTCTCTCCTGTAGAGTGTCAGCTCTTATGTGCAGGGTCCCCTCTCCTGTAGAGTGTCAGCTCTTATGTGCAGGGTCCTCTCTCCTGTTGAGTGTCAGCTCTTATGTGCAGTATCCTGTCTCCTGTAGAGTGTCATCTCTTATGTGCAGGGTCCTCTCTCTCCTGTAGAGTGTCAGCTCTTTTGTGCAGGATCCTCTCTCCTGTAGAGTGTCAGCTCTTATGTGCAGTGTCCTCTCTCCTGTAGAGTGTCAGCTCTTATGTGCAGGATCGTCTCTCCTGTAGAGTGTCAGCTCTTATGTGCAGGGTCCTCTCTCCTGTTGAGTGTCAGCTCTTATGTGCAGTATCCTGTCTCCTGTAGAGTGTCATCTCTTATGTGCAGGGTCCTCTCTCTCCTGTAGAGTGTCAGCTCTTATGTGCAGGATCCTCTCTCCTGTAGAGTGTCAGCTCTTATGTGCAGGGTTCCCTCTCCTATAGAGTGTCATCTCTTATGTGCAGTGCCATCTCTCCAATATTGTGTCAGCTCTTATGTGCAGGGTCCTCTCTCCTGTAGAGTGTCAGCTCTTATGTGCAGAGTCCTCACTCCTATAGAGTGTCAGCTCTTATGTGCTGTGTCATCTCTCCTGTAGAGTGTCAGCTCTTATGTGCAGGGTCCTCTCTCCTGTAGAGTGTCAGCTCTTATGTGCAGTGTACTCTCACCTGTAGAGTGTCAGATCTTATGTGCAGTGTCCTCTCTCCTGTAGAGTGTCAGCTCTTATGTGCAGTGTCCTCTCTCCTGTAGAGTGTCAGCTCTTATGTGTAGGATCCTATCTCCTGTAGAGTGTCAGCTCTTATGTGCAGTGTCCTCTCTCCTGTAGAGTGTCAGCTCTTACATGCAGGATCCTCTCTCCTGTAGAGTGTCAGCTCTTATGTGCAGTGTCCTCTCTCCTGTAGAGTGTCAGCTCTTATGTGCAGTGTCCTCTATCCTGTAGAGTGTCAGCTCTTATGTGCAGTGTCCTCTCTCCTGTAGAGTGTCAGCTCTTACATGCAGGATCCTCTCTCCTGTAGAGTGTCAGCTCTTATGTGCTGTGTCCTCTCTCCTGTAGAGTGTCAGCTCTTATGTGCAGGGTCCTCTCTCCTGTAGAGTGTCAGCTCTTATGTGTAGGATCCTATCTCCTGTAGAGTGTCAGCTCTTATGTGCAGTGTCCTCTCTCCTGTAGAGTGTCAGCTCTTACATGCAGGATCCTCTCTCCTGTAGAGTGTCAGCTCTTATGTGCAGTGTCCTCTCTCCTGTAGAGTGTCAGCTCTTATGTGCAGTGTCCTCTATCCTGTAGAGTGTCAGCTCTTATGTGCAGTGTCCTCTCTCCTGTAGAGTGTCAGCTCTTACATGCAGGATCCTCTCTCCTGTAGAGTGTCAGCTCTTATGTGCTGTGTCCTCTCTCCTGTAGAGTGTCAGCTCTTATGTGCAGGGTCCTCTCTCCTGTAGAGTGTCAGCTCTTATGTGCAGGGTCCTCTCTCCTGTAGAGTGTCAGCTCTTATGTGCAGGGTCCATTCTCCTGTAGAGTGTCAGCTCTTATGTGCTGTGCCCTCTCTCCTGTAGAGTGTCAGCTCTTATGTGCAGGGTCCTCTCTCTTGTACAGTGTCAGCTATTATGTGCTGTGTCCTCTCTCCTGTAGAGTGTCAGCTCTTATGTGCAGTGTCCTCTCTCCTGTAGAGTGTCAGCTCTTATGTGCAGGGTCCTCTCTCTCCTGTAGAGTGTCAGCTCTTATGTGCAGGATCGTCTCTCCTGTAGAGTGTCAGCTCTTATGTGCAGGGTCCTCTCTCCTGTAGAGTGTCAGCTCTTATGTGCTGTGTCCTCTCTCCTGTAGAGTGTCAGCTCTTTTGTGCAGGATCCTCTCTCCTGTAGAGTGTCAGCTCTTATGTGCAGTATCCTGTCTCCTGTAGAGTGTCAGCTCTTATGTGCAGGGTCCTCTCTCTCCTGTAGAGTGTCAGCTCTTTTGTGCAGGATCCTCTCTCCTGTAGAGTGTCAGCTCTTATGTGCAGTATCCTGTCTCCTGTAGAGTGTCAGCTCTTATGTGCAGGGTCCTCTCTCTCCTGTAGAGTGTCAGCTCTTTTGTGCAGGATCCTCTCTCCTGTAGAGTGTCAGCTCTTATGTGCAGTGTCCTCTCTCCTGTAGAGTGTCAGCTCTTATGTGCAGGATCGTCTCTCCTGTAGAGTGTCAGCTCTTATGTGCAGGATCCTCTCTCCTGTAGAGTGTCAGCTCTTATGTTCAGTTTCCTCTCTCCTGTAGAGTGTCAGCTCTTATGTGCAGGGTCCTCTCTCTCCTGTAGAGTGTCAGCTCTTATGTGCAGTGTCCTCTCTCCTGTAGAGTGTCAGCTCTTATGTGCAGGGTCCTCTCTCCTGAAGAGTGTAAGCTGTTATGTGCAGCCTCCTCTCTCCTGTAGAGTGTCAGCTCCTATGTGCAGTGTCCTCTCTCCTGTAGAGTGTCAGATCTTATGTGCAGTGTCATCTCTCCTGTAGAGTGTCAGCTCTTATGTGCAGTGTCCTCTCTCCTGTAGAGTGTCAGCTCTTATGTGTAGGATCCTATCTCCTGTAGAGTGTCAGCTCTTATGTGCAGTGTCCTCTCTCCTGTAGAGTGTCAGCTCTTATGTGCAGGATCCTCTCTCCTGTAGAGTGTCAGCTCTTATGTGCAGGGTCCCCTCTCCTATAGAGTGTCATCTCTTATGTGCAGTGCCATCTCTCCAATATTGTGTCAGCTCTTATGTGCAGGGTCCTCTCTCCTGTAGAGTGTCAGCTCTTATGTGCAGAGTCCTCACTCCTATAGAGTGTCAGCTCTTATGTGCTGTGTCATCTCTCCTGTAGAGTGTCAGCTCTTATGTGCAGGGTCCTCTCTCCTGTAGAGTGTCAGCTCTTATGTGCAGGGTCCTCTCTACTGTAGAATGTCAGCTCTTATGTGCAGGGTCCTTTCTCCTGTAGAGTGTCAGCTCTTATGTGCAGGGTCCTCTCTCTTGTACAGTGTCAGCTCTTATGTGCTGTGTCCTCTCTCCTGTAGAGTGTCAGCTCTTATGTGCAGGGTCCTCTCTCCTGTAGAGTGTCAGCTCTTATGTGCAGTGTCCTCTCTCCTGTAGAGTGTCAGATCTTATGTGCAGTGTCCTCTCTCCTGTAGAGTGTCAGCTCTTATGTGCAGTGTCCTCTCTCCTGTAGAGTGTCAGCTCTTATGTGAAGGATCCTATCTCCTGTAGAGTGTCAGCTCTTATGTGCAGTGTCCTCTCTCCTGTAGAGTGTCAGCTCTTACATGCAGGATCCTCTCTCCTGTAGAGTGTCAGCTCTTATGTGCAGTGTCCTCTCTCCTGTAGAGTGTCAGCTCTTATGTGCAGTGTCCTCTCTCCTGTAGAGTGTCAGCTCTTATGTGCAGTGTCCTCTCTCCTGTAGAGTGTCAGCTCTTACATGCAGGATCCTCTCTCCTGTAGAGTGTCAGCTCTTATGTGCTGTGTCCTCTCTCCTGTAGAGTGTCAGCTCTTATGTGCAGGGTCCTCTCTCCTGTAGAGTGTCAGCTCTTATGTGCAGGGTCCTCTCTCCTGTAGAGTGTCAGCTCTTATGTGCAGGGTCCATTCTCCTGTAGAGTGTCAGCTCTTATGTGCTGTGCCCTCTCTCCTGTAGAGTGTCAGCTCTTATGTGCAGGGTCCTCTCTCTTGTACAGTGTCAGCTATTATGTGCTGTGTCCTCTCTCCTGTAGAGTGTCAGCTCTTATGTGCAGTGTCCTCTCTCCTGTAGAGTGTCAGCTCTTATGTGCAGGATCGTCTCTCCTGTAGAGTGTCAGCTCTTATGTGCAGGGTACTCTCTCCTGTAGAGTGTAAGCTCTTATGTGCTGTGTCCTCTCTCCTGTAGAGTGTCAGCTCTTTTGTGCAGGATCCTCTCTCCTGTAGAGTGTCAGCTCTTATGTGCAGTATCCTGTCTCCTGTAGAGTGTCAGCTCTTATGTGCAGGGTCCTCTCTCTCCTGTAGAGTGTCAGCTCTTTTGTGCAGGATCCTCTCTCCTGTAGAGTGTCAGCTCTTATGTGCAGTGTCCTCTCTCCTGTAGAGTGTCAGCTCCTATGTGCAGGATCGTCTCTCCTGTAGAGTGTCAGCTCTTATGTGCAGGATCCTCTCTCCTGTAGAGTGTCAGCTCTTATGTGCAGTTTCCTCTCTCCTGTAGAGTGTCAGCTCTTATGTGCAGGGTCCTCTCTCTCCTGTAGAGTGTCAGCTCTTATGTGCAGTGTCCTCTCTCCTGTAGAGTGTCAGCTCTTATGTGCAGGGTCCTCTCTCCTGTAGAGTGTAAGCTGTTATGTGCAGCCTCCTCTCTCCTGTAGAGTGTCAGCTCCTATGTGCAGTGTCCTCTCTCCTGTAGAGTGTCAGCTCTTATGTGCAGGGTCCTCTCTATCCTGTAGAGTGTCAGCTCTTTTGTGCAGGATCCTCTCTCCTGTGGAGTGTCAGCTCTTGTGTGCAGGATCCTCTCTCCTGTAGAGTGTCAGCTCTTATGTGCAGTGTCCTCTCTCCTGTAGAGTGTCAGATCTTATGTGCAGTGTCATCTCTCCTGTAGAGTGTCAGCTCTTATGAGCAGTGTCCTCTCTCCTGTAGAGTGTCAGCTCTTATGTGTAGGATCCTATCTCCTGTAGAGTGTCAGCTCTTATGTGCAGTGTCCTCTCTCCTGTAGAGTGTCAGCTCTTATGTGCAGGGTCCTCTCTCTCCTGTAGAGTGTCAGCTCTTTTGTTCAGGATCCTCTCTCCTGTGGAGTGTCAGCTCTTAAGTGCAGGATCCTCTCTCCTGTAGAGTGTCAGCTCTTATGTGCAGTGTCCTCTCTCCTGTAGAGTGTCAGATCTTATGTGCAGTGTCATCTCTCCTGTAGAGTGTCAGCTCTTATGTGCAGTGTCCTCTCTCCTGTAGAGTGTCAGCTCTTATGTGTAGGATCCTATCTCCTGTAGAGTGTCAGCTCTTATTTGCAGTGTCCTCTCTCCTGTAGAGTGTCAGCTCTTATGTGCAGGATCCTCTCTCCTGTAGAGTGTCAGCTCTTATGTGCAGTGTCATCTCTCCAGTATTGTGTCAGCTCTTATGTGCAGGGTCCTCTCTCCTGTAGAGTGTCAGCTCTTATGTGCAGAGTCCTCACTTCTATAGAGTGTCAGCTCTTATGTGCTATGTCCTCTCTCCTGTAGAATGTCAGCTCTTATGTGCAGGGTCCTCTCTCCTGTAGAGTGTCAGCTCTTATGTGCAGGGTCCTCTCTACTGTAGAATGTCAGCTCTTATGTGCAGTGTCCTTTCTCCTGTAGAGTGTCAGCTCTTATGTGCAGGGTCCTCTCTCTCTTGTATAGTGTCAGCTGTTATGTGCTGTGCCCTCTCTCCTGTAGAGTGTCAGCTCTTATGTGCAGGTTCCTCTCTCTTGTACAGTGTCAGCTCTTATGTGCTGTGTCCTCTCTCCTCTATCGTTTCAGCTCTTATGTGCAGGGTCCTCTCTCCTGTAGAGTGTCAGCTCTTATGTGCAGGGTCCTCTCTCTCCTGTAGAGTGTCAGATCTTTTGTGCAGGATCCTCTCTCCTGTAGAGTGTCAGCTTTTATGTGCAGGGTCCTCTCTACTGTAGAGTGTCAGCTCTTATGTAATGTGTCCTCTCTCCTCTAGAGTGTCAGCTCTTATGTGCTGTGTCCTCTCTCCTGTAGAGTGTCAGCTCTTATGTGCAGGGTCCTCTATCTCCTGTAGAGTGTCAGTTCTTTTGTGCAGGATCCTCTCTCCTGTAGAGTGTCAGCTAGTATGTGCAGTGTCCTCTCTCCTGTAGAGTGTCAGCTCTTATGTGCAGGATCCTCTCTCCTGTTGAGTGTAAGCTCTTATGTGCAGGATCCTCTCTCCTGTAGAGTGTCAGCTCTTATGTGCAGTGTCCTCTCTCCTGTAGAGTGTCAGCTCTTATGTGCAGTGTCCTCTCTCCTGTAGAGTGTCAGCTCTTATGTGCAGGGTCTTCTCTCCTGTAGAATGTCAGCTCTTACGTGCAGGATCCTCTCTCCTGTAGAGTGTCAGCTCTTATGTGCTGTTTCCTCTCTCCTGTAGAGTGTCAGCTCTTATGTGCAGGGTCCTCTCTCCTGTACAGTGTCAGCACTTATGTGCTGTGCCCTTTCTCCTGTAGAGTGTCAGCTCTAATGTGCAGTGTCCTCTCTCCTGTAGAGTGTCAGCTCTTATGTGCAGTGTCCTCTCTCCTGTAGAGTGTCAGCTCGTATGTGCAGTGTCCTCTCTCCTGTAGAGTGTCAGTTCTTATTTGCAGGGTCCTCTCTCCTGTAGAATGTCAGCTCTTACGTGCAGGATCCTCTCTCCTGTAGAGTGTCAGCTATTATGTGCTGTTTCCTCTCTCCTGTGGAGTGTCAGCTCTTATGTGCAGGGTCCCCTCTCCTGTAGAGTGTCAGCTCTTATGTGCAGGGTCCTCTCTCCTGTAGAGTGTCAGCTCTTTTGTGCAGGATCCTCTCTCCTGTAGAGTGTCAGCTCTTATGTGCAGTATCCTGTCTCCTGTAGAGTGTCAGCTCTTATGTGCAGGGTCCTCTCTCCTGTAGAGTGTCAGCTCTTTTGTGCAGTGTCCTCTCTCCTGTAGAGTGTCAGATCTTATGTGCAGTGTCCTCTCTCCTGTAGAGTGTCAGCTCTTATGTGCAGTGTCCTCTCTCCTGTAGAGTGTCAGCTCTTATGTGTAGGATCCTATCTCCTGTAGAGTGTCAGCTCTTATGTGCAGTGTCCTCTCTCCTGTAGAGTGTCAGCTCTCACATGCAGGATCCTCTCTCCTGTAGAGTGTCAGCTCTTATGTGCAGTGTCCTCTCTCCTGTAGAGTGTCAGCTCTTATGTGCAGGGTCCTCTCTCCTGTAGAGTGTCAGCTCTTATGTGCAGTGTCCTCTCTCCTGTAGAGTGTCAGATCTTATGTGCAGTGTCCTCTCTCCTGTAGAGTGTCAGCTCTTATGTGCAGTGTCCTCTCTCCTGTAGAGTGTCAGCTCTTATGTGTAGGATCCTATCTCCTGTAGAGTGTCAGCTCTTATGTGCAGTGTCCTCTCTCCTGTAGAGTGTCAGCTCTCACATGCAGGATCCTCTCTCCTGTAGAGTGTCAGCTCTTATGTGCAGTGTCCTCTCTCCTGTAGAGTGTCAGCTCTTATGTGCAGGGTCCTCTATCCTGTAGAATGTCAGCTCTTACGTGCAGGATCCCATCTCCTGTAGAGTGTCAGCTCTTATGTGCTGTGTCCTCTCTCCTGTAGAGTGTCAGCTCTTATGTGCAGGGTCCTCTCTCCTGTAGAGTGTCAGCTCTTATGTGCAGGGTCCTCTCTCCTGTAGAGTGTCAGCTCTTATGTGCAGGGTCCATTCTCCTGTAGAGTGTCAGCTCTTATGTGCTGTGCCCTCTCTCCTGTAGAGTGTCAGCTCTTATGTGCAGGGTCCTCTCTCTTGTACAGTGTCAGCTCTTATGTGCTGTGTCCTCTCTCCTGTAGAGTGTCAGCTCTTATGTGCAGTGTCCTCTCTCCTGTAGAGTGTCAGCTCTTATGTGCAGGGTCCTCTCTCTCCTGTAAAGTGTCAGCTCTTATGTGCAGGATCGTCTATCCTGTAGAGTGTCAGCTCTTATGTGCAAGGTCCTCTCTCCTGTAGAGTGTCAGCTCTTATGTGCAGTGTCCTCTCTCCTGTAGAGTGTCAGCTCTTATGTGCAGGGTCCTCTATCCTGTAGAATGTAAGCTCTTACGTGCAGGATCCCCTCTCCTGTAGAGTGTCAGCTCTTATGTGCTGTGTCCTCTCTCCTGTAGAGTGTTAGCTCTTATGTGCAGGGTCCTCTCTCCTGTAGAGTGTCAGCTCTTATGTGCAGGGTCCTCTCTCCTGTAGAGTGTCAGCTCTTATGTGCAGTGTCCATTCTCCTGTAGAGTGTCAGCTCTTATGTGCTGTGCCCTCTCTCCTGTAGAGTGTCAGCACTTATGTGCAGGGTCCTCTCTCTTGTACAGTGTCAGCTCTTATGTGCTGTGTCCTCTCTCCTGTAGAGTGTCAGCTCTTATGTGCAGTGTCCTCTCTCCTGTAGAGTGTCAGCTCTTATGTGCAGGGTCCTCTCTCTCCTGTAAAGTGTCAGCTCTTATGTGCAGGATCGTCTCTCCTGTAGAGTGTCAGCTCTTATGTGCAGGGTCCTCTCTCCTGTAGAGTGTCAGCTCTTATGTTCTGTGTCCTCTCTCCTGTAGAGTGTCAGCTCTTAAGTGCAGGATCCTCTCTCCTATAGAGTGTCAGCTCTTATGTGCAGTGTCATCTCTCCTGTATTGTGTCAGCTCTTATGTGCAGGGTCCTCTTTCCTGTAGAGTGTCAGCTCTTATGTGCAGAGTCCTCTCTCCTGTAGAGTGTCAGCGCTTATGTACAGAGTCCTCTCTCCTGTAGAGTGTCAGCTCTTATGTGCAGGGTCCTCTCTACTGTAGAGTGTCAGCTCTTATGTGCAGGGTCCTTTCTCCTGTAGAGTGTCAGCTCTTATGTGCAGGGTCCTCTCTCTTGTACAGTGTCAGCTCTTATGTGATGTGTCCTCTCTCCTCTAGCATTTCAGCCCTTATGTGCAGTGTCCTCTCTCCAGTAGAGTGTCAGCTCTTATGTGAAGGGTCCTCTATCTCCTGTAGAATGTCAGCTCTTACGTGCAGGATCCTCTCTCCTGTAGAGTGTCAGCTCTTATGTGCAGAGTCCTCTCTCCTGTAGAGTGTCAGTTCTTTTGTGCAGGATCCTCTCTACTGTAGAGTGTCAGCTCTTGTGTGCAGGATCCTCTCTCCTGTAGAGTGTCAGCTCTTATGTGCAGGGTCCTCTCTCTCCTGTAGAGTGTCAGCGCTTATGTGCAGTGTCCTCTCTCCTGTAGAGTGTCAGCTCTTATGTGCAGTGTCCTTTCTCCTGTAGAGTGTCAGCTCTTATGTGCAGGGTCCTCTCTCTCTTGTATAGTGTCAGCTGTTATGTGCTGTGCCCTCTCTCCTGTAGAGTGTCAGCTCTTATGTGCAGGGTCCTCTCTCTTGTACAGTGTCAGCTCTTATGTGCAGTGTCCTCTCTCCTGTGGAGTGTCAGCTCTTACGTGCAGGATCCTCTCTCCTGTAGAGTGTCAGCTCTTATGTGC
Source organism: Dendrobates tinctorius (assembly GCF_039654945.1). Lineage (NCBI taxonomy): Eukaryota > Metazoa > Chordata > Amphibia > Anura > Dendrobatidae > Dendrobates > Dendrobates tinctorius. Next base: position 1,214,729 of record NW_027362095.1, read on the forward strand.
AGTGGCCTCTCTCCTGTAGAGTGTCAGCTCTTATGTGCAGGGTCCACTCTCTCCTGTAGAGTGTCAGCTCTTTTGTGCAGGATCCTCTCTCCTGTAGAGTGTCAGCTCTTATGTGCAGTGTCCTCTCTCCTGTAGAGTGTCAGCTCTTATGTGCAGGATCCTCTCTCCTGTAGAGTGTCAGCTCTTATGTGCAGGATCCTCTCTCCTGTAGAGTGTCAGCTCTTATGTGCAGTTTCCTCTCTCCTGTAGAGTGTCAGCTCTTGTGTGCAGGGTCCTCTCTCTCCTGTAGAGTGTCAGCTCTTATGTGCAGTGTCCTCTCTCCTGTAGAGTGTCAGCTCTTATGTGCAGGGTCCTCTCTCCTGTAGAGTGTAAGCTTTTATGTGCAGCCTCCTCTCTCCTGTAGAGTGTCAGCTCCTATGTGCAGGGTCCTCTCTCTCCTGTAGAGTGTCAGCTCTTTTGTGCAGGATCCTCTCTCCTGTGGAGTGTCAGCTCTTGTGTGCAGGATCCTCTCTCCTGTAGAGTGTCAGCTCTTATGTGCAGTGTCCTCTCTCCTGTAGAGTGTCAGATCTTATGTGCAGTGTCATCTCTCCTGTAGAGTGTCAGCTCTTATGTGCAGTGTGCTCTCTCCTGTAGAGTGTCAGCTCTTATGTGTAGGATCCTATCTCCTGTAGAGTGTCAGCTCTTATGTGCAGTGTAATCTCTCCTGTAGAGTGTCAGCTCTTTTGTGCAGGATCCTCTCTCCTGTAGAGTGTCAGCTCTTATGTGCAGTGTCCTCTCTCCTGTAGCGTGTCAGCTCTTATGTGCAGGATCCTCTCTCCTGTAGAGTGTTAGCTCTTATGTGCAGTGTCCTCTCTCCTGTAGAGTGTCAGCTCTTATGTGCAGGGTCCTCTCTCTCCTGTAGAGTGTCAGCGCTTATGTGCAGTGTCCTCTCTCCTGTAGAGTGTCAGCTCTTATGTGCAGTGTCCTTTCTCCTGTAGAGTGTCAGCTCTTATGTGCAGGGTCCTCTCTCTCTTGTATAGTGTCAGCTGTTATGTGCTGTGCCCTCTCTCCTGTAGAGTGTCAGCTCTTATGTGCAGGGTCCTCTCTCTTGTACAGTGTCAGCTCTTATGTGCTGAGTCCTCTCTCCTCTAGCGTTTCAGCTCTTATGTGCAGGGTCCTCTCTCCTGTAGAGTGTCAGCTCTTATGTGCAGGGTCCTCTCTCTCATGTAGAGTGTCAGATCTTTTGTGCAGGATCCTCTCTCCTGTAGAGTGTCAGCTTTTATGTGCAGGGTCCTCTCTACTGTAGAGTGTCAGCTCTTATGTAATGTGTCCTCTCTCCTCTAGAGTGTCAGCTCTTATGTGCTATGTCCTCTCTCCTGTAGAGTGTCAGCTCTTATGTGCAGGGTCCTCTATCTCCTGTAGAGTGTCAGTTCTTTTGTGCAGGAACCTCTCTCCTGTAGAGTGTCAGCTAGTATGTGCAGTGTCCTCTCTCCTGTAGAGTGTCAGCTCTTATGTGCAGGATCCTCTCTCCTGTTGAGTGTAAGCTCTTATGTGCAGGATCCTCTCTCCTGTAGAGTGTCAGCTCTTATGTGCAGTGTCCTCTCTCCTGTAGAGTGTCAGCTCTTATGTGCAGTGTCCTCTCTCCTGTAGAGTGTCAAATTTTATGTGCAGTATCCTATCTCCTGTAGAGTGTCAGCTCTTATGTGCAGGATCCTCTCTCCTGTAGAGTGTCAGCTCTTATGTGCAGTGTCCTCTCTCCTGTAGAGTGTCAGCTCTTATGTGCAGTGTCCTCTCTCCTGTAGAGTGTCAGCTCTTATGTGCAGGGTCTTCTCTCCTGTAGAATGTCAGCTCTTACGTGCAGGATCCTCTCTCCTGTAGAGTGTCAGCTCTTATGTGCTGTTTCCTCTCTCCTGTAGAGTGTCAGCTCTTATGTGCAGTGTCCTCTCTCCTGTAGAGTGTCAGCTCTTATGTGCAGGGTCCTCTCTCCTGTAGAGTGTAAGCTTTTATGTGCAGCCTCCTCTCTCCTGTAGAGTGTAAGCTCCTATGTGCAGGGTCCTCTCTTTCCAGTAGAGTGTCAGCTCTTTTGTGCAGGATCCTCTCTCCTGTGGAGTGTCAGCTCTTGTGTGCAGGATCCTCTCTCCTGTAGAGTGTCAGCTCTTATGTGCAGTGTCCTCTCTCCTGTAGAGTGTCAGATCTTATGTGCAGAGTCATCTCTCCTGTAGAGTGTCAGCTCTTATGTGCAGTGTCCTCTCTCCTGTAGAGTGTCAGCTCTTATGTGTAGGATCCTATCTCCTGTAGAGTGTCAGCTCTTATGTGCAGTGTCATCTCTCCTGTAGAGTGTCAGCTCTTTTGTGCAGGATCCTCTCTCCTGTAGAGTGTCAGCTCTTATGTGCAGTGTCCTCTCTCCTCTAGCGTGTCAGCTCTTATGTGCAGAATCCTCTCTCCTGTAGAGTGTTAGCTCTTATGTGCAGTGTCCTCTCTCCTGTAGAGTGTCAGCTCTTATGTGCAGGGTCCTCTCTCTCCTGTAGAGTGTCAGCTCTTATGTGCAGTGTCCTCTCTCCTGTAGAGTGTCAGCTCTTATGTGCAGTGTCCTATCTCCTGTGGAGTGTCAGCTCTTATGTGCAGCCTCCTCTCTCCTGTAGAGTGTCAGCTCTTATGTGCAGGGTCCCCTCTCCTGTAGAGTGTCAGCTCTTATGTGCAGGGTCCCCTCTCCTGTAGAGTGTCAGCTCTTATGTGCAGGGTCCCCTCTCCTGTAGAGTGTCAGCTCTTATGTGCAGGGTCCTCTCTCTTGTAGAGTGTCAGCTCTTATCTGCAAGGTCCTCTCTCCTGTAGAGTGTCAGCTCTTTTGTGCAGGGTCCTCTGTCCTGTAGAGTGTCAGCTCTTATGTGCAAGGTCCCCTCTTTCTAGTGTAGAGTGTCGGCTCTTATGTGCAGGGTCCTCTCTCCTGTAGAGTGTCGGCTCTTATGTGCAGGGTCCTCTCTCCTGTAGAGTGTCGGCTCTTATGTGCAGGGTCCCCTCTCCTGTACAGTGTCAGCTCTTCTTTGCAGAGTCCTCTTTCTCCTGTAGAGTGTCAGGTCTTTTTTGCAGGGTCCCCTCTCTCTAGTGTAGAGTGTCAGCTTTTATGTGCAGTGTCCTCTCTCCTGTAGAGTGCCAGCTCTTATGTGCCGCCTCCTCTATCCTGTAGAGTGTCAGCTCTTATGTGCAGGGTCCCCTCTCCTATAGAGTGTAAGCTCTTATGTGCAGGGTCCTCTCTCCTGTAGAGTGTCAGCTCTTTTGTGCAGGGTCCTCTCTCCTGTAGAGTGTCAGCTCTTATGTGCAGGGTCCCCTCTCCTGTAGAGTGTCAGCTCTTATGTGCAAGGTCCTCTCTCTCTAGTGTAGAGTGTCAGCTCTTTTGTGCAGGGTCCTCTCTCCTGTAGAGTGTCAGCTCTTTTGTGCAGGGTCCCCTCTCCTGTAGAGTGTCAGCTCTTATGTGCTGTGTCAGCTCTTTTGTGCATGATCCTATCTCCTGTAGAGTGTCAGCTCTTATGTGCAGGGTCCCCTCTCCTGTAGAGTGTCAGCTCTTATGTGCAGGGTCCCCTCTCCTGTAGAGTGTCAGCTCTTGTGTGCAGGGTCCCCTCTCCTGTAGAGTGTCAGCTCTTATGTGCAGGGTCCCCTCTCCTGTAGAGTGTCAGCTCTTATGTGCAGGGTCCCATCTCCTGTAGAGTGTCAGCTCTTCTTTGCAGAGTCCTCTTTCTCCTGTAGAGTGTCAGCTCTTATGTGCTGTGTCAGCTCTTTTGTGCAGGATCCTCTCTCCTGTAGAGTGTCAGCTCTTATGTGCAGTATCCTGTCTCCTGTAGAGTGTCAGCTCTTATGTGCAGGATCCTCTCTCCTGTTGAGTGTAAGCTCTTATGTGCAGGATCCTCTCTCCTGTAGAGTGTCAGCTCTTATGTGTTGTGTCCTCTCAACTCTAGAGTGTCAGCTCTTATGTGCAGTGTCCTCTCTTCTGTAGAGTGTCAGCTCTTTTGTGCAGGATCCTCTCTCATGTGCAGTGTCAGCTATTATGTGCAGTGTCCTCTCTCCTGTAGAGTGTCAGCTCTTTTGTGCAGGATCCTCTCTCCTGTAGAGTGTCAGCTCTTATGTGCAGTATCCTGTCTCCTGTAGAGTGTCAGCTCTTATGTGCAGTGTCCTCTCTCCTGTAGAGTGTCAGTTCTTTTGTGCAGGATCCTCTCTCCTGTAGAGTGTCAGTTCTTTTGTGCAGGGTCCTCTCACCTGTAGAGTGTCAGCTCTTATGTGCAGTGTCCTCTCTCCTGTAGAGTGTCAGTTCTTTTGTGCAGGATCCTCTCTCCTGTAGAGTGTCAGCTCTTATGTGCAGGGTCCTCTCTCCTGTGGAGTGTCAGCTCTTATGCGCAGGGTCCCCTCTCCTGTAGAATGTCAGCTCTTATGTGCAGGGTCCTCTCTCCTGTAGAGTGTCAGCTCTTATGTGCAGTGTCCTCTCTTCTGTAGAGTGTCAGCTCTTATGTGCAGGGTCCTCTCTCCTGTAGAGTGTTAGCTCTTATGTGCTGTGTCCTCTCTCATGTAGAGTGTCAGCTCTTATGTGCAGGGTCCTCTCTCTCTTGTATAGTGTCAGCTCTTATGTGCTGTGCCCTCTCTCCTGTGGAGTGTCAGCTCTTATGTGCAGGGTCCTCTCTCCTGTAGAATCTCAGCTCTTATGTGCAGGGTCCTCTATCTCCTGTAGAGTGTCAGCTATTATGTGCAGTGTCCTCTCTCCTGTAGAGTGTCAGCTCTTATGTGCAGTGTCCTCTCTCTCTTGTAGAGTGTCAGCTTTTATGTGCAGGGTCCTCTCTACTGTAGAGTGTCAGCTCTTATGTGCTGTGTCCTCTCTCCTCTAGAGTGTCAGCTCTTATGTGCAGTGTCCTCTCTCCTATAGAGTGTCAGTTCTTTTGTGCAGGATCCTCTCTCCTGCAGAGTGTCAGCTCTTATGTGCAGTGTCCTCTCTCCTGTAGAGTGTCAGCTCTTATGTGCAGGGTCCTATCTCACCTGTAGAGTGTCAGCTCTTATGTGCAGTGTCCTCTCTCCTGTAGAGTGTCAGCTCTTATGTGCAGGGTCCTCTCTCTTGTACAGTGTCAGCTCTTATGTGCTGTGTCCTCTCTCCTGTAGAGTGTCAGCTCTAATGTGCAGGGTCCTCTCTCCTGTAGAGTGTCAGCTCTTATTTGCAGTGTCCTCTCTCCTGTAGAGTGTCAGATCTTATGTGCAGTGTCCTCTCTCCTGTAGAGTGTCAGCTCTTATGTGCAGTGTCCTCTCTCCTGTAGAGTGTCAGCTCTTATGTGTAGGATCCTATCTCCTGTAGAGTGTCAGCTCTTATGTGCAGTGTCCTCTCTCCTGTAGAGTGTCAGCTCTTACATGCAGGATCCTCTCTCCTGTAGAGTGTCAGCTCTTATGTGCAGTGTCCTCTCTCCTGTAGAGTGTCAGCTCTTACATGCAGGATCCTCTCTCCTGTAGAGTGTCAGCTCTTATGTGCTGTGTCCTTTCTCCTGTAGAGTGTCAGCTCTTATGTGCAGGGTCCTCTCTCCTGTAGAGTGTCAGCTCTTATGTGCAGGGTCCTCTCTCTTGTACAGTGTCAGCTCTTATGTGCTGTGTCCTCTCTCCTGTAGAGTGTCAGCTCTTATGTGCAGTGTCCTCTCTCCTGTAGAGTGTCAGCTCTTATGTGCAGGGTCCTCTCTCTCCTGTAGAGTGTCAGCTCTTATGTGCAGGATCGTCTCTCCTGTAGAGTGTCAGCTCTTATGTGCAGGGTCCTCTCTCCTGTAGAGTGTCAGCTCTTATGTGCTGTGCCCTCTCTCCTGTAGAGTGTCAGCTCTTTTGTGCAGGATCCTCTCTCCTGTAGAGTGTCAGCTCTTGTGTGCAGTATCCTGTCTCCTGTAGAGTGTCAGCTCTTATGTGCAGGGTCCTCTCTCTCCTGTAGAGTGTCAGCTCTTTTGTGCAGGATCCTCTCTCCTGTAGAGTGTCAGCTCTTATGTGCAGTGTCCTCTCTCCTGTAGAGTGTCAGCTCCTATGTGCAGGATCGTCTCTCCTGTAGAGTGTCAGCTCTTATGTGCAGGATCCTCTCTCCTGTATAGTGTCAGCTCTTATGTGCAGTTTCCTCTCTCCTGTAGAGTGTCAGCTCTTATGTGCAGGGTCCTCTCTCTCCTGTAGAGTGTCAGCTCTTATGTGCAGTGTCCTCTCTCCTGTAGAGTGTCAGCTCTTATGTGCAGGGTCCTCTCTCCTGTAGAGTGTAAGCTGTTATGTGCAGCCTCCTCTCTCCTGTAGAGTGTCAGCTCCTATGTGCAGTGTCCTCTCTCCTGTAGAGTGTCAGCTCTTATGTGCAGGGTCCTCTCTATCTTGTAGAGTGTCAGCTCTTTTGTGCAGGATCCTCTCTCCTGTGGAGTCTCAGCTCTTGTGTGCAGGATCCTCTCTCCTGTAGAGTGTCAGCTCTTATATGCAGTGTCCTCTCTCCTGTAGAGTGTCAGATCTTATGTGCAGTGTCATCTCTCCTGTAGAGTGTCAGCTCTTATGTGCAGTGTCCTCTCTCCTGTAGAGTGTCAGCTCTTATGTGTAGGATCCTATCTCCTGTAGAGTGTCAGCTCTTATGTGCAGTGTCCTCTCTCCTGTAGAGTGTCAGCTCTTATGTGCAGGGTCCCCTCTCCTATAGAGTGTCATCTCTTATGTGCAGTGCCATCTCTCCAATATTGTGTCAGCTCTTATGTGCAGGGTCCTCTCTCCTGTAGAGTGTCAGCTCTTATGTGCAGAGTCCTCACTCCTATAGAGTGTCAGCTCTTATGTGCTGTGTCATCTCTCCTGTAGAGTGTCAGCTCTTATGTGCAGGGTCCTCTCTCCTGTAGAGTGTCAGCTCTTATGTGCAGGGTCCTCTCTACTGTAGAATGTCAGCTCTTATGTGCAGGGTCCTTTCTCCTGTAGAGTGTCAGCTCTTATGTGCAGGGTCCTCTCTCTTGTACAGTGTCAGCTCTTATGTGCTGTGTCCTCTCTCCTGTAGAGTGTCAGCTCTTATGTGCAGGGTCCTCTCTCCTGTAGAGTGTCAGCTCTTATGTGCAGTGTCCTCTCTTCTGTAGAGTGTCAGCTCTTATGTGCAGGGTCCTCTCTCCTGTAGAGTGTCAGCTCTTATGTGCAGTGTCCGCTCTCCTGTAGAGTGTCAGATCTTATGTGCAGTGTCCTCTCTCCTGTAGAGTGTCAGCTCTTATGTGCAGTGTCCTCTCTCCTGTAGAGTGTCAGCTCTTATGTGTAGGATCCTATCTCCTGTAGAGTGTCAGCTCTTATGTGCAGTGTCCTCTCTCCTGTAGAGTGTCAGCTCTTACATGCAGGATTCTCTCTCCTGTAGAGTGTCAGCTCTTATGTGCAGTGTCCTCTCTCCTGTAGAGTGTCAGCTCTTATGTGCAGGGTCCTCTATCCTGTAGAATGTCAGCTCTTACGTGCAGGATCCCCTCTCCTGTAGAGTGTCAGCTCTTATGTGCTGTGTCCTCTCTCCTGTAGAGTGTCAGCTCTTATGTGCAGGGTCCTCTCTCATGTAGAGTGTCAGCTCTTATGTGCAGGGTCCTCTCTCCTGTAGAGTGTCAGCTCTTATGTGCAGTGTCCATTCTCCTGTAGAGTGTCAGCTCTTATGTGCTGTGCCCTCTCTCCTGTAGAGTGTCAGCTCTTATGTGCAGGGTCCTCTCTCTTGTACAGTGTCAGCTCTTATGTGCTGTGTCCTCTCTCCTGTAGAGTGTCAGCTCTTATGTGCAGTGTCCTCTCTCCTGTAGAGTGTCAGCTCTTATGTGCAGGGTCCTCTCTCTCCTGTAGAGTGTCAGCTCTTATGTGCAGGATCGTCTCTCCTGTAGAGTGTCAGCTCTTATGTGCAGGGTCCTCTCTCCTGTAGAGTGTCAGCTCTTATGTTCTGTGTCCTCTCTCCTGTAGAGTGTCAGCTCTTAAGTGCAGGATCCTCTCTCCTATAGAGTGTCAGCTCTTATGTGCAGTGTCATCTCTCCTGTATTGTGTCAGCTCTTATGTGCAGGGTCCTCTTTCCTGTAGAGTGTCAGCTCTTATGTGCAGAGTCCTCTCTCCTGTAGAGTGTCAGCATTTATGTGCAGAGTCCTCTCTCCTGTAGAGTGTCAGCTCTTATGTGCAGGGTCCTCTCTACTGTAGAGTGTCAGCTCTTATGTGCAGGGTCCTTTCTCCTGTAGAGTGTCAGCTCTTTTGTGCAGGGTCCTCTCTCTTGTACAGTGTCAGCTCTTATGTGATGTGTCCTCTCTCCTCTAGCATTTCAGCTCTTATGTGCAGAGTCCTCTCTCCTGTAGAGTGTCAGCTCTTATGTGAAGGGTCCTCTATCTCCTGTAGAATGTCAGCTCTTACGTGCAGGATCCTCTCTCCTGTAGAGTGTCAGCTCTTATGTGCAGAGTCCTCTCTCCTGTAGAGTGTCAGTTCTTTTGTGCAGGATCCTCTCTACTGTAGAGTGTCAGCTCTTATGTGCAGTGTCCTCTCTCCTGTAGAGTGTCAGCTCTTACGTGCAGGATCATCTCTCCTGTAGAGTGTCAGCTCTTATGTGCAGTGGCCTCTCTCCTGTAGAGTGTCAGCTCTTATGTGCAGGGTCCACTCTCTCCTGTAGAGTGTCAGCTCTTTTGTGCAGCATCCTCTCTCCTGTAGAGTGTCAGCTCTTATGTGCAGTGTCCTCTCTCCTGTAGAGTGTCAGCTCTTATGTGCAGGATCCTCTCTCCTGTAGAGTGTCAGCTCTTATGTGCAGGATCCTCTCTCCTGTAGAGTGTCAGCTCTTATGTGCAGTTTCCTCTCTCCTGTAGAGTGTCAGCTCTTGTGTGCAGGGTCCTCTCTCTCCTGTAGAGTGTCAGCTCTTATGTGCAGTGTCCTCTCTCCTGTAGAGTGTCAGCTCTTATGTGCAGTTTCCTCTCTCCTGTAGAGTGTCAGCTCTTGTGTGCAGGGTCCTCTCTCTCCTGTAGAGTGTCAGCTCTTATGTGCAGTGTCCTCTCTCCTGTAGAGTGTCAGCTCTTATGTGCAGGGTCCTCTCTCCTGTAGAGTGTAAGCTTTTATGTGCAGCCTCCTCTCTCCTGTAGAGTGTCAGCTCCTATGTGCAGGGTCCTCTCTCTGCTGTAGAGTGTCAGCTCTTTTGTGCAGGATCCTCTCTCCTGTGGAGTGTCAGCTCTTGTGTGCAGGATCCTCTCTCCTGTAGAGTGTCAGCTCTTATGTGCAGTGTCCTCTCTCCTGTAGAGTGTCAGATCTTATGTGCAGTGTCATCACTCCTGTAGAGTGTCAGCTCTTATGTGCAGTGTCCTCTCTCCTGTAGAGTGTCAGCTCTTATGTGTAGGATCCTATCTCCTGTAGAGTGTCAGCTCTTATGTGCAGTGTAATCTCTCCTGTAGAGTGTCAGCTCTTTTGTGCAGGATCCGCTCTCCTGTAGAGTGTCAGCTCTTATGTGCAGTGTCCTCTCTCTTCTAGCGTGTCAGCTCTTATGTGCAGGATCCTCTCTCCTGTAGAGTGTTAGCTCTTATGTGCAGTGTCCTCTCTCCTGTAGAGTGTCAGCTCTTATGTGCAGGGTCCTCTCTCTCCTGTAGAGTGTCAGCTCTTATGTGCAGTGTCCTCTCTCCTGTAGAGTGTCAGCTCTTATGTGCAGTGTCCTATCTCCTGTGGAGTGTCAGCTCTTATGTGCAGCCTCCTCTCTCCTGTAGAGTGTCAGCTCTTATGTGCAGGGTCCTCTCTACTGTAGAGTGTCAGCTCTTATGTGCAGGGTCCTTTCTCCTGTAGAGTGTCAGCTCTTCTGTGCAGGGTCCTCTCTCTTGTACAGTGTCAGCTCTTATGTGATGTGTCCTCTCTCCTCTAGCATTTCAGCTCTTATGTGCAGAGTCCTCTCTCCTGTAGAGTGTCAGCTCTTATGTGAAGGGTCCTCTATCTCCTGTAGAATGTCAGCTCTTACGTGCAGGATCCTCTCTCCTGTAGAGTGTCAGCTCTTATGTGCAGAGTCCTCTCTCCTGTAGAGTGTCAGTTCTTTTGTGCAGGATCCTCTCTACTGTAGAGTGTCAGCTCTTATGTGCAGTGTCCTCTCTCCTGTAGAGTGTCAGCTCTTACGTGCAGGATCATCTCTCCTGTAGAGTGTCAGCTCTTATGTGCAGTGGCCTCTCTCCTGTAGAGTGTCAGCTCTTATGTGCAGGGTCCACTCTCTCCTGTAGAGTGTCAGCTCTTTTGTGCAGCATCCTCTCTCCTGTAGAGTGTCAGCTCTTATGTGCAGTGTCCTCTCTCCTGTAGAGTGTCAGCTCTTATGTGCAGGATCCTCTCTCCTGTAGAGTGTCAGCTCTTATGTGCAGGATCCTCTCTCCTGTAGAGTGTCAGCTCTTATGTGCAGTTTCCTCTCTCCTGTAGAGTGTCAGCTCTTGTGTGCAGGGTCCTCTCTCTCCTGTAGAGTGTCAGCTCTTATGTGCAGTGTCCTCTCTCCTGTAGAGTGTCAGCTCTTATGTGCAGTTTCCTCTCTCCTGTAGAGTGTCAGCTCTTGTGTGCAGGGTCCTCTCTCTCCTGTAGAGTGTCAGCTCTTATGTGCAGTGTCCTCTCTCCTGTAGAGTGTCAGCTCTTATGTGCAGGGTCCTCTCTCCTGTAGAGTGTAAGCTTTTATGTGCAGCCTCCTCTCTCCTGTAGAGTGTCAGCTCCTATGTGCAGGGTCCTCTCTCTGCTGTAGAGTGTCAGCTCTTTTGTGCAGGATCCTCTCTCCTGTGGAGTGTCAGCTCTTGTGTGCAGGATCCTCTCTCCTGTAGAGTGTCAGCTCTTATGTGCAGTGTCCTCTCTCCTGTAGAGTGTCAGATCTTATGTGCAGTGTCATCACTCCTGTAGAGTGTCAGCTCTTATGTGCAGTGTCCTCTCTCCTGTAGAGTGTCAGCTCTTATGTGTAGGATCCTATCTCCTGTAGAGTGTCAGCTCTTATGTGCAGTGTAATCTCTCCTGTAGAGTGTCAGCTCTTTTGTGCAGGATCCGCTCTCCTGTAGAGTGTCAGCTCTTATGTGCAGTGTCCTCTCTCTTCTAGCGTGTCAGCTCTTATGTGCAGGATCCTCTCTCCTGTAGAGTGTTAGCTCTTATGTGCAGTGTCCTCTCTCCTGTAGAGTGTCAGCTCTTATGTGCAGGGTCCTCTCTCTCCTGTAGAGTGTCAGCTCTTATGTGCAGTGTCCTCTCTCCTGTAGAGTGTCAGCTCTTATGTGCAGTGTCCTATCTCCTGTGGAGTGTCAGCTCTTATGTGCAGCCTCCTCTCTCCTGTAGAGTGTCAGCTCTTATGTGCAGGGTCCCCTCTCCTGTAGAGTGTCAGCTCTTATGTGCAGGGTCCTCTCTCTTGTAGAGTGTCAGCTCTTATCTGCAAGGTCCTCTCTCCTGTAGAGTGTCAGCTCTTTTGTGCAGGGTCCTCTGTTCTGCAGAGTGTCAGCTCTTATGTGCAAGGTCCCCTCTTTCTAGTGTAGAGTGTCGGCTCTTATGTGCAGGGTCCTCTCTCCTGTAGAGTGTCGGCTCTTATGTGCAGGGTACTCTCTCCTGTAGAGTGTCAGCTCTTTTGTGCAGGGTCCTCTCTCCTGTAGAGTGTCAGCTCTTATGTGCAGGGTCCCCTCTCCTGTAGAGTGTCAGCTCTTATGTGCATGGTCCTCTCTCTCTAGTGTAGAGTGTCAGCTCTTTTGTGCAGGGTCCTCTCTCCTGTAGAGTGTCAGCTCTTTTGTGCAGGGTCCCCTCTCCTGTAGAGTGTCAGCTCTTATGTGCTGTGTCAGCTCTTTTGTGCAGGATCCTATCTCCTGTAGAGTGTCAGCTCTTATGTGCAGGGTCCCCTCTCCTGTAGAGTGTCAGCTCTTATGTGCAGGGTCCCCTCTCCTGTAGAGTGTCAGCTCTTATGTGCAGGGTCCCCTCTCCTGTAGAGTGTCAGCTCTTATGTGCAGGGTCCCCTCTCCTGTAGAGTGTCAGCTCTTGTGTGCAGGGTCCCCTCTCCTGTAGAGTGTCAGCTCTTATGTGCAGGGTCCTCTCTCTTGTAGAGTGTCAGCTCTTATCTGCAAGGTCCTCTCTCCTGTAGAGTGTCAGCTCTTTTGTGCAGGGTCCTCTGTCCTGTAGAGTGTCAGCTCTTATGTGCAAGGTCCCCTCTTTCTAGTGTAGAGTGTCGGCTCTTATGTGCAGGGTCCTCTCTCCTGTAGAGGGTCGGCTCTTATGTGCAGGGTCCTCTCTCCTGTAGAGTGTCGGCTCTTATGTGCAGGGTCCCCTCTCCTGTACAGTGTCAGCTCTTCTTTGCAGAGTCCTCTTTCTCCTGTAGAGTGTCAAGTCTTTTTTGCAGGGTCCCCTCTCTCTAGTGTAGAGTGTCAGCTTTTATGTGCAGTGTCCTCTCTCCTGTAGAGTGCTAGCTCTTATGTGCCGCCTCCTCTATCCTGTAGAGTGTCAGCTCTTATGTGCAGGGTCCCCTCTCCTATAGAGTGTAAGCTCTTATGTGCAGGGTCCTCTCTCCTGTAGAGTGTCAGCTCTTTTGTGCAGGGTCCTCTCTCCTGTAGAGTGTCAGCTCTTATGTGCAGGGTCCCCTCTCCTGTAGAGTGTCAGCTCTTATGTGCAAGGTTCTCTCTCTCTAGTGTAGAGTGTCAGCTCTTTTGTGCAGGGTCCTCTCTCCTGTAGAGTGTCAGCTCTTTTGTGCAGGGTCCCCTCTCCTGTAGAGTGTGAGCTCTTATGTGCTGTGTCAGCTCTTTTGTGCAGGATCCTCTCTCCTGTAGAGTGTCAGCTCTTATGTGCAGTATCCTGTCTCCTGTAGAGTGTCAGCTCTTATGTGCAGGATCCTCTCTCCTGTTGAGTGTAAGCTCTTACGTGCAGGATCCTCTCTCCAGTAGAGTGTCAGCTCTTATGTGTTGTGTCCTCTCAACTCTAGAGTGTCAGCTCTTATGTGCAGTGTCCTCTCTCCTGTAGAGTGTCAGCTCTTTTGTGCAGGATCCTCTCTCCTGTGCAGTGTCAGCTATTATGTGCAGTGTCCTCTCTCCTGTAGAGTGTCAGCTCTTTTGTGCAGGATCCTCTCTCCTGTAGAGTGTCAGCTCTTATGTGCAGTATCCTGTCTCCTGTAGAGTGTCAGCTCTTATGTGCAGTGTCCTCTCTCCTGTAGAGTGTCAGTTCTTTTGTGCAGGATCCTCTCTCCTGTAGAGTGTCAGTTCTTTTGTGCAGGGTCCTCTCTCCTGTAGAGTGTCAGCTCTTATGTGCAGTGTCCTCTCTCCTGTAGAGTGTCAGTTCTTTTGTGCAGGATCCTCTCTCCTGTAGAGTGTCAGTTCTTTTGTGCAGGGTCCTCTCTCCTGTGGTGTGTCAGCTCTTATGTGCAGGGTCCTCTCTCCTGTGGAGTGTCAGCTCTTATGCGCAGGGTCCCCTCTCCTGTAGAATGTCAGCTCTTATGTGCAGGGTCCTCTCTACTGTAGAGTGTCAGCTCTTATGTGCTGTGTCCTCTCTCCTCTAGAGTGTCAGCTCTTATGTGCAGTGTCCTCTCTCCTATAGAGTGTCAGTTCTTTTGTGCAGGATCCTCTCTCCTGTAGAGTGTCAGCTCTTATGTGCAGTGTCCTCTCTCCTGTAGAGTGTCAGCTCTTATGTGCAGGGTCCTATCTCACCTGTAGAGTGTCAGCTCTTATGTGCAGTGTCCTCTCTCCTGTAGAGTGTCAGCTCTTATGTGCAGGGTCCTCTCTCCTGTAGAGTGTCAGTGTGACGAACAGCCCACGGCCGTTCGTCCACTTACGGAGGTCTAACGGGGGGTCCCGCTGCCACCAATATGCGACGGACAGCGGACCCTGTGTCACCACTATGTCACAGTCCCACCACTGACACGGGTGTATCAGCAGAAGGAGGGACGAGACACACTGCCGGCACACGGCTATCACAGGCACCGTTGGGGCTTATCTTAGTTATCCCACCACTGGCACCATGTGACCAAAAATATCCAGCAAGCTAATCTCGCTCTACAATTTGCCGCAGGGGGGTTTTATTTTGGATGCCCCACCACTGCTATCAACCTTCCAAGTACTGCGGGGATTTATGTATATCCCACTTTCTCAGTTCCACTTTGGAACTCGCAGCTCTCCGTCGCCCCCCCTTACCCTCAGGTCAGTCAGGGAACTGCACGTAGGATAATTGGTTGCCGGACGGGCTGCCTGTTGTGAACCGGCAATTAGGCTTCTGCAGTAAGGGAATTATCAATGCTGTGGCCGCAGACCCTTATTCAGCAATATAAGACCCTTCTGGACTGCCAGCAAGCCGCAATAGCCGTGCACAACGCGCTGCCACCAGCCACGGTTACTTAATTCACAGTGTTAAATTAAGAGGGTCCATGGCAAACCCCTTGAATTAGTAGCGATTATCTATCAAAGGCGTATAGTTCGATTCTTAGAGCATGGAGACAGATCTAAATAATTATTTCATTTATTTTCCGAAAGAGGACAGTGATTACAGATAAAAGTTGCTATAAAATTCAGACCTAAAATATGTACAGTACAGGTATAAAATAAAAGTGGAGAAAACAAAGAGATTACACTCACAGTTCCATATTGTTGTTAGGCATCCCATGTGGTTTTAAGGGGGGGTGGAGGCGGAGCTGCACTTCTCCACTCATCTGAGTTCTTGTCAGCACGGACTCTGCAGCTGTTCTGCTCTGGTTTTGTCCAGGAAATGCTTTATAGACTTGCTATGTGACATCACGGAGAGATGCATGCTGGGTTAATCCCACCTCTCCCTTTTGGATTTAGAATTACACTAGAAAACTTATACTAATCATAACTCCATGGGGGCAGCCCGCACAGACACATATAGGGCATCATTGGCTGTGATTTGTTGAGTACAATAATTCAAGACCAAATATGCAGTAGTTCTGATACACCGTTTAGCTGGAACACATATCTCAGGTTCTGAAAGGATTAGGCTTCGCAAGAACCACGGCAGCGACGCTGTGACCGCCCGGATTACAAAAATATGATTTTTATATCTCTAGGGTATATGGTTTTCGCAGGTCAGGCTCTTAAAGGTTTACTTCTGATTCCTGATTTCAAACAAAGAGTTTATTTCCCGCACTTTTTTCTCTTTCAGCTGAGGCTGAGAGAAGCCAAATGGTGTGGCAGGAAGTTGATTTATAATCACCTGGGGGGGAAGGGAAGCTGCTGCAGGGTGCAATGTAACTGAGACACTGGCAGGCAGCTTCTTACAAAATGGAGGATTTTTTAGCACAGTGCAACAGAAAACATATCTTGCAGACATTGTACATCACAGTCAGCTCTTATGTGCAGGGTCCCCTCTCCTGTAGAGTCTCAGCTCTTATGTGCAGGGTCCCCACTCCTGTAGAATGTCTGCTCTTACGTGCAGGGTCTTCTCTCCTGTAGAGAGTCAGCTCTTATGTGCAGCCTCCTGTCTCCTGTAGAGTGTAAGCTCTTATGCTCAGGGTCCCCTCTCCTGTAGAGTGTCAGCTCTTATGTGCAGGGTCCTCTCTCCTGTAGAGTGTCTGCTCTTATGTGCAGGGTCCCCTCTCCTGTAGAGTCTCAGCTCTTATGTGCAGGGTCCTCACTCCTGTAGAATGTCAGCTCTTATGTGCAGGGTCTTCTCTCCTGTAGAGAGTCAGCTCTTATGTGCAGGGTCCCCACTCCTGTAGAATGTCAGCTCTTACGTGCAGGGTCTTATCTCCTGTAGAGAGTCAGCTCTTATGTGCAGCCTCCTGTCTCCTGTAGAGTGTAAGCTCTTATGCTCAGGGTCCCCTCTCCTGTAGAGTGTCAGCTCTTATGTGCAGGGTCCTCTCTCCTGTAGAGTGTCTGCTCTTATGTGCAGGGTCCCCTCTCCTGTAGAGTCTCAGCTCTTATGTGCAGGGTCCCCACTCCTGTAGAATGTCAGCTCTTATGTGCAGGGTCTTCTCTCCTGTAGAGAGTCAGCTCTTATGTGCAGGGTCCCCACTCCTGTAGAATGTCAGCTCTTATGTGCAGGGTCCTCTCTTCTGTAGAGTGTCAGCTCTTGTGTGCTGTGTCCTCTCTTCTGTAGAGTGTCAGCTCTTATGTGCTGTGTCCTCTCTTCTGTAGAGTGTCAGCTCTTGTGTGCTGTGTCCTCTCTTCTGTAGAGTGTCAGCTCTTATGTGCTGTGTCCTCTCTTCTGTAGAGTGTCAGCTCTTATGTGCAGGGTCCTCTCTCCTGTAGAGTGTCAGCTCTTATGTGCAGGATCCTCTCTTCTGTAGAGTGTCAGCTCTTATGTGCAGGGTCCTCTCTTCTGTAGAGTGTCAGCTCTTGTGTGCTGTGTCCTCTCTTCTGTAGAGTGTCAGCTCTTATGTGCTGTGTCCTCTCTTCTGTAGAGTGTCAGCTCTTGTGTGCTGTGTCCTCTCTTCTGTAGAGTGTCAGCTCTTGTGTGCTGTGTCCTCTCTTCTGTAGAGTGTCAGCTCTTATGTGCTGTGTCCTCTCTTCTGTAGAGTGTCAGCTCTTGTGTGCTGTGTCCTCTCTTCTGTAGAGTGTCAGCTCTTGTGTGCTGTGTCCTCTCTTCTGTAGAGTGTCAGCTCTTATGTGCTGTGTCCTCTCTTCTGTAGAGTGTCAGCTCTTATGTGCTGTGTCCTCTCTTCTGTAGAGTGTCAGCTCTTATGTGCAGGGTCCTCTCTTCTGTAGAGTGTCAGCTCTTATATGCAGGATCCTCTCTCCTGTAGAGTGTCAGCTCTTGTGTGCATGGTGCTCTCTCCTGTAGAGTGTCAGCTCTTATGTGCAGGGTCCCCTCTTCTGTACAGTGTCAGCTCTTATGTGCAGGGTCCTCTCTCTCCTGTGGAGTGTCAGCTCTTATGTGCAGGGTCCTCTCTCCTGTAGAGTGTCAGCTCTTATGTTCTGTGTCCTCTCTCCTGTAGAGTGTCAGCTCTTATGTGCAGGGTCCTCTCTCTCTCGTAGAGTGTCAGCTCTTATGTGCAGTGTCCTCTCTCCTGTAGAGTGTCAGCTCTTATGTGCAGGGTCCTCTCTCTCCTGCAGAGTGTCAGCTCTTATGGCCAGGGTCCTCTCTCCTGTAGAGTGTCAGCTCTTATGTGCAGTGTCATCTCTCCTGTAGAGTTGGTGGGCCGGACTAGGGGGGTGATTGTGATGTACAATGTCTGCAAGATATGTTTTCTGTTGCAATGTGCTAACAAACCCTCCATTTTCTTTGAGAAGCTGCCTGCCAGTGTCTCAGTTACATTGCACACTACAGCAGCTTCCCTTCCCCCGAGTGCCATAAACCAATTTCCTGTCACCCCATTTGGCTTCTCTCAGCCTCAGCTGAAAGAGGGAAAAAAAGTGCGGGAAAGGAAAACTCTTTGTTTGAAATAAAGGTTAGAGGTAACCCTTTAAGAGCCTGCCCTGCGAAAACCGTACCAAGTAGAGATATGGAAATCATATTTTTGTAACCTGAGCGGTCCCAGCTTCAATACCGCGTATCTTTCGAAGTTCTACCCTGTCCAGCACCTGAGATAGGATTTCCGCCCAAATGGACGGTCATATCGCATAGATGTTTGATGTTTTCTTGATAGGCTCATTACGCTGGGAAACATGATACCACTGATGAGTCCATACCAGCTTCTCCCATAAAGTTATAGCTAATCTAAGTTTTGTAGCAAAAACATAACTTGGATAAGAGAGGTGGGATCAACCCAGAATGCACCTCTCTGTGATGTCACATAGGAAAGTCTATAAGGCATTCCCTGGCAGAACCAGCTCAGAACAGCTGCAGAGTCCATGCTGACAAGAACTCAGATGAGTGGAGACGCGCAGCTTCGCCTCCACCCCCCTTAAAACCACATGGCATGCCTAACAACAATATGGAACTGTGAGTGTAATCTCTTTGTTTTCTCCACTTTTATTTTATACCTGTACTGTACATATTTTAGGTCTGAATTTTATAGCAACTTTTATCTGTGATCACTGTCCTCTTTCGGAAAATAAATGAAATAATAATTTAGATCTGTCTCCATGCTCTAAGAATCGAACTATACGCCTTTGATAGATAATCGCTACTAATTCAAGGGGTTTGCCACGGACCCTCTTAATTTAACACTGTGAATTAAGTAACCGTGACTGGTGGCAGCGCGTTGTGTATGGCTATTGCGGCTTGCTGGCAGTCTAGAAGGGTCTTATATTGCTGAATGAGGGGCTGCGGCCACAGCATTAATAATTCCCTTACTGCAGAAGCCTGATTGCCGGTTCACAACAGGCAGCCCGTCCGGCGACCAATTATCCTAGGTGCAGTTCCATGACTGACCTGAGGGTAAGGGGGGCGCCGGAGAGCTGCGAGTTCCAAAGTGGAACTGAGAAAGTGGGATATACATAAATCCCCGCAGTACTTGGAAGATTGATAGCAGTGGTGGGGCATCCAAATTAAACCCCCCCTGCGGCAAATTGTAGAGCGAGATTAGCTTGCTGGATATTTTTGGTCACATGGTGCCAGTGGTGGGATAACTAAGATAAGCCCCAACGGTGCCTGTGATAGCCGTGTGCCGGCAGTGTGTCTCGTCCCTCCGTCCGCTGATACACCCGTGTCAGTGGTGGGACTGTGACATAGTGGTGACACAGGGTCCGCTGTCCGTCGCGTTTTGGTGGCAGCGGGACCCCCGTTAGTCGCCTCCGTAAGTGGACGAACGGCTGTGGGCTGTTCGTCACATATTGGTGGCAGAGCGGTGGGATAATCCTAGAGCATTAGTGATTTGGTTTGAGCAATCATTCCTCTCACTAAAAACCTGCACGGTTCCTGCGGGAATCCTGCATCATAGGTTTTGGAGAACAGACTCAGTGGTTACTAGTTCTGAGACATTTGTGTGTACGTACAAGTATTCCCTCCCATTTCTTCATTTTTCTTTTCTATCTTTTATTTGGCAACCATGGCTACGTGGCGAGAATCTTATTATAAGCAGCTTAATAAGGACATCCTGAGGTCCCTGTGCACGTCAAAGCAGATTGATGTTGCCGACAAGACCAAAGCCCAGTTGGTCACGGCTCTAGTGCAATGGGAAGAGAGCCAGGGCGCAGAAGGCAGCACCCGTGCCGATGGTGCAGCTGCAGGGGTCCAGATGGTGCAGACCGCCAGCCGGGAAGTCCTGGACCCCTATCTGCAATTGGCTCTACAGCAACTCCCTGCCGAAGACCATGTTGGACGTCTGCAGCTGATCCAGCAAGCTCAGTAGAGAGCTGAGCGCCAAAGAGAGGCTGAGAGAGCCGAGCGCCAGGCGCAGAGGGCCCATGAACTGGAGGTACTCCAGCGGGGTGGGAATGCCCCCACAGCCCGAACCAGTGAGCCCAGCAGCGTCCAGACTCCTAAACCCCGGCCAGAGCATTTTCCCGTGATGGAGAAGGATGGGGACTTGGACACGTTTCTGCGAGCCTTTGAGAAAGCCTGCAGACAGTACCAGCTGCCTAGAGACCAATGGGCAAGGTACTTGACCCCAGGGCTAAAAGGCAAAGCCCTGGAGGCATTTGCTTCTCTTCTGCCAGAAGCCGATGACGACTATGACGCCATAAAGCAGGCGCTGATCGCCAAATACCGGCTGACACCTGAGGTATACCGAAAGAAGTTCCGGCACCTCCAACGTGGCCCACACGATAGCTACAGTGATGTGGTGCAAGGACTCAGGACCCACTTTGACCAGTGGATCCATGGACTGTCCGTTGAAACCTTTGAGCAGCTACGGGACCTGATGATCAAAGACCAGTTCCTGCATCTCTGCCCAGCTGAGGTCCGACAGTTCATCCTGGACCGCGAACCAACGAACGCGGACAAAGCGGCGCAGATCGCCGACAACTACGAGGCCAACCGGAAGCCCGAGACGCGGAGGCCAGTCGCCACCAGCTGGAAAGGGGGTAAGCCAGCAACCAACCCCAATGCCCCAGCTAGCCGTCCCTCCGGAGGCCCTGTCCCTGTTGCCAACAACAGGCCGGCTACTGACAGTCGCGTGTGTCACCACTGCCAGCGGCCTGGTCACTTATTTTAGGCCTGTCCGAATAGGCCGAAGAACCCCCCAGCCAAGGCCCCCGGGCCCAACGCCTCTGTTCTTTTGGTGGGAGGTGTGGTTGGGAGGGCTGACGACAACGTTCAACCTGTTCAGGTGGGGGCCCGTCTTGCTACAGGCCTCAAGGACACCAGGGCTGAACGAACCCTCATCCGTCCTGGACTGGCGGCCCCTGAAGAGTTTGTGGGGAAAACCCTGACTGTCACCGGGATTGGAGGCACCCGTTGTCCCTTGCCAGTGGCACGAGTTTTTCTTGACTGGGGTGCCGGGAGCGGGTTGAGGGAGGTGGGAGTGTCTGAAAACCTGCCCACTGATGTTTTATTGGGGACTGACTTGGGGCGGATGGTTGCATACTACGTCCCTGACACCCTTCCCCAAACTGATAATAAGGGTAACGTTAACCCTGATGATGAAGAGTTTGTTGAGGGGAAACTGAATGTGTTACCTGCTAATGCCTTGATGAGTAATGATGCAACTAACAACCATTCCTTCCCCAGGTATGATGCTGATGCTAATGTGAATGTACCAAAGCAAACTGATAACCATTCTTCTCCTAGGAAGGATGATGATGATGTTGATGTATCTGTGCCGACTGAACCCGTTAACCCTTTCTTTGAAGCGGTAGATGTGTCCACAGGTACCGAAGTGCTCAGCCCCGTCACTCTGCGGAGTGAGACGGCTGAGGAACCCCTGGCAGGAGTAAGCAACGGTGCTCAAGGAAATGGGGAGGTGCATGGGGACCATGAGGAAGGTAATGCCATGCAGCTGACCAGTGCCACCGAGGAAGGTAACTGGCCCATAAGTAGCACTGCTCCTGAAGTGTTGGGGGTGGATGGGGAGGTAGAGCCCAAGCCAGCACCGACTGGTGGGTCTGTAGAAATCCCCAGGGAGACAGCATACATAGCAGCTGTCACACGCAGTCAGAGTGCCCAGATCGCAGGTAACGCACTGTCTTCTGGACCCTCTGCTGCTACAGGAGAGACTGAACCAGAGGTGAACCCAGAGCCGGTTCCAGAGGGTCCCAGTAAAGGAGGTACCCTGACGTCACTTCTGGCAGCCTCCAGCATGGAGTTCCAGGCTGCTCTGCTCTCAGATGCCAGCCTGGAGAAATTGAGAGGTCTCGCCAAGACGCCCACCTCCAAGTCTGATAAGGAGAGGGTGTTATGGGAACGAGGAAGGTTGTACCGGGAGACAGTACCCAGAGATCCTAAAAAGGAGTGGTTGAGGGAAAGACAGTTGGTCGTCCCCTATCAGTTCAGAACTGAGTTGTTGCGGATTGCCCATGAGATTCCACTCGCTGGACACTTGGGGATCGGCAAAACAAAGGCACGGCTGTCTCAACACTTCTATTGGCCCAAGATGGGGACAGATGTAACACACTACTGCCGCTCCTGTGCCACCTGTCAAAAAGTGGGTAAGGCGGGGCCTGCTCTTAAGGCTCCCCTTATTGCTTTGCCGGTGATAGAGGAGCCTTTCCAGAGAATCACGGTGGACATCGTAGGCCCGCTGGCCGTCCCCAGCAGCTCCGGAAAGCGATACATTCTCACCGTGGTAGACTACGCTACCCGGTACCCAGAGGCAGTAGCTCTGTCTTCAACCAGGGCAGATAAGGTGGCTGACGCTCTGGTGACCATCTTTTCAAGGGTAGGATTTCCCAGGGAGATGCTTACCGATCAAGGGCCCCAATTCATGTCTCGCCTAATGGAGGCTCTCTGTGAGAAAATGCAGGTGACACACCTGGTATCGAGTCCGTATCACCCACAGACTAATGGTTTGTGTGAACGCTTCAACGGTACCCTCAAACAGATGCTCCGCATACTGGTTGAGACCCAAGGGCGCGACTGGGAGCGGTACCTCCCACACCTGCTGTTCGCTTACAGAGAAGTTCCGCAGGCCTCGACCGGGTTTTCCCCCTTCGAGCTCCTGTATGGCAGGCGAGTCCGGGGACCCCTTGGGTTGATAAGAGAATCCTGGGAAGATGAGCCAAACCCCACAGAAGTGTCCATCGTGGATTATGTCATGCGCTTCCGTGACAAGATGCAGACCTTGACGCAGTTGGTGCATGACAACATGACGCAGGCTCAGGCTGACCAGAAGTGCTGGTACGACCAGAACGCCTGGGAGCGGACCTACCAGGTGGGTCAAAAGGTGTGGGCGCTGGTCCCTGTACCAACGGATAAGCTTCAGGCAGCCTGGGAAGGCCCATACGTCGTCCACCAACAGCTCAACCCGGTCACCTACGTGGTCACGCTTGACCATGCTCGGGGTAGGCGCAAGGCCTTTCACGTCAACATGCTGAAGGCGCACTACGAACGTGAAGCTTGCGTCCTACCGGTCTGCAATCTGCCAGAGGATGGGGAGGAAGATCCTCTCCTGGACATGCTGGCCCAGGCCAAGGCCAATGGGTCCATTGAGGACATGGAGATAAGTGGTTCGCTCACCGTGTCCCAGCGGTTGCAGTTGATGGCCACCCTGGAACTCTTCTGGCCCGTGTTCACCAACCGTCCTGGGAGGACGGAGTTAGCGGTTCATGAGGTGGACACCGGGAATCACGCCCCATTACGGCAAACACCTTATCGGATCTCTGAAACGGTGCAACAAGTCATGCGCCAAGAGATCGATGAGATGTTAAGGCTGGGGGTGATTCGACGGTCAAAAAGCGCGTGGGCTTCACCTGTAGTCCTCGTGCCTAAAAAGGATCGAACCACCAGGTTCTGCGTGGACTACAGGGGGCTCAACGCCATCACAACCTCTGATGCCCACCCGATGCCGCGCATCGAGGATCTGCTCGAGCGGTTGACAAACGCCAACTACATATCCATCATGGATTTGAGTCGGGGATACTGGCAGATTCCCCTGAGCCCTGAGGCGCAGGAGAAATCCGCCTTTATCACCCCCTTTGGACTGTACGAGTCCACGGTCATGCCCTTCAGCATGAAGAATGCCCCTGCCACTTTCCAGCGGATGGTCAACCACCTGCTTCGGGGACTGAAGGAGTACGCGGTGGCGTACTTAGACAATATTGCCGTCTTCAGTTCCACCAGGGAGGAACACCTTCAGCACCTCCAGGAGGTGCTCAAGCATCTTCACCAGGCAGGCCTGACCATCAAGCCGGGGAAGTGCCAGATAGGCATGCGCAAGGTCCACTACCTGGGGCACCGGGTAGGCGGGGGTTCCATGAGTCCGGAGCCAGAAAAAGTGGACGCAATCGTGTCCTGGCCCACCCCCAGGACCAAGAAACAGGTGAAGTCCTTCTTGGGCACTGCAGGGTACTATAGTCGGTTCGTACAGGACTATAGCGCCCTTGCCAAACCCTTGACTGACCTCACCAAGCAGAGGCTACCCCAAACAGTCAACTGGACAGATGACTGTGAGGCGGCTTTCCAAGCTTTGAAAGCAGCCCTGTGCAACTCTCCAGTGTTGAGAGCAGTCGACAGCAGTCGCCCGTTTCTGGTACAGACCGACGCCAGCGAGTTTGGCCTCGGTGCTGTGCTTAGCCAGGTCGACTCGGGGGACCAAGAGCACCCCGTGTTGTACCTGAGCCGGAAACTTTTGCCGAGGGAAGTGGCATACTCGACCATCGAGAAGGAGTGTCTGGCCATGGTGTGGGCACTGCAGCGTTTGCAGCCCTACCTGTACGGGCGTGCCTTCACGGTGGTAACTGACCACAACCCTCTGAGCTGGTTGCACACAGTGTCCGGAACCAATGGAAGATTGCTCCGCTGGAGCCTTGCCCTTCAACAGTACGATTTTACTGTAAAACACAGGAAGGGCAGTGAAAACGGCGATGCCGATGGGTTGTCCCGCCAGGGCGAACCCGCTGAGGTGCGCATGGCCGATTACCGAGAGGTAATGCCTCCTTAGCGCCCTCTTAAGGGGGGAGGTGTGATGTACAATGTCTGCAAGATATGTTTTCTGTTGCAATGTGCTAACAAACCCTCCATTTTCTTTGAGAAGCTGCCTGCCAGTGTCTCAGTTACATTGCACACTACAGCAGCTTCCCTTCCCCCGAGTGCCATAAACCAATTTCCTGTCACCCCATTTGGCTTCTCTCAGCCTCAGCTGAAAGAGGGAAAAAAAGTGCGGGAAAGGAAAACTCTTTGTTTGAAATAAAGGTTAGAGGTAACCCTTTAAGAGCCTGCCCTGCGAAAACCGTACCAAGTAGAGATATGGAAATCATATTTTTGTAACCTGAGCGGTCCCAGCTTTGATACCGCGTATCTTTCGAAGTTCTACCCTGTCCAGAACCTGAGATAGGATTTCCGCCCAAATGGACGGTCATATCGCATAGATGTTTGATGTTTTCTTGATAGGCTCATTACGCTGGGAAACATGATACCACTGATGAGTCCATACCAGCTTCTCCCATAAAGTTATAGCTAATCTAAGTTTTGTAGCAAAAACATAACTTGGATAAGAGAGGTGGGATCAACCCAGAATGCACCTCTCTGTGATGTCACATAGGAAAGTCTATAAGGCATTCCCTGGCAGAACCAGCTCAGAACAGCTGCAGAGTCCGTGCTGACAAGAACTCAGATGAGTGGAGATGCGCAGCTCCGCCTCCACCCCCCTTAAAACCACATGGGATGCCTAACAACAATATGGAACTGTGAGTGTAATCTCTTTGTTTTCTCCACTTTTATTTTATACCTGTACTGTACATATTTTAGGTCTGAATTTTATAGCAACTTTTATCTGTGATCACTGTCCTCTTTCGGAAAATAAATGAAATAATAATTTATATCTGTCTCCATGCTCTAAGAATCGAACTATACGCCTTTGATAGATAATCGCTACTAATTCAAGGGGTTTGCCACGGACCCTCTTAATTTAACACTGTGAATTAAGTAACCGTGACTGGTGGCAGCGCATTGTGTACGGCTATTGCGGCTTGCTGGCAGTCTAGAAGGGTCTTATATTGCTGAATGAGGGGCTGCGGCCACAGCATTAATAATTCCCTTACTGCAGAAGCCTGATTGCCGGTTCACAACAGGCAGCCCGTCCGGCGACCAATTATCCTAGGTGCAGTTCCCTGACTGACCTGAGGGTAAGGGGGGCGCCGGAGAGCTGCGAGTTCCAAAGTGGAACTGAGAAAGTGGGATATACATAAATCCCCGCAGTACTTGGAAGATTGATAGCAGTGGTGGGGCATCCAAATTAAACCCCCCCCTGCGGCAAATTGTAGAGCGAGATTAGCTTGCTGGATATTTTTGGTCACATGGTGCCAGTGGTGGGATAACTAAGATAAGCCCCAACGGTGCCTGTGATAGCCGTGTGCCGGCAGTGTGTCTCGTCCCTCCGTCCGCTGATACACCCGTGTCAGTGGTGGGACTGTGACATAGTGGTGACACAGGGTCCGCTGTCCGTCGCGTTTTGGTGGCAGCGGGACCCCCGTTAGTCGCCTCCGTAAGTGGACGAACGGCTGTGGGCTGTTCGTCACAGTGATCCCTCGTTATACCACGCAGAGACGTACAGAGACAATTGGAGGCAACATTCGGGTACAACAGGTCCAGGTTTATTCGCTTGCCGTCCGCCTGACGGCCTCTGAAGTACACCGCACTTCACTTCACACTTCACTTTCCTGAGCCTCCGTTTCTAGACCCGCTTTACACACCGTACCTTAGCACCAGGGACGTACATGCACGTACCGTCCCCACTTAACTTGATGACGCTGCTGACATGTCCATCATTGTGGCCGCCTTAGGCCCGTACACCAACAGTAATTTTACTGGTCAGACGTCTTCATCCACACGGTATGTTTCGCCTCTGTCTCGTCCTTTTTGCGGTCCTTCCTGTCAGGACCACCCCCCTGACGTTCTCTCTCCTCAGTCCCCCTGGTCTGGATTCTCCTCACAGCGCACAGACTGTCGCAGTCCTCCTGTCACTGGAGCTCCCCCTGAGGACTGGAACCTTCTGGAACCCTCCCTCAGTATTTATAGCTCTCCCGGTCCCCTGTCACTGTAACCCCGCCCCCCATGACCAACGGTTTCCAAAGCGCTAAGCTGTTGTCAAGTCCTTTGTTCACACTCCTACCTGCCATCTAATGGTCAACCCAAGGTACTGCACGTCCACTACACTTTCCTAGCTGTTTCCCCACTGTAATAACTGACACCTACCTACACTGTGCAAACCTTTCCTTCTTCACTCTGACTAGTCCGTCCGTCAGCTCACCTTCCCTACAAATGTCAGCTCTTATGTGCAGGGTCCTCTGTACTGTAGAGTGTCAGATCTTATGTGCAGGGTCCTCTCTCTCCTGTAGAGTGTCAGCTCTTATGTGCAGGATCCTCTCTCCTGTAGAGTGTCAGCTCTTATGTGCAGGGTCCTCTCTCCTGTAGAGTGTCAGCTCTTATGTGCAGGGTCCTCTCTCCTGTAGAGTGTCAGCTCTTATGTGCAGGGTCCTCTCTCCTGTAGAGTGTCAGCTCTTATGTGCAGGGTCCTCTCTCCTGTAGAGTGTCAGCTCTTATGTGCAGGGTCCTCTCTCCTGTAGAGTGTCAGCTCTTATGTGCAGGGTCCTCTCTCTCCTGTAGAGTGTCAGCTCTTATGTGCAGGGTCCTCTCTCCTGTAGAGTGTCAGCTCTTATGTGCAGGGTCCTCTCTCTCCTGTAGAGTGTCAGCTCTTATGTGCAGGGTCCTCTCTCCTGTAGAGTGTCAGCTCTTATGTGCAGGGTCCTCTCTCCTGTAGAGTGTCAGCTCTTATGTGCAGGGTCCTCTCTCCTGTAGAGTGTCAGCTCTTATGTGCAGGGTCCTCTCTCCTGTAGAGTGTCAGCTCTTATGTGCAGGGTCCTCTCTCCTGTAGAGTGTCAGCTCTTATGTGCAGGGTCCTCTCTCTCCTGTAGAGTGTCAGCTCTTATGTGCAGGGTCCTCTCTCCTGTAGAGTGTCAGCTCTTATGTGCAGGGCCCTCTCTCTCCTGTAGAGTGTCAGCTCTTATGTGCAGTGTCCTCTCTCCTGTTGAGTGTCAGCTCTTATGTGCAAGGCCCTCTCTCTCCTGTAGATTGTCAGCTCTTATGTGCAGTGTCCTCTCTCCTGTAGAGTGTCAGCTCTTATGTGCAGGGTCCTCTCTCCTTTAGAGTATCAGCTCTTATGTGCAGGGTCCTCTCTCTCCTGTAGAGTGTCAGCTCTTATGTGCAGGCCCCTCTCTCTCCTGTAGAGTGTCAGCTCTTATGTGCAGTGTCCTCTATCCTGTAGCATGTCAGATCTTATGTGCAGGGTCCTCTCCTGTAGAGTGTCAGCTCTTATGTGCAGTGTCCTCTCTCCTGTAGAGTGTCAGCTCTTATGTGCAGGATCCTATCTTCTGTAGAGTGTCAGCTCTTACATGCAGGATCCTCTCTCCTGTAGAGTGTCAGCTCTTATGTGCAGGGTCCTCTGTCTCCTGTAGAGTGTCAGCTCTTATGTGCAGTGTCCTGTCTCCTGTAGAGTGTCAGCTCTTATGTGCAGTGTCCTCTCTCCTGTAGAGTGTCAGCTCCTATGTGCAGGGTCCTCTCTCCTGTAGAGTGTCAGCTCTTATGTGCAGTGTCCTCTCTCCTGTAGAGTGTCAGCTCTTATGTGCAGGGTCCTGTCTCCTGTAGAGTGTCAGCTCTTATGTGCAGGGTCCTGTCTCCTGTAGAGTGTAAGCTCTTCTGCTCTTATGGATAGGGACCTCTCTTCTGTAGTGTCAGCTTTTATGTCACAATTGGTGAGTATTAAATGTAAAAGACCCAACACACCAGTACGGATTGAGTGCCTTCTAGTGTAGTGGTGCCTTGGAGCATATTAGTCTCAAATATTCCTTTTGCCACATCTGATACCAGTGCTATAAAACATCTATTTTGCTTTGGGGCCCTCATAAAAGTTTAAAGTCCCTTTTACTTTACATCTTGTCTAATTATCTACGATGCACATATAAGAATAGTTTTGTACCTGCGGGTACCTGTATATCCCGGCCAGCTGGGCTACCGCGTATGAGGAGGTGGTGGTCAAGTCTCCGATGAATCCCACCACGTGAGTCCTGTTCCAGCAGCTGTAGTTTGGGATAATTTGCTTTTTACCTGATAATATACGGAGCACGCTGCAGACCGACCTATGAACATTGGCACAAGAGTCAAATATTCTGTAACCCAAGGAAATATTGGCAGGAAATTGCAGATTCTTATTAATCTCTTCAAATGTGAGGAAGAAAATCATAAGATACCGATAAAATCGTAGAGACGGTCTGAAAGTCACAGAGATGAAAAGTTACTACAGGAATAATGGTCCAGTCTGTGATAATGTGCTGATGATATAAGGGCAGGTCTACAGAGGTGGTGGGACAGCGATTAGGGGGCCACTTACCGACCGCATTTCAGAGCTTTTGGTCTTGCAGTAAATGTCAGTTTACTTGGTATATATAAAGTATTGACTTGTATTATCCCTCCGATCATCAGGTCTCCTTCCCTGTAATAACGGTCCATATCGTATCCTCTCAGCTCACAAGCCTCAGGAGAAGAAGCCACCGGGAAAAGCTGCAGGAATAGGCAAAGTAAGAGAAGCATCTTCGGCTTATAGAGGAGCACAGAGGCTAGTAAGATGGGCACAGTGGCTCGGAGCAAGCAGGAGACAAGCGGAGGGTCTTGGCAGGGAGCTGGCACCATTTAAAAGGGACGTCTGACCATGACAAGGCAGCTTCTCCCGGTGAGAGGGCTGTCAGCGATGTGGAGCCTTTATAATAAGGTTCTGAGAATTATTTCAAAGCATCGACAAGTGACAATCCTAATTCTGAAATAGCCCCGAGTTGTGGAGAAGCCATAAATTATAATAATTATCAAATAATGGCAAATTTATCTCCAGAAAGAAGAATTAATATTTTAATTTTACCTGATGATATTTCGGGTTTTTGTAGAGAATTACAACAAGCCATAAAATGCACAAAATGGCCACTGCTGTTACTATAAACTACAGAAATCAATAGTTTAAGTAAACGTATGTTAGAGAAAGTTGTTTCTTTCCACAGTTATGAGACACTTATCCATTTATCCTCAACTTCTCAAATCATTCACTGGAAAAACTGCTAAAATCCATCTCAAAATAAGAATCTGTCTATTGAAATCTATGTAGGATGAGAGATAAGCAGAGAGGCAGCGAGAGACAGAGATATTGCTGCTGCTTCCTGTGTTTTATATCACATTTTTTGCAACAAAAATGTATAAATGAGCCTAAAATTTTGCATTTTTACAAGGGTAACAGGAGAAATTGTGTGGCACCCCAGGAGTGCGGTTGCCACAGTGGCATTGCCTCCCTCACAGGGGGTGATGTCATGCCTGGAAGCAAGGAGGGGTCCCCTTACCAGGTAATACCAGCATCCAACACTTTTCGTGACTCCAGGCCAGAAGGGGGAGCTCTAATACCTGGTTTTAGGAGAGCTTCCCTATAAGTTTCTGCCTGGAGGTGGGGTTGTCATGATCCCAGTGCAGGTTTTTGAGCTGCACACCGGGGGTTAATGTCTGGAGCTCTGTGCAGGTTTTGACCTGCACACTTGGGGTTAATGATTGTGGTCTCTTTCTGGTTCTGGGAGAGCTTCATAAACCCCTGGGTAGCTTCAATCCCTGCCAGTTATACTTTTGCCTTTGGCCTAGTGTGCTGACCCCGTGTGCCTGTTTGTTGCTATAGCTTGTTTATATGGTTCTGACCCGATTCTGTTTCCCGTTGTGAGTTTGCCTGTTGTTTTTGTACTGCGTTATTATCTGTGTATGACTCATTGCCTGTGACCTGACCACTCTCTGCTCGCCCCTCTTGTACCTTGCAGCTATCTGTGTTTGACTCATTGCCTGTGACCTGACCACTCTCTGCTCGCCCCTCTGGTACCTTGCAGCTATCTCTGTGTGTGACTCATTGGCTACGTCCTGACTATTCTCACTGTCTATGCCCCTTGATAACTTTGTCTCGCAGTTACTCTGCTAGGAATTGTCTTGCAGCTCCTAGCTCTGTGGAGTTTAGGCCACGCCTCTAGCAGTCACGTGCTTCAGGTCCTGCGACTCTGAAGTACGCATCTATTCGGTTGCTGCCCGCTCCACAGGTAGCTTTGAGCACGCTTTCGCTTTACTCAGGGCACGCACACTGGCTCAGTGAGCAAGTTCAGTGCGGTGTCTCTGACATTATAACTGGCCTACAATTTTTTTTTCTCTCCTCACTTCTGCAGCATGGACCCAATGTGTGCTTTATCTGAGCAGGTGAGAAGCTTGACTCAGTCACTGCAGAAGCTTAGTTTGGAACACCAAGCTCTGGCCCCGTCCCAACGGCGGGTTGAGGACTCAGTTCAGGGGGTACTTTCCGCTGGCTTCCAGCAGGTGGGGAATAGAGATGTCATTTTAATCCCACCTGAATCCCCGGTTAAATTGCCAGATATATTTTCTGGTAACAAGGATGAGTTCAGGGCATTTAAGGAGGGCTGTAAGCTTTTTTTTTTCTTTGAGACCCCGCTCCTCTGGGGATAAGAAACAGAGGGTGGGGGTGGTGATGTCCCTGCTTAGGGGGTCTCCACAAGCCTGGGAATTCTCACTTTCCTCTTCTGCCCCTGAGAGAATGTCTGTGGATGCATTTTTTGAAGCCTTAGGGCTTATTTATGATGAGCCTGATAGAGTGCGGTTGGCTGAGGACAAAGTGATGAGTGTCTGTCAGGGGGAGCACTCGGCCGAATTGTTCTGTACTGAATTCAGACGTTGGGCAGCGGAGATTTCCTGGAGTGATGCCGCCCTGCGGGGGCTGTTCCACAGAGGCCTGTGTGAACATCTGAAGGATGCTTTGGCACTTCATCCTCCGCCTGACTCCCTGGAGGATGCCATGGTCCAAGCGGTTCGCATGGATCGCAGGCTGCGGGCTAGAGGCATTATGCAACGGGAAACGCCCTTATTCTTCAGTGGAGATGAGACCCAGACTCTTCCTATGGCTATGGAGGTGAACGCTGTCACCTGTGAGGGAAAGGAAAGAAGACGCCGCCGGGAAAAGCAGTTGTGCTTCTATTGTGGGAAATCTGGACATTGGAAGAAGGACTGCCCCTCCTGTCCGTCATCCTCCAAGATGGCGGGAAATGACTAGGTCTGGGTAGTAATCGAGGAGGCTACCCAGACCTTCAGGTACAATTTTCCTTATGTGCAAAAATGGTGCTGCAGGTGGAACTGGAACTTGGTTATGGTCCTGTTCAGACTACTGCTTTTATTGACTGTGGTTCGGCTGTGAACCTGATTGATACCAAGGTTGTGACTCTTTATAAAATAGGGACAGTCAGGCTTCACGATCCTGTTAAACTTGTGGCAATTGATTCATCTCCTCTTAGCCAAGACGGTATCTGTTGCAGGTCTGAACTTTTTTCTCTAAAAGTGGGTTCCACTCATGTGGAGAAACTAAGTTGTCTGGTGGTAGATAACTTGCCTGCAGGACTGGTACTGGGGATGCCTTGGCTTCAACGCCATAATCCTACCATTGATTGGGTTACAGGGGAAATCACTCAATGGGGATGCAATAGTAAATGTGGTAACCAGGGACATCTTGTTAACACTGTTAAATCAGTGTCTGTGTCGTCTGTCGATCTGGAAGGTATTCCGGAGTACCTGAAAGATTTTGAAGACGTTTTTTCCAAAAGTGAGGCTGAGGCGCTGCCACCACATAGACCCTATGATTGTGCCATTGATTTAGTACCCAGAGCCAAGTTACCTAAGGCTCGATTGTTCAATTTGTCTGGGCCTGAGCGCCAAGCCATAAAGGAGTACATAGCTGAGAGTCTCCGCAAAGGGCATATCAGGCCTTCTGTGTCACCTGTGGCAGCAGGGTTCTTCTTTGTGAAGAAAATAGATGGTGGTTTGCGGCCGTGACTCGACTTTCGGGAACTGAACAAGATAACGGTTAGGAACTCTTACCCACTTCCCCTCATCCCAGACTTATGTAACCAGTTAGCTGGGGCCCAATGGTTCTCCAAGTTGGATCTGCGGGGGGCCTACAATCTGATAAGGGTTCGGGAAGGGGACGAGTGGAAAACGGCATTCCTCACATCAGAAGGACTCTTCGAGAACCTGGTAATGCCATTTGGGTTAACTAATGCACCCGCTATTTTCCAAAATTTCATCAATGTTGTGTTTTCTGATCTGATAGGCCGTTTTGTTATTATTTATTTGGATGATATTTTGGTGTATTCCCCGGACAGTCAATCTCACTTGCAACATCTTAAGACTGTTCTCCAGAGACTCAGGGAGAACCAATTGTTCGCCAAATTGGAAAAATGTTCGTTTTTTGTACAGGAGCTGTCTTTTTTGGGGTTGATTGTGTCCTGTGAGGGGTTTCGTATGGATCCTAAGAAGGTGCTGGCGATCGCTGACTGGGTTCAGCCTCGAGATCTCAAGGGGCTCCAGCGCTTCTTAGGATTTGCGAACTATTACCAGAGATTCATTAAAGGTTTCTCACAAGTGGTTAAACCACTCACGGATCTTACCCAGAAGGGAGCTGATGTAAAAAATTGGTCTGTACTCGCTAAGGAATCCTTCTCAGCAATTAAAAAATGTTTTATGTCTGCCCCGGTGTTGGTGCAACCTGACCCGTCCAAACCATTCATTGTGGAGGTGGATGCTTCAGAAGTGGGGGTGGAGGCTGTGCTGTCCCAGGGTCCGGCCACCCTTACCAATCTCAAACCCTGTGCCTTCTTCTCCAAGAAGTTCTCTTCAGCTGAGAAAAACTATGATGTAAGCAATAGAGAACTTCTTGCGGTCAAGCTGGCATTTGAGGAATGGAGGCACTTTTTGGAAGGGGCGGCTCACCCTATCACGGTTGTCACGGATCACAAAAATTTGGCATACCTTGAATCTGCTAATAGGCTTACTCCTAGACAGGCCCGTTGGTCACTTTTTTTTCACGATTTCAGTTCTCAATTACTTTTCGACCGGGATCCAAAAATGTTAAAGCGGATGCCCTGTCCAGAAGTTTTGATCCAGTGTCTCCCCCTGAGCCGCAGTCCTCCATTCTTCCCCCAGGGGTGGTAGTGGCGGGGGTCTCAACTGAGTTGGAACAAGAAATCCTAAGGGCTCAGGCCCTAGCTCCGGCATCCAGGCCAAGCGATAAACTGTTTTTTCCAGATTCATTGCGGCCTAGACTTCTGCAGGAGTTTCATGATTCTAGGCTGAGTGCTCATCCAGGTATCACGGCCACTAGAGAGGCAGTAACCAGGGGTTTTTGGTGGCCTTCATTAAGGTCCGATGTCAAGGAATTTTTTTCTGCTTGTGGCATGTGTGCCCGTTCCAAAAGCTCGCATAACCGACCGGCTGGGGAACTCATACCTTTACCGGTTCCTGATAGGCCATGGACTCATCTTTCCATGGATTTTATTACCGGTCTTCCACCTTCCAGGGGCAATACAGTGATCTGGATGGTGGTGGACAGGTTTTCTAAACAGGCCCATTTCATTCCCTTGGCAGCATTACCTTCAGCAGAAACATTGTCAAGGTTGTTTGTGCAGCATGTGGTCCGATTGCATGGGGTACCCCTGAATGTTGTGTCTGACAGAGGTGTGCAGTTTGTGGCCAAATTTTGGAGGGCGTTCTGTATGAAATTGGGCATCTCACTCTCCTTCTCGTCGGCATATCACCCGGAGAGCAAAGGTCAGACGGAACGCACCAATCAATCCCTGGAACAAATTCTCAGGTGTCTGACCTCCGCCAGACAGGAGGATTGGTGTGATGCATTACTGTTGGCTGAATTCGCTTTTAACAACCGGGTGAGTCAGTCCACCAACATGTCCCCATTCCTGATTAACTACGGCTTTAATCCGCATTTTGGGGAGTTTTCTCGGGTGGATTCCGGTTGTCCAGGAGCAGAAGGGTCCGTTCAACGGTTAAAAAACCTCTGGGCTGAAGTCCGGCGTAATATCTCTCGGGCCCAGGGGAGATACAGATATTTTGCGGACAAAAAGAGAGCCTCGGGAGACATGTTTCAGGTGGGAGAGAAGGTTTGGCTCTCCATGCGTAACATCAACTTAAAGGTACCATCAGTTAAGTTGGGACCAAAGTTCATTGGTCCGTACGAGATTATGGAGATAGTCAACCCTGTGGCATATAGGTTGCGTCTTCCCGCCTCCTTAAAAATATCTAATGTGTTCCATAAGTCTCTGTTGAAACCAGCAGGATCTGTCAAAGAGAACTCTGAGACAGTTGTTCCTCCAGTGCTGGTGGAGGGTCAATTGGAGTATGAGGTCGGACATATTGTGGACTCTCGGCGGGTGCGCCGCTCTTTGCAGTACCTGGTCCACTGGAAGGGATATGGACCAGAAGAGCGCTCATGGGTCCCTGCTCGTTCGGTACATGCAGATCGCCTGGTTCAGGCGTTCCATGCCAAGTACCCGGGGAAGCCTGGGGGTCCAGAGGCCCCCCGTTGAGAGGGGGGTACTGTCATGATCCAAGTGCAGGTTTTTGAGCTGCACACCGGGGGTTAATGTCTGGAGCTCTGTGCAGGTTTTGACCTGCACACTTGGGGTTAATGATTGTGGTCTCTTTCTGGTTCTGGGTGAGCTTCATAAACCTCTGGGTAGCTTCAATCCCTGCCAGTTATACTTTTGCCTTTGGCCTAGTGTGCTGACCCCGTGTGCCTGTTTGTTGCTATAGCTTGTTTATATGGTTCTGACCCGATTCTTTTTCCCGTTGTGAGTTTGCCTGTTGTTTTTGTACTGCGTTATTATCTGTGTATGACTCATTGCCTGTGACCTGACTACTCTCTGCTCGCCCCTCTGGTACCTTGCAGCTATCTCTGTGTGTGACTCATTGGCTACGTCCTGACTATTCTCACTGTCTATGCCCCTTGGTAACTTTGTCTCGCAGTTACTCTGCTAGGAATTGTCTTGCAGCTCCTAGCTCTGTGGAGTTTAGGCCACGCCTCTAGCAGTCACATGCTTCAGGTCCTGCGGCTCTGAAGTATGCATCTATTCGGTTGCTGCCCGCTCCACAGGTAGCTTTGAGCACGCTTTCGCTTTACTCAGGGCACGCACACTGGCTCAGTGAGCAAGTTCAGTGCGGTGTCTCTGACAGGGGTTAGGCAGTCTGAGTCAGAGAGAGAGCAGTGAAGGAGGAAGAGGGAAGTCAAGGAGAACCTGGGAAGTGGAGCTGTAACCAAGCTCACCCTAGAGCTAAGCGCTAGAAACTGGACGCCGGAGTCCGTGGCTGCGCGGGTACAAAAGTCCCAGCAGCTAAATCCGGAAGGCAGGGGACTGCATGTCTCATGGCCCCATCAAACACACATTGGCACAGCAGCCTCCTGCGAGCCCGGAGCCGCCACAAAGGAGCAACATCTGTAGTAGGCTCAAACTGCCTGTCATACAGGCAAGGACTTAAGGACAAGAAGGAACAGAGGCCTGAGCATAGGTTTAGGCAGCAAGGACCTCAGAGGACAGTGCAATAGGAAGGCCTCCAAACCCAACTGTCTTAGTGGATCCCAAATTTCTTCCAGGCTGCCCGGATCTCCATTATCATCTGTTATCAGTGCTACAGTCTGCACTTCTAACCATCAAGTAAAGGTAAAGGAAAGCACAACCCCTGAGTCTTGAGTCATTCCTCACTCCCTCAGTCCTGCTCCCCAACGTCTGCGATCCCTTATAAGAACAGTACCGGTATCCCTGGAGCCCCTCTCCACCTGGGGTGAGCAGAACCATCCTGAATGCATCACCATCGGCCCCAGTGGACTCCTTAAGCAGCGTCGGCCATCCATTGCCGAACACCACAGGTGGCGTCACGTTAAATCCCCTATAAACTTTTCCTCATTATTTTATTGCACGCCCAGGGCCACAGACCAGGTCCCTGGTGCCGTGACAACCTCCTGGAGAACTGTCTGGCCCAGACCGAGTACCCCACGGCCCTGGTGGGCGAAGCAATCTTAGCGTCATGAGCAGGATGTCGTAGTCCGGCATTACCGGGTACTGTGTGCCATAGACTTTATTGAACTTTAAAATCGCCACCATTACTGTGTCACACAGTGCCCGGGAGGAGAGGGGTGTGTCGTCATGGGCGGAACCCGAAAACGGGTGCAAAGTAAAGTTTGGGCCGCATTCTGTCATCCGCAGGCGAAAAGCAGGAATCCCCGACTTGGAAATCTGAAGGAGCTCAATCCATCCCGCCTTCGGGGCAGCCGCTTACTGTGGTAACGATACCCAGAGCCTGGCTAAGGTTCACTAGGGGGGAAGAAAATATCCAACCCGGGTGGAGATCCAGTGGCAGCCACAGTCGTAGCTCCCATAATGCCACTATCAATGCCATACATACCGGAGCGGCCTAGTTACCTCAGTACTCAGGGGAGTCGCACAACCTGAGTGATTTCAAGGAGAGACTATGTAGTTTGTTTGAAGTGTTCCCTCTGTCTGAGAGTCAAAAAGTCAGCATCCTCACTGGCCAGTTAACTGGTGCAGCCCAGAGGGAAGTAAAGTCCTGGTTGGACACTGATAAAAGAACTGTCAAGCAAATCTTGGCCAGGCTGAAGGACACCATTGACACACGCATTGCAGCAGAAATAAAAAAGATTCTTTGGATGCAAACAAAGGGTGCAGGACAATATATGGGACTATGCCCTTAATCTTCAGGAGGCGCTACGAGCCATATAGCAGGTTGACCCCGACAGCGTGCAAGATGAGTATAGGTTGCTAACAAAGCAGTTTATTGAGGGACTCCTGCCTAACACCCAAAGGACACAGCTGCGCATAATGGCCCTACAAAACCCTGACCTGGACATTGCGCACTTTAAAGATTGGGTCATCTAGGTGCTGCGTGAACCAAATTCTAGTGACACAGCGCCCCCTAGGTGCCCAGCAATTGCATACCAGCAAGAGGCAGCATCCTTTCCCCAGACCCCTGTTGTGAACTCATTTTCTGGTCTGCCTCTGGTTTCTGGTGAGGAAACTGGTTGTGCTGACAGAGGAGTTTTGAGTTCTCTTTCAGGGCTCCCTCTGGTGGTGGCAGGAGGTAGTGAAGCTGATCTAATTAACAGAGACCTGCCACCTGATAATGAGGAAGAGGATTCGACATCTCAAAGTCTCAGAATGGATTTAAGACAGCCAACTCCCTATTCCCATGCTGGTGATTTTTTCCTGCCTCCTGAGGTCTTAGTTTCCAGCTCAGTTCCTGCCTTCTCAAGCTAAGTTGTCTTTGCTTATGTTCACATTTGATTTGGTTTCGTGTATTCACTTTTTTGTGTGGTCAGCCAGCCCTGGCTGGGGCTGTGCTGAATTTCCACTTTAATGTCACAGTATGTGCCAGTTTGCTTTTTGTCCCTTATTAGATTGGCCTCTTTTTCCTCTGTTCTCAGAATATGCTGACATAGTGGGAGAAGTCTAGTGACTTCAGGGTATTTTTTGCTATCAGAAGTGTTGGACATTTTTGCAGGTTTTTTTGGCATGATTGCAGACAGTATCTTTCCTTTCCTGTCCTTTCTAGCTAGTGTGGGCCCCATCGCTTGCTCAGCCTATTTTCCTACCTGTGTTCGCGT
This sequence comes from Dendrobates tinctorius, assembly GCF_039654945.1. Taxonomy (NCBI): domain Eukaryota; kingdom Metazoa; phylum Chordata; class Amphibia; order Anura; family Dendrobatidae; genus Dendrobates; species Dendrobates tinctorius. The sequence continues at coordinate 1,252,107 of NW_027362095.1, forward strand.
TTTCATCTTGTCTGACCATCAATACATGTGTGGGGGCTGTCTATTCCTTTGGGGTCTGCTCTGGGGCAGTTTTAGATTTCCACTTTTCATGCTTTAGGCTTATTTAGTCCTCCGACTGTGACGAGGCATCTAGAATCATCGTAGTTACGCTCCACGACTGCTGTTAGTTGTGTGGTTAGGATCAGGGGTCTGCAATCCGCGTAGTTACCAACCTCTCTGGTTTTCTGTGACTTGGCTTGGTCTTGTTTTCCTCCTCAGTGACCCATTCATAACAGACCCCCGTTGAGGCCAACGTGCCGACCCAAGATAATGACTCCTCTGCATGTCTACGACTCCAGGTCAAGAAGCTGACCAAAAGTGTGGCTGCACTAACTAAAACTGTGCAGTCCATGCAAGTGGCCCCAAAGGAGAAGATCCAGCTGGCCTCCAATCAAGATGATGTCCCGTAGCGATGGCAGAGGAGAATCCCACCATCCAGAGGGAGAGACAGCGATCGTTACTACCAGGACGGAAAGCCCATATGTCGCCTCTGCAACAAGGCGGGTACATCGCAAGATTCTGTAATTTAAACAAGCAACCCCTGGGGCAGAGGGCCAACCCCCAGGAGTAAGACATCCAGGGGCACAAAGCTGGCGAGACAAGTACGTGGGAGGACAGCCAGTCCTGCCTGTCGTGATTGATGGCATCCGTATGAATGCTTTACTGGACATCGGCTCCCAGGTGACAACGATGCTATATATCCTATATAAACGGTACTGGGCTGATTCAGACATTACTCGCAGCCCAAATGAATACTTTGACATCTTTGCCAGCAGAGGTCAGCCCCTGCCTCAGGAGGGGTATAAAGAGGTGACCATCAAGGTTGGCAGAGTAGAATTGCAGTCGCAAGGTTTGATTATAGTTGATATTGACCAACGAGAATGCCATCCTATGATTACTTTAGGCACCAATGTAATAGTGAATTGTCTTGGAGAAATTATTGTTTTGTTGCAACAGGTAGCCGAGACCGCCAGCTCCAGTCATCAGCGGGTCCTGTAAAAGGAGATCAGAGCCCTGATGCAGAGACAACAGGTAGAGCTGTCTGGTGGAGAAGTCGGCGGTGTCAGTGTGAGTGATCCATTCCCCACTGCAATACCCCCTAGGAGTGAAATGTTAATTTGGTGTCAGTTAGCAACAGGCTTTAGAGGTCAAGATTTCCAGGCCTTGTACAACCTGTGTACTCTGATAGTCAGCCCACCATCCTGACAGCCAGAGGGGTAGTTGATGTCCACAAGGGGAGGGTACCGACACTCATTCTGAATTGTGGGAGAAAGAGGTCTATTTACCCTGGTATGCCACCCTTGCTGAGCTGTTCGCTGTTAGTAACAGTGCAATAGAGGCAGCGGAACCCTTGCTTTCGTCTGACCAGGTGGAGGACAATGGCTCTGAGGGGCAGCTGGAGGATTGGTGTGAGAAGCTACACGCAGGCATTGACTCCACTCCTTCACACCAAATGCATGGGGCTTACCGGGTGGCTTGAGAATATGAGCGGGTCCTCAGCAAACACCCTCTAGACTTTGGGCAGGCAAAAGGGAACTAAAACCATATCCCCACCGGAGATCATCCGCCCATTAAAGAGAGGTACCAGCCTGTGCCCCCAGCGCACTATCAATGTGCCAAGGGTATGTTACAGGAGATGAAGGAGGCTGGGGTAATCAGAGATAGTTTTAGTCCCTGGGCAGCTCCATTAGTCCTTGTTAAAAAGAAAGATGGCACCATGAGAATGTGTGTTGACTACAGGCGGATTAACCGCATTACACATAAGAACGCTTACCCATTACCTAGAATTGAGGAATCATTAGCCGCACTAAAGTCTGCTAACTAGTGTTGAGTGACTTTTGGTTTTTTAGGGTCAAGTTTCGTTTCATGAAACCTGACTTTTCCAAAAGTCGGGTCGAGCAAAATCGGCCGACTATAGGGAAAAGTCGGGGTCAACCCGAAACACGAAACCCAATGTAAGTCAATGGAGAATTAAAGTCGGCAGTGAGAGGAGGACAGGAAACACACCAACAGTGCCCATTTGAATGCCAAAAGCATAAATTCTTGTTACTGAAGCTTGTCAACCTTAATTAACTTCATAATACTAGTTACGCACTGAAAAATGGGGGTTATTTGGTTACAGTTGTGGGGGGGAGGGCTGGCTCCAGGTTTTCGTGGGCCCAGGGCCAAAGAGCGCTCCTTTAACACATACCACAACTCATGATGCTCCGATACGGCAGAGAAATAGCAGTATAGTACAATGAAAAATACTTCACTTCTTACATCTCATGACTAGAGTTGAGCGATACCGTCCGATACTTCAAAGTATCGGATCGGAATGGATCGGCCGATCTTAAAAAAAAAAGTATCGGTATCGCCGATTCCGATACCGGAAGTCCCATTCAAGTCTATGGGACTTCCGGTATCGGAATAAGAAAAATCCTGTTTTTCCCTTGTACAGCCTCTCTGGGGTCTGTACGGGCCTTTCGGGGGGCTGTGCCGGCCTGCCAGGGGGTCTGTGCAGGCTCCGGTGGTCTGTGCCGGCCTGCCGGGGGGCTGTGCAGGCTCCGGTGGGCTGTGCCGGCCTGCCGGGGGGCTGTGCCGGCCTGCCGGGGGGGCTGTGCAGGCATCGTCCGATGGGACTACAAGTCCCATCGGGCGATGCCTGCTACCATGACAGTGATTGACACATTAGCCAATGATGGGACAGTAGTAGTCCCATCATCCGGCTAATGTGTTGAATGTTAAAAAAAAAAAAAAAATACTACATACATACTACATGCATGCTACATAAATACTACATGCTACATACATACTACATACATACCACATACATACTACATACATACCACATATATACATACATACTACATACATAACACATATATACTACATGCATGCTACATACATACTACATGCTACATATATACTACATACATACTACATATATACTACATGCATGCTACATACATACTACATGCTACATACATACTACATATATACTACATGCATACTACATACATACTACATGCTACATACATACCACATACATACTACATACATACTACATGCATGCTACATACATACTACATGCTACATGCATACTACATATATACTACATACATACTACATGCTACATACATACTACATATATACTACATGCATGCTACATACATACTACATGCTACATACATACTACATATATACTACATACATACTACATACATACTACATGCATGCTACATACATACTACATGTAGTATTTATGTAGCATGCATGTAGTATGTATGTAGTATTTTTTTTTTTTTAACACATGCGGATGATGGGACTACTACTGTCCCATCATTGGCTAATGTGTCAATCACTGTCATGGTAGCAGGCATCGCCAGATGGGACTTGTAGTCCCATCGGACGATGCTTGCACAGACCCCCGGACATCAGCACAGCCCCCCGGCAGGCCGGCACAGCCCCCCGGCAGGCCGGTACAGACCCCCACAGGGTGCACAGCCCCCCGGCAGGCCGGCACAGCCCCCCGGCAGGCCGGTACAGACCCCCACAGGGTGCACAGACCACCGGCAGGCCGGCACAGCCCCCCGGCAGGCCGGTACAGACCCCGGGCAGTCCACACAGCCCCCCGGCAGGCCGGCAGAGACCCCCGGAAGGCCCGAAATGACGGCGCATCATGATGCGCACACACCGCGCATCATGATGACGTCAGGCTGTCAATCAACTTTGAACTTCCGATTCCGATGCCGACTTCCGATATTGAAAAAATATCGGAAGTCGTTATCGGAATTCCGATACAGCAAGTATCGGCCGATACCCGATACTTGCGGTATCGGAATGCTCAACACTACTCATGACTGATATCCATTTTAAATTCTCCAATACCTCCAAAAACGGACAGTATATAACTCCATACAGTATTATGGCCAGCGCTTAGTGCGCTATACAGAGTAATGAGGCCCATATATTTATCCATATGGAATCATTATTCCCATATAATGTTTCAAACCGTATATGATGAGCTCCACATAATGCTACAGTATATGTTGGTCCCAATGGATGAAGCTCCACTGTCTTATGGGCCCAAATAATGCTCCATATATAATGGGCCCCATTTCTACTGCTCTAGTGTATAATGGGCCCTGTAAATGCTGCTCCAGTGTCTGATGTCCACCTTTGGAATGCTCCAGTGTATGGTGGGCCCCATATATCATTCACCAGAGTATAGTGCTCCCCAAAAATTGCTGTCCCAACATTGAAAACAATTACATAAGTCTCCTTGCTAGGGAATCCCTGCACTACTCTGAACTCCTTGTCGTCCCCATCTTCCATCTCACTGCACTTGGCTGTTTAGGCCCTCCCACCGGCAGAGACACTTTTGCGTACTATGCGGTGCCCTGTGCCAGTGCCATCGCCCATGAGTATGCCCCCCCACCTGCTCAAGGAACCTGCACTTTCATTTGCACCTTCCTCTTTGTCACCGTGTAAGGTGGTATAGTATGCGGGAAGGGGAACCTGAGTTTCCTCTGGGTCAGATTCTGGCTGTGTAGAGTGCGAGGGGAATGTAGTGGTCTGGGTCAATGTACCAGTAGCATCATCCAGCAGTGGCTGGGCCTCAGTGCACTTGTGGCGTCCCCAAGAGTACGGTCGCCACTGTGGCATTGCCTTCCACCTAGGGAGTGTGTTGTCAAGCTTGGGAGCAACAAAGGGTCTCTCTAGCAGTGAAACCAACACACAACACATTTCCCACTCCAGGCAAGCAGGGAGACCTCTGAACCTGACTGCTGAGGAGCTGCTCTCTGTGGTCGGGAGGAGGTAAGTTAGGGCACTCTGTGCAGGGAAGGGGAAGTGTGTGGACGTGAGAAGGGGAGCTGGAGGATGAGCAGAGTTAAGGCTCACTCCTAGCTGGAGCGCATGGTCCGGATTCCGGTCTCCGAGTTTGTAGGGACACTGACGTTCCTGCAGCAGAAACCGGGGGAAGTAGCATCTATAAATGCTCTGTACCCAACTAAGGCTCGGAGGCCCCAGCATCGACGTGTGCGAGGCAGAAGGAAAAGGCTACAGCTGTCTGCCATACAAGTAAAGTCTGAGGAACATCTGTTAGACAGGAGGCGTTTCAGTGAACCACGGTCCTGTGAGTGCTTCCCCCACAAGCGCTAGAAAGGAGACGTTCAGGAAGGTACATGTTGGCAGAGTGTTGGAAGGGAGCTTTCCATTCTGGTCCCGGAGGTTGGCAGAGGTCCTGACCTGGAGGACACAGCACGGAGGCAGGCATCTGTGTAACCTGCAGACTGTGAGTAAAGCTTTGGAACTGCACGCTCTGGTGTCCTACAGTTATTCCAGCATCGCTACATCTGGGTACCAGCACCTACACCGCCTGTGCCTTTCCCCCATCACTACATCTACACTTCCCTGGGACTCCAGCTCCACCTGTGAGGAGCTTCACCATCTTTGCTGCACAACACCATCAGTCCCAGAGGATCTGCATGCAGCGTCGGCCTAACATCTATGTTGCCGAACACCACAGGTGGCATCAAACTATCTATATAAACTCTTTACCATTATACCACGCCATTTACATGGGCGCCCAGGGCCACCGACCGGGTCACCGCTGCTGTGACACATCCCACTGACACCGGCCCAGTACCGAGTACCCCACAGCCCTGAGAGGGCGACCCATATGCCGACTGCTGATCGGGCGGCGTTATTCCCACGAACCTCCAAACAGCGTCCCTGAAGGCAAAGTTTTTGGTTTCCGGGGGCAGTATGATTGCAAAGCTGAACCTTAAGGAATGTCCAAAAGGGCACCACCAGGAGTGGAGCCTGTGGCTTAATTGGACTGCACCCGGGAAACCACTACCATACAAGCTACAGAAAAGATGGACAGATCGCAAGCTTTGTCGATTCTGTGTGTGGTGTGGTATGTCCGTTTGTAGTTGTGCTAGCGATTTCTCAGCTTTATTCCGTTAACGACCGAGACTCCGGCATGGCCCCGCGGTACGCGTCAAGCTTACTAGAGGGATACGCGAGGCTGTGGCACGTGAGATCGAGCAATAACAGGTCTAGCATTCCAGTACATGTCCGGGGCTGCATGCACGCTACACTGAAAGGACCAGCTTTTGTCACTTACAGGTGCAGATAACCTGCTGAACTCCGTTAGTGATGGGGATCTGGGATTCAGATTATTCCCCGCGAACGATGATTTCCCAGTAAGTTCAGGTCAACCGCAATTCTGGAGTTAGGCCTAACCGTCATTCCTGAAAAAATTACGTGTCCAAACCACAGGTGCTGTAGCTTGCTTAACAGCTCGGCAGCCGTTCTCAGGCCCAGTATGGATTCAACAACATTGTAGAAAGTTGATAAAGGGTACAGTTTCACCGGATAACACGTATATATGTAGCCTAGTTTACACATTAAAAATATATGTCTATAGATGAGGAGGCAGACTAAGATGTTCTCAGGCCCAGTATGGATTTGACCAGATTGTACAAAGTTGAGAAAGGGTACTTTATCACTGGATAGCAGGTATATATAGCATAGTTTAAACATGTAAAATCTCCGTGTTCTCAGTATGGATTACACAGCAATCTAAAAAGTGGAAAAAAGGAAATGCATTTGAGGCGTACACAACTATATACTTTTGGTGTTATTTTTAAATCTTCATATATATTTCTGTCTCAGTAATACAGTCCAGCCTCTACGCAATAGGAAATGAGATGCATACAATTAGTGACATAAAGGCTAATGATTGCAAAAATCTAGGAATTATTATTCATGGGAAAAACTTCCGTCACAATTCTCATAGGTGATGCTGACCCTCAATTAATTTGTGTGTTGAGACAGTGAAAACATTTTTTTGTGAATAAAGTCTTGCTGTATCGCACTTCCGTTGATTCCATCACTGTTACTCATCTCAATCTAATTTTTATAACAGGGAGCGATGTAAACATGGTGCTCACTGGCTATCATGATCTGTCACGTAACTTTGGAGTGCAAAAGACAGAAGCCACAGGCCGTAGGCGATTCTATTTGATTGGCATGAGAGGGCACATTTTGAAATGTGCGCCGGAATGTCACACGTTTGTGAGCAGGAAAACTGTGAAAGCTGATGGTAAACCACCACTGCATGTAATTGTGAGTCGACGTCCATAAGAAATGGAAGCCACTGATCATCTGGAGCTAGAGCCCGGCCAGCAGGACAGGGCATAGCTACATCTTAACCATCATCTCTCAGTTCAATCAATTTGTAGTGGCAGTCCCAGTGAAGGATTTGACAGCCCAGACTACACAGCGGAGGAGCAGGGAGAGGTAAACACTGCAAATGCTGGGGCCCTGCCCAAGCAAGGGGGGCACACTCGTGGGCGTCGGTACTGGTACTGGGCCCCTCATAGTACGGCGGTGTGTCTGACGGCAGGTGTGCACCACCACTGTCAGAGACACTTGACTGCACTATGAGAGACCCTATGCCAGTGCCCCCGCCCAAGAGTCGGCCTACCCACCTGTCCAGGGCAATGGCACTCGCACAGTTTTGTGCGCTAGGTGGTGACCCCAGCCATGGGGGGGCCGCCCACTTAGGGAGGTTTACAAAGTGGCATATGTAGATGTGGGTCATTCAGCTGCTGCAAAAGGCAAAATAGGTCAAGTTCGCGGAATAGGAGGAGGACCAAAGCAAGCCATTTTTCTGGCAACCTATGTGTCATCAAGGGAAGGTGGGACAAAATCCTTGGAAACCCATGCATGGTTCATTTTAATGAAGGTTAGATCATCCACATTTTGGGTTGACAGACGGGTCCTTTTTTCTGTCAGGATTGATCCAGCTGCACTGAAGACTCTTTCCGATAGCACACTTGCAGCTGGGCAAGCGAGCTCCTGTAAGGCATATTGTGCCAATTCAGGCCAGGTGTCCAGTTTAGCGGCCCAATAGTCAAAGGGGAATGACCTGTGCGGGAGAACATCGATATGGGAGGAAAAGTAGTTGTTAACCATAGTTGACAACTGCTGTCTCCTGTCACTTTCCATCGATGCAGTATTACCAGTTGTGTGAGCGGTCCGTGAAAAATCAGTCCACAACATTGTCATGAAACCCCTGTCTCCAACGCCACTTCTGCTGTGTGCACCACGAACACCTCTGCCAAGCTGCCCCTGTCCCGTACGGCTTGTGTGAGAACCATCACCGCTGCTGTGTGCTGGGAATGCCTCAACCAACCGGTTAACCAGAGTTGCTTGTTTAGTAGCCAATATTAGGTCAAGGTTCTCCTGTGGCATGATGTTTTGTAATTTGCCTTTATAGCGTGGATCCAGGATGCTGGCCAACCAGTAGTCGTCATCGTTCATCATTTTGGCAATGCGTGGGTCCCTTTTTAGGATCTGCAAGGCATAAATTGACATGTGTGCCAATGTTCCCGGTGTCAATGATGCACTGCGAGTGCTGGGTGGAGGAGCACTTTCTGGCAAATCCACATCCCTCCTGTCACGCTCAAACCCTGTACCAGACCTTGCCACGCCAACATTTTCACTTGCCCCACGAGATGCATCCTCCTCCCCTAAGTAATCCCCATCATCATCCTCCTCCTCTTCTTCCTCCACCTCGTCCAGAAGAGGTCCTTGAGCAGACAATGGCTGAATGTCATCAAGGATTCCCTCCACCTCTTCCTCCATGTCAACATTGGCTGCAGACGCCTGCTCCTTAAGGTGCGTCAAAGTTTGCATGAGCAGACGCATAAGTGGGATGCTCATGCTTAGGATGGTGTCGTCTGCGCTTACCAGCCGTGTGCATTCCTCAAAACACTGAAGGATTTAACAGAGGTCTTTCAGCTTCGACCACTGCACACCTGTCAACTCCATGTCTTCTCTCAAAGTGCCTGACAGTGTATCCTACCACAAATGCATTATGGCCTGCCTCTGCTCGCACAGCCGCTCAACCATGTGCAGGGTGGAGTTCCACCTTGTTGCAATGTCGATAATGAGGCGGTGGTTGGGAAGGTGGAGCAATCGCTGCAGCTTCTGCATATGAATGGAGTGTACAGGCGACCGGCGGATGTGCGCGCACAGTCTTCGCACCTTCTGGAGCAGGGCTGTCAACTCCGGATAATTATTGAGGAAGCACTGCACCACCAGGTTCAAGGTGTGAGCCTAGCAAGGTATGTGGCTGAGTTTTGAAAGGGTTATGGCTGCCACAAAATTACGGCCGTTATCACTAACTACCTTGCCTGCCTCAAGATATATACTGCCCAGCCATGACTCAGTTTGTCGCTGAAAGTACTCGGCCAGCACCTCCGCGGTGTGTCTGTCGCCCAAACACATCATCTGCAACACAGCCTGCTGATGCTTTCCACTAGCTGCTCGATAGGGGGACACCTCGTGTGCAACAGTGGCAGCTGCAGATGGAGTGCTCGTACGACTGCGCTCTGTGGACGAGCTTTCGCTTCTGGAGGAGGAGGAGGAGGGTCGAACGCCTACAGCCAACTGTTTCCTATACCGTGGGCTAGGCAGCACTGTCCCACCACCGCTGTCCCCTGTGGACCCTGCATCCACCACATTAACCCAGTGCGCAGTGATGGACACGTAACGGCCATGGCCATGCCGACTGGACCATGCATCAGTTGTGAGGTGCACCTTTCCACTCACTGACTGCTTGAGTGCATGGACAATGCGGTCTTTCACATGATGGTGGAGGGCTGGGATGGCTTTGCGAGAGAAGAAGTGGCGACTGGGTAGGTCATAGCGTGGTACTGCATAGGCCATGAGTTCGCGGAAAGCTGCGCTTTCCACCAACCGATAGGGCATCATCTCTAACGAGATTAGTTTGGCAATGTGGGCGTTCAAACCCAGTGTATGCGGATGAGAGACTGAGTACTTTCTTGACCTACTCATAGTGTCTGGGAGGGTGAGCTGGACTTGAGAGCTGCATATGGTGGAAGTAGCGGTGGACAGGGTGGACTGAGAGAGGGTTGATGATGGTGATGGAGTTGGTGTTCTTTCTGATGGCCTAGAATCAGTCTTTCGTTGATATAACAGTGGGATTCCCTGACTGCTGTGGCCTTGCAACAACACCTCAACATTTGCTGCTGTGCTAACCGGTGGGCTTACAGTGGGGGAAACAATGTAGCGTTGCTGACTACCTTCGTTGTGATCAGTTGCACATGTGGTACTTGAGGTTTGGTGTTGTGTCCATGCTTGCAAGTGCTTGCTGGTTAAATGTCTAAGCATGCAACTGGTATTCAAATTTTTCAGATTTTTCCCTCGGCTAAAGGTCTTTGCGCACTTCTTACAGATAACCTTGGCCTGATCATGAGGATTTTGTTCAAAAAAGTGCCACACTGCACTCTTCCTACTTTGGCAGACATTTTGCGGCCTAGCACGCTGTGATATTTTGACCCTCTGGACAAGCTGTCCAGCAACTCTTTTGATTTTTGGAACCTGTCTTTGGAGTGCTCCGGGCCTGCCAGATAACAGCTGTTGCGATGTCGATGTCTGCTGTGGATGCTCCTCCTCCTCATCTGAGCTATTGGAAGCAGCACCCTCTTCCCCCAATGGATGCCAATCTGGGTCAACAACTGGGTCATCCATCACCTCCTCTTCATTGTCATGTGCACCTTCCTCTGTGTCACCGTGTATGGTGGTATAGTGTGCGGGAAGGGGCACCTGAGTCTCATCAGGGTCAGAATCTGGCTCATTACACTGCGAGGACAATGTAGTGCTCTGACTGAATGTACCAGCAGAATCATCTATCAGTGGCTGTGCATCAGTGCACTCCATGTCAGATTCATCTTGGCCTGGGTAATTCACCATTTCACTTGATAACCCAGTCATGGTATGTGAAAACAGCTCCATGGAGTAATCAGTTGTATGGCCTGCGTCATCCTTCAATCTTGGTTGGGGTGAAGGACACGAGGAAAGGTGTGGTTCATGAACATGAGCCTTCAATGACGACTCAATGCTTTTTTACTACTTCAGAAGAGGAGGCGATAGAGCTGGAGACTGAGTCAGCAATGTAAGACAAAACTTTTTCCTGAAGCTCTGGCTTTAAAAGCGGTTTGCCAACTCCTAGAAAAGTAAGCCTTCGAGGCCTTGTGGACCCAGACGATGATGCAGGCTCAACACCTCCTGCATTCGGTCCTATTTTGCTTTTGCCACTACCATCAGATCCACCACCAACACCATCATTACCAGCTGCCAACCCCCGCCCAATTCTACGGCCTCTTCCACCAGCCTTCCTCATTTTTGGCAGAAATGTAGACAAAATCCAACAAGCTATATAGTAATGTAAAACAAGGTACAAGGTGTCTATAGGACAGGGGAGATTTTAAATTTCTTCACACTCTTGTGGACACTGGACACTTTTGGATTGTGTGAGGCCCACTGAATATCACAGCGCTATGTCACAGGCTCGATGTCGCAGGTGTGAAAAATGTCACTAGAGGATAACGGAGATTTTGTATTTCTGCACACACTTGTGGACACTGGACACTTTTGGATTGTGTGAGGCCCACTGAATATCACAGCGCTATGTCACAGGCTGGATGTCGCAGGTGTGAAAAATGTCACTAGAGGATAACTGAGATTTTGAATTTCTGCACACACTTGTGGACACTGGACACTTTTGGATTGTGTGAGGCCCACTGAATATCACAGCGCTATGTCACAGGCTCGATGTCGCAGGTGTGAAAAATGTCACTAGAGGATAACGGAGATTTTGTATTTCTGCACACACTTGTGGACACTGGACACTTTTGGATTGTGTGAGGCCCACTGAATATCACAGCACTATGTCACAGGCTCGATGTCGCAGGTGTGAAAAATGTCACTAGAGGATAACGGAGATTTTGTATTTCTGCACACACTTGTGGACACTGGACACTTTTGGATTGTGTGAGGCCCACTGAATATCACAGCGCTATGTCACAGGCTTGATGTCGCAGGTGTGAAAAATGTGACTAGAGGATAGCAGAGATTTTGAATTTCAGCACACACTTGTGGACACTGGACACTTTTGGATTGTGTGAGGCCCAGTGAATATCACAGCGCTATGTCACAGGCAGAAATTGGCTAGTGTATGACAAACTACAAGGTGTATATAGAATTGGGCAGAATAGGAATCTCCCTAGAGTGTAGGTCTGTAAGAACGGAACAAGTCCTCGACTTATCCTTACAGAGCGACACACAGATAGCTTCGCTGTGGCCGTGATAACAGCCGTTACGTGGTACTGAGAGAGGAGCGTGCACGTACACGGCTGTACGGTGTACGTAAAATTGTCAAGCTCCATGTTTTTTAAGTATACGGACCGACACACGCTGTCGCTCTACAGTTTTGAATGTGATCAAACAGCAAATATATTTAACTGTTTGAAAACTAGACAAAACTAGAAGGTGCAGGTCTGTAAGAACGGAACATGTCCTCGACTTATCCTTACAGAGCGACACACAGATAGCTTCACTGTGGCCGTGATAACAGCCGTTACACGGTACTGAGAGAGGAGCGTGCACGTACACGGCTGTCCGGTGTACGTAAAATTGTCAAGCTCCGTGTTTTTTAAGTATACGGACTGACAGACGCTGTCTCTCTATAGTTTTGAATGTGATCAAACAGCAAATATATTTAACTGTTTGAAAGCTAGACAAAACTAGAAGGTGCAGGTCTGTAAGAACGGAACATGTCCTCGACTTATTCTTACAGAGTAACACACAGATAGCTTCACTGTGGCTGTGATAACAGCCGTTACACGGTACTGTGTGAGGAGTGTGCACCGCTGTATGGTGTGAAAAAATGCACGCTCAGTACCTCACCAGGACAAAAAAAAAATTGGGATTGCTTTTAAAAAAGCAGTTTGCAGAGCAGTGGGTAAACAGCAATGCAGCCATCAGGAAGCCTTAGAAGGCAGCCTAACAACCAACACCGCTGATCCAGAAAAATATAGCCTCCACTTGCACTGCACACACAGTGACTGGTGTGTTGTACAGGCAAAATCGCTAGCAGCAGAAGCAGTTTTTGGTGTCTTCTTCCCTGCCTAACGCTCTCCCTACAAAATCATCAGCAGCAGCTCTCCCTATTCTGAGATCAGCATGAGTAACATGGTGGTCGGCATGCACACCCTTTTATACCCCCTGTGATGCCCACCAAAGCAAGCCAATCACTTGCATGCCCTTCTGAAAGATGGTGGTGACCCCTGCCTATGTCATCACGTTGCCCACAGTGTCCGTGGATCCTGATTGGCTGAAAAAGAGCGCAAACAAACTTTTGAAACGCGACTTTGGCGCTTAAGTCGCCGACCTCATGGCAGACCTCATCCTAGGGTCGGGTTTCGTTTCATGAAACCCGACTTGGCCAAAAGTCGGCGACTTTTGAAATTTTTCGACCTGTTTGGCTCAACTCTACTGCTAACTATTTCTCTATTTTAGATCTCACCAGTGGGTATTGGCAGGTTCCCGTGGCAGAAGCAGACAGAGAGAAGACAGTGTTTACGGCCCCAATGGGCCTCTGCGAGTTTAACTACATGCCATTTGGGCTCTGTAGTGCACAGGAGATGTTTCAGTGGTTAATGGAATGCTGCCTATGACATAAAAACTTTGAAACCGTTCTGCTGTACCTGGATGGCATCATCGTCTTTTCCAAAACTATGATGACCACTTTAAGCACCTGGCCGAGGTGTTCGAAGCCCTGTCCAACTTTGGCTTGAAAGTAAAGCTGTCCAAATGTCACCTTTTGAAGCCCAAAGTGCAGTATTTAGGCCATATGGTAAGCGCGGAAGGTGTGGCACCAGACCCTGACAAATTCGCCGTTATCCAGGATTGGCAAAGACCCAGCACCATGACGTTGGTATTGTCAAGTTGTTTGCTTGCGGGGAGACGAGAGTATCTCGGCATCCCCGGCCACCCCCCACATAAGTAAAACCCGCTACGCCGATCACCAAGACACTGAGACAGGTAATTTCTTTGGAATTGTAAGGCCACAGCAGCCTTTTATTAAGTCAACAAACAATAACAACATACTATGAATGACATAAATACAATAACTTGAATACTGAGGAGGAGTCCTTGAAGCCACAAGATCTAGGTGAAGTAGCCCGAAATGCTGTGAACAAAACCCATCATATTGCTCCCAGCCGTTACCCCACAAGCTCAGGAGCACCAACACACCAAGTTATATTGTCCACTAAGCTACTTGGGGATCCGCCCACTTCAGTCGGAAACTCCCCATACACCTTTCACCAGATCACCACCAACACACCTTTGAACGGAGGAGACCCTATACACTGAGTCTCCAAAACCAACTTCCAACCAACTCCAAGGACTCCCCCCCCCCCCCCCTCAGAATCGCCGTGACCCAAAATAGCTTGACCTTCCACTTTCAACAAAGTACAGGGAGGGAGGGCGGGACTGCTTTTTCATTGGAAGAGCGGGAAATGTAAAGGAGGGACGTCCCCAACGTTCCCTTATATACCCATGACGCCCACCTTATTAAAAGGCACTCCCCCACCAAACCTTACCACCCCCCCGTCATGTTGGCCTCCGCCCACGCCTCGTATTGGGAGGGTGGGAGGCTCGGCTCTAGCCATTTCTTTCATGAAGTGCATCAGTTTCTTGGGTTGGTGGGCTACTACCGGAGATTCATCAAGGGCTTCACCAAAATAGCCACACCCCTGCAAGACCTACTAGTGGGCCAACCCAAAAGGCCAAGAATAAGAGTCCTCTGTTCGAGTGAAACAACAGGATAGAAGAATGCTTGACCCGATTGAAATTGGCTCTCATGGGAGATGAAGTCCTGGCCTATCCTGACTATAACTAACCATTTGTACTTTAGACTGACGCTAGCAACGTGGGATTGGGAGCAGTGCTGTCACAAATGCAGAAAGGCAGAGAGAGAGAATGATTGTCTACACCAGTAGGAAGCTTTGTCCCACTGAAAGGAACCCCAACAACTGCAGTTCCTTTAAATTGGACTTCCACGCCATAGTCTGGGTGGTAACGGAGCGCTTCAAGCACTACCTGGCTTCAGCAAAGTTTACCATTTATACGGACAATAATCTGCTAACCCACCTTGAAACGGCAAAGCTGGCTGCACTGGAGCAGCAATGGATGGCCCGGCTGTCCAACTACGAGTTTATCATCAAGTACCAAGCGGGGCATAAGAACACTAATGCTGATACTATATCCAGGATGCCCAATTTACCAGAAGGGGGAGAAGACCCAGAAGAACTCGAAGAAATCGAGTTACCAGCCTTCCAGCATCCCGGTGCGGCCAAGTGCTCCCAGGGTATGAGGAACAAGCGATACATCGTGCAAGAGGCCACGTTTAACCCACTGCCCCGCCATGAGTGGGCAGAGACACAGGATAGCAACCTGGCAGTCCACCTATTAAAGGAGTTGCTGACACAGGCTGACTCACACCCTGGTCCAGATACTCCACAGGAAGCACAGCAGTTGTAGAAGGAAAAGGGCAAGCTGTGTGCAGAGAATGTGGCCCATGCAACCTGAGCAGGAAAGACCATAGCAGCCAGGGAGACCCATTACAGCCAATCATCACGAAGCAGCCACTTGAACTGATAGCTTTGGATCATGTGAAGTTGACTCTGAGTAGGAATGGCTGCACCTACGCTCTGACCATCGTTGACCATTACTCGAGGTTCTTGGTAGTCGTGCCTCTCAAAGACCAAACAGTGAAGACAGCAGCCAAAGCGTTTCAAGAATACTTCTCGACCGCACGGTTACCCTGAACAAGTGCTCACCGACCAAGGCCCAGCCTTTGAGGCAGAAGTGTTCCAGAAGTTCTGTAACCTGTATGGCTGCAAGAAAATCAGGACGACGCCGTACCATCCACAGACAAATTGCATGTGCGAGAAGATGAACAAGGTGGTAATTGACCTGTTGAAGACCTTGCCTCTAGAAGAGCAAAACCTGTGGCTATTGAAGTTGCCAGATTTGATGGATCTATACAATCATATCCCTGTAAACTCCACCAACTGGACCACGGCCTACCTAATGAGGGCAAGACCTGGCAAGTTACCCATTGACTTGGATATGGGAGTTTTAACACCTGAGACGACATCACCCGATGCAGACTGGGATATGGAGTGGCAGCAACAATACCGCAAAGTGCAAGAATGCACTGGTCCCAGGCAAGACAGAGGCAGGAAAGAAATTATAATAAGCATGCCCTTGCAGTTCCCTTGTCACCTGGAGAACAGGTACTCAGAAGGAAAAAAAACAAGTTAAAAAACTAGACAATCAGTGGGAGGCTGTGCCATACACCATTTTACCTTCAGACTTTGATAACACCAAGGTGTGCCTCATCAGTAAAGGTGGAGGAGAAACCTCAGCGGCAGTGTCAAGGGATCATCTTAAACGTGCCCTGACCAACTAAAGGAAAGGATTGAAGACCAAGACATTCCTCAGCCCGTGGAAGAGGTGTAGGAAAAGGTCAGCACTGAACTCGGCGAGTTCCCTACAAATTGGACAAGGGTAAACCAGGCCATAGTTGTGCCCATCTTGACCGTTCCCCAGCTAGTAGCGCCAGAAAGGGATACAACTAAAGACCAGCCTGAAGACCAGCGGGCTCAAGCAGCAGATGCCACACCAGCAGTGGAGCAAGAAAATTTAACCCCTGCCAGCGGCAAATCTGTCATGCCCACAGTGAGCATCAGTGGTCATAGAAAATCAGGTATACTCGTGCTACGTAGAGTCACCCGTAGCGTAGCCAATAGAGAACACACTAGACCAGTGGTAGCAAGCACAGTGTATCCGGTTAGATCACTCACTAGCAATACCAGTGCTATGAAGGTCTAGCCGTAGTACCCAATATCAAACCCCCATAAGGTTCCGCATGTAAGTAGATTGTGTAAATATGTAATGTAAATATGTAACCGTCAAGCATATGAGCCTACAGAGACTCTGTAAGAACTCTTGAGCAATCCTACTTTACTTGACTTAATGAACGATTGGGTCTCTGGACTCGTGACTAGGACAATACTTGTATATAGTTACTCAACTGGCTCAGGAGTGAACCATGGACAATGATACAAAGATTAGTTATCACCAGGACTATTTTGGAGCTTTGGTTTTTGTAATTTTTATTTTTTAAATCTTGTAAATAGTTATGATTGCTCACTTGTTAATATGCTATAGTTCCACAGTTGGGGAGTACTGAATTTAACAAGAGGGGAATTTGGCACCCCAGGACTCTGGTTGCCACAGTGGCATTGCCTCCCTCACAGGGGGTGATATCATGCCTGGAAGCAAGGAGGGGTCCCCTTACCAGGTAACACCGGCATCCAACACTTTTCCTGACTCCAGGCCAGAAGGGGGAGCTCTAACACCTCATTTCAGGGGAGCTTCCCTATAAGTTATGGCATGGAAGTGGGGTTAGGCAGTCTGAGTCAGAGAGATAGCAGTGAAGGAGGAAGAGGGAAGTCAAGGAGAACCTGGGGAGTGGAGCTGTAACCAAGCTCACCCCAGAGCTGAGTGCTAGAAACCAGACACCGGAGTCCGTGGCTGCGCGGGTACAAAAGTCCCAGCAACTAAATCTGGAGGGCAGGGGACTGCACGTCTCCTGGCCCCATCAAACACCTGTCGGCACAGCAGCACCCGAGAGCCTGGACAAGAAGGAACAGAGGCCCAAGCATAGCTTTAGGCAGCAAGGACCTCAGAGGACAGTGCAATAGGAAGGCCTCCAAACCCATCTGTCTTAGTGGATCCTAAATTACTTCCAGGCTGCCCAGATCTCCATTACCATCTGTTATCAGTGCTCTGGTCTGCACCTCGAACCATCAAGTAAAGGTAAAGGAAACCACAACCCCTGAGTCTTGAATCATTCCTCACTCCCACAGTCCTGCACCTCAATGTCAATGATCCCTTATAACAACAGTACCGGTAGCCCTGGGGCCCCGCTCCACCTGTGGGGAGCAGAACTATCCTAGCTGCGTGACCATCGGCCCCAGTGGACTCCTTAAGCAGCGTTAGCCATCCATTGCCGAACACCACAAGTGGCGTCACGTTAAATCCCCTATAAACTTTTTCTCAATATTTTATTGTACGCCCAGGGCCACGGACTGGGTCCCTGCTGCCGTGACAACCCCCGGGAGAACTGTCTGGCCCGGACCGAGTAACCCATGGCCCTAGTGGGTGATGCAATTGTTCAATAAAATTTGTTGTTAAATTTCTCCTGAATACGCCGATACCCATTATGTGGAAGAAAACCACTTTTTGGGCACACGGCAGGGCTCAGAAGGGAAGGGGCGCCATTTAACTTTTTGAATGCAAAATTTGATGGAATAATTAGTGGACACCATGTCGTTTTTGGAGAGCCCCTGATGTGCCTAAACAGTGGAAACCCCACAAAAGTGACACCATTTTGGAAACTAGACCTTTCAGAGAACTTATCTAGATCTGTGCTGAGCATCTTGAACCCCCAGGTACTTCACAGAAGTTGATAACGTAGAATCGTGAAAATAAAAAAATCATATTTTTCCCACAAAAACTTTCTTTTGGTCCAACATTTTTTATTTTCACAAGTTAACAAGAGAAAAAGGACCCCAAAATTTGTTGTGAAATTTCTTCTGAGTATGCAAATACCCCATATGTGGTTAAAAACTACTGTTTGGGAGCACAGAAGGGCTCAGAAAGGAAGGAGTGACGTTTTGGAACACAGATTTTGATGGAACGGTCTGTAGGTGTCATGTCGCGTTTGTGGAGCCTCGGATGTGCCTAAACAGTGGAAAACCCCAACAATTGATTCACAATTGCAGTCTCGAAGATTAGATCAGAGGTGAGAGGAGAACATGTGGCCACCAGCCTCGGCCAGAGGTGTCAACACCTATCTGTTACTCCCATGGGGTCTACAGAAAGGAACAACAGCGGGGAGATTGCTTCAAGCTCCTGTTGATTCTCGGTAGTGGACAAGGCCACGGGGTTGCTATAAGCAGTGGTTAACCAAGGTGTATGCAGTGCAATGCTTTAGAACTGTGACAGACAGCAGAAAGTGAAAGTACCATGGGAGGAACTTAGTAAAAAAAAAAGTTAAAAAATTGTAAAAATATTTTTTTTAATCACAAAATAATAATAAAGATCTAAACAAATGTAAACAAAAATGGTATTGCTGAAAATGTCATCTTGTCCCGCACAAAAGAAGCCATCATACAGCTCAATCAACAGAAAAGTATAAAAGTTACAGCTCTCAGAATAGAGGGATGCAAAACTATTTTTTCTATAGAAAAAGTTTCTTTGGGTAAAAGCGCCAAAACATAAAAAAAGCTATATAAGTGGAGTATCGCTGTAATTGCACTCACCTGAAGAGTAAAGCTGTCATCAATTTTACCACATGTGGAATGGCATAATCCGCCCCCACCAAAAAAAAACAATTCCTGAATTGCTGGTGTTTTCTCATTCTGCCTCCCAAATATTGGAATAGAAAGTGATCAAAAAATGTCATGTGCCCAAAAATGGTAACAGTAAAAACATCAACTCATGCCGCAAAAAACAAGCCATCACATGACTCTGTTGGCTGAAAACTTGAAAACTACAGATCTTGAAATAAGGCAATGCAAAAACTTGTTTTTGCAAAAAACACCTCTTTTAGTGTGTGACATCAGCCAAACATAAAAACACAATATAAATCTGGCATCACTGTAATTGCACCGACCTGAAGAATTAAGTCACCTAATCACTTATCCCACATGAGGAATGGCTTAAAAAGTAAATAAAGCCATTTCTTCACCTGCTGTTGGTTTGTTCATTCTGCCTCAAAATATTGCAGTAAAGCTCAGCTTACATTTATCTTGCACTCTACGCTGAGCACTTACATTGGAGTTTTCGTGTAAATCTCTGAAATACTTGATTTAGATGGAACCCTCGGCAGAGAACTCTTTTCTCTCTTGTCCTCTATATTTACTAGAGATGAGCTAACTTGTTCAGAAACATTTGACAATCTCAAATTCGGCACAAATGTAGCACATTTGGATTCCTGAGCATTTTCCCTCAAAGTTGGCATAACTTGGGCACAGTTCAGTAAATGATTGCATGTATACTAATGCTTTTGGCTAGGATAGTGGTGCTGACAGGACTCAAACCCAGCAGCTCTTGTGCACCAGGCAGCAGCTCTTCCCTGTGAGCCAATCAGCTCGCTGGACAGTTCCTTCCTAACTCAGACACTAGTACCTCTGTTGCTCCTGATTGTCTCCACCCTGAGTTTCTGATTGGTTCCACCTTGATTGAACACCCTACTTAAACTTGGCATTGCACTTCCTTCCTTGTGATATTATTGAGCTACGAGCCTTTAGTCAAGCTTCCTTTCACCTGCTCCTTCATTCCAAGATTATACTGCTGCTCCTGTGTACTGAACCCTTGGCTATTCATGACTATGCTACCTGTTGTTCCCTTAACTACATTGCTGCTCCTGTGTACCGACTCCTTGGCTATTCCTGACTATGCTATCTGTTGGTGCTGTTACTAGTGTTTACAATACCACTATTCCAACCTAGGTCCATGTGCTATGTAATGAACGAGGGGGATGTGTTTGATGAGGTGAGAGGGTGAGTAGTGATGGGAAAGGGGGAGTAGCAATGGACTGTAATTTATTTTTTTAAACTTAATGGGTGGAGAATAAATCAGGGCACAAAAACTATACACAACATCTAGACGCAAGGGCTTCTGTCATATGCTACTGAAGTCACGTGTCCCTCTATATATAACATGTTGTTTGGCTCCATTCTTGTCTGTATAACAGCGCAGAGAGTTTGCACCTGCTGCTGCAAGCAGTCAGATAGTTAAACAGGTGGTTTATTCTCAGCTAGTTCAGATAGATAGGATCCTGTGTGTAATTGACCTTCAAGCATGTAGCACATTTGAGCTAATATTGTGGTGCAGGCAGGAGGCCACATTTCCTAATCTAATTGTTTGTGCTAATACTGTGGGGCAGGCACCACAGTACATTTCATAATCTAAGTCACTAATGCTAATACTGTGGTACAGGCACCATGCCACATTTCTTAATCTAAGTAGTTTGTGCTAATACTGTAGTGCAGTCACCAGGCCACATTTCAGCACATCAACACTTTGTGTCAATGCTGTGGTGCACGCACCACAGTACATTTCAAAATCAGGTCACATTTCATAATCTAAATTATTTGGGCTAACACTGTGGTGCAGCTTACAGTCCTTTGTGCTAATACAGTTGTGGCCAAAAGTATTGACACCCCTGCACTTCTGTCAGATAATACTCAGTTTCTTCCTGAAAATGATTGCAAACACAAATTCTTTGGTATTATTATCTTCATTTAATTTGTCTTAAATGAAAAAACACAAAAGAGAATGAAGCAAAAAGCAAAACATTGATCATTTCACACAAAACTCCAAAAATGGGCCAGACAAAAGTATTGGCACCCACAGCCTAATACTTGATTGCACAATCTTTAGCCAAAATAACTGCGACCAACCGCTTCCGGTAACCATCAATGAGTTTCTTACAATGCTCTGCTGGAATTTTAGACCATTCTTCTTTGGCAAACTGCTCCAGGTCCCTGATATTTGAAGGGTGCCTTCTCCAAACTGCCATTTTTAGATCTCTTCACAGGTGTTCTATGGGATTCAGGTCTGGACTCATTGCTGGCCACCTTAGAAGTCTCCAGTGCTTTCTCTCAAACCATTTTCTTGCGCTTTTTGAAGTGTGTTTTGGGTCATTGTCCTACTGGAAGACCCATGACCTTTGAGGGAGACCCAGCATTCTCACACTGGGCCCTACATTATGCTGCAAAATTTGTTGGTAGTCTTCCGACTTCATAATGCCATGCACACGGTCAAGCAGTCCAGTGCCAGAGGCAGCAAAGCAACCCCAAAACATCAGGGAACCTCCGCCATGTTTGACTGTAGGGACCGTGTTTTTTTCTTTGAATGCCTTTTTTTCTTATGTAAACTCTATGTTGATGCCTTTGCCCAAAAAGCTCTACTTTTGTCTCATCTGACCAGAGAACATTCTTCCGAAACGTTTTAGGCTTTTTCAGGTAAGTTTTGGCAAACTCCAGCCTGGCTTTTTTATGTCTTGGGGTAAGAAGTGGGGTCTTCCTGGGTCTCCTACCATACAGACCCTTTTCATTCAGACGCCGACGAATAGTACGGGTTGACACTGTTGTACCCTCGGACTGCAGGGCAGCTTGAACTTGTTTGGATGTTAGTCGAGGTTCTTTATCCAACATCCGCACATTCTTGCGTTGAAATCTCTTGTCAATTGTTCTTTTCCGGCCACATCTAGGGAGGTTAGCCACAGTGCTATGGGCTTTAAACTTCTTGATGACACTGCGCACGGTAGACACAGGAACATTCAGGTCTTTGGAGATGGACTTGTAGCCTTGAGATTGCTCATGCTTCCTCACAATTTGGTTTCTCAAGTCCTCAGACAGTTTTTTGGTCTTCTTTCTTTTCTCCATGCTCAATGTGGTACACACAAGGACACAGGACAGAGGTTGGGTCAACTTTACTCCATGTCAACTGGCTGCAAGTGTGATTTAGTTATTGCCAACACCTGTTAGGTGCCACAGGTAAGTTACAGGTGCTGTTAATTACACAAATTAGAGAAGCATCACATGATTTTTCGAACAGTGCCAATACTCTTCTCCACCCTCTTTTTTATGTTTGGTGTGGAATTATATCCATTTTGGCTTTAGGACAATTCTTTTTGTGTTTTTTCATTTAAGACAAATTAAATGAAGATAATAATAACAAAGAATTTGTGTTTGCAATCATTTTCAGGAAGAAACTGAGTATTATCTGACAGAATTGCAGGGGTGTCAATACTTTTGGCCACAACTGTACTGTGGTGCAGGCACCAGGTAACATTTAATAATCTAAATTGTTTGTGCTAATAATGTAGTGCAGGCACCAGGCCACGTTTCATTATTGAAATCATTTGGGATAATATTTTGGTGCAAGTACCAGGAGACATTTCATAATCTAAATCCTTTGTGCTGATATTTACAGTTCCATGTTTTTTTGTTAATATGTAGATTGTACATTTTATTTTGTGGTTAATAAACGAATAAAAAATAAATAAAAAAATAAAATAAAAAATTAAATCCTTTGTGGTAATACTGTGGTCCAGCCATTAGTCAACATTTCAGAATCTAAGTCCTTTGTACACATCGTGTGGTCCAGCCAGCAGTATACAGTTCAGCATCTAAAATCTATTGTCCTAACTGTTATGTCCATCCAGGAGTGCACATTTCAGTATCTAAATCCATTTTTCTAATTGTGTGGTCCAGACATCAGTCCACATTTCAGCATCTAAATCTTTTGTGATAATTCTTTGGACCAGCCACACTATCTCAGGAAATAGATTCAGATTGTTAATTTACTGACATGTGACTAACAGGACTGAGCCTAGGGTTCTGAAAGAGCTTGTCAAGAGGGGAAGGGTACATCCAACATGAGTGGGGAAAAAAGCGAGGCCATGGTGGAAGGGTTAATAGTAGTGATGAGCGAGCACTGAAATGCTCGAGTGATCGTTGCTCGGGTCGAGCAAATTGGACAGCTCGGGTGTAAGTCTATGGGAAGCTCCAGCTTTTTTCCGGCTGCCCCCCCCCGGCGGTCTGCAGAGGGACTAGAAATTGCGGAAACCAATGGGAACAGTGTCTAATGACATGGGAACAGCATGGGGAAGACCCCTGGAAGCATTTCTGACTCCCAGGTCAAAGCTGTGAACAAGGTTGTCAGAGTGTTACGCCACTTTTACAGACTCACAATAAAACATACAAAAACAAAATGGATTTTCCTGGGAAATATGTTAAGGAACATCCTTTCCAGGGTAATGACTTGTACATAAGGCAAAATAAATAACCAAAAACAAAATTGCTCCTCCACACCTTGGGCTACGTTCACACGTAGCGTTTTTGAACTTTTTTTTCAACCAAGACAAATGCATTCACTGGGAAATGTCATTTTAACATTTTACAACCTTTTCTGGCCATGTGGTGTGTGACGTATTATCAGACACATTCTGTTTCATTTATGAAGGAGGGACTCTGAAAGTCACAAAGCCTATTTTTATATGGCCATCAGGTGGCCTTAACTATTCTTAAAGGGCCAGCAGTTGGCCCTCTCTATTCTTAGAGAGCCATCAGCCGGCTATGCTTTGTTGTTCCCATTATTAAACAGTGGGTCTCCTATACTGTTATTGTGTATACAGTGAGTGGTAGTGCTGCCCACAAATTTGGACGCACCCCAATAACCCTTTGAAGAGACGTAGAGGAGGGCTTCAAGAAAAAATGTTCCCATTATTATGAAGTGGGTCTCCCATAGTGTTTGCCTATGCAGTGAATGCAAGGGCTGCCAAAAATTTGGAAGCACTCCAATGCTCCTTGCAAGAAGCATGGAGGAGGGCCTCATGAAAAAAAAATTCCCATTAGAAAGGAGTGGGTCTCCTATACTTGTAATGCCGATGCACTAAGTGTATGGGCTGACAAACATTTACCCCTGGGGGTATACAGTATATGCACATACTGTATAACTATTATTTTTTGTATGGGCATCATAAACACCCTTTAAAACAATTATGTGGGTGTTGCATTATGGAACACGGTCATCCTGGTGATATGGTGGAGGATGATGAGGAGAAGGAGGAGGACAACAGCAAATAGCCAAAATCAGGAAGCGTATACCCATATGTGGATGTGAAGAGGTGCATGGGAATAGACCTGCCAAAAAAAGACACTGGATTTGAGTTTATGTTACACTGCTATCATTCTGCGGCATTGAGAAGTCTGGCCCAATCCAGCCCTTGTTCATTTTTAAGAGTCAACCTGTCAGCATTTTTATTTGACAGGCGGATGCGTTTATCAGTTATAATTCCACCAGCGGCACTAAATACCCGCTCTGACAGAACACTAGCTGCAGGGCAGACCAGGACCTCCAAGGACAGTTCATGCCACGTGTCCAGCTTGGATACCCAATCACAGATGAATCATGAAGGATGTTGATACGGTCAGCAAGGTACTCCCTCAGCATCTTCCCAAACTTTGCATTCCTTGTGAGAGTACCCCGTGCCTCAGGGTCTGTGCGATGGGATGGTCTGAAAAAACTCATATACCTTTGACAGTGATTCCCTGCCTCTGCTGCATTGGAGTTGTGTCTCTCTCGCCTGTACCTCTGCCGCCAGTGTTTTCAGATGGGAATTTTTTAAATAATTCCACAGCAAGGGCCCTCTGCTACTGCCCCAATTTTGTAGACCTGTCCACCTCGGGAATAAGAGATAGAAAGTTCTCCTTGTAGCATAGGTCTAGAAGTGTCACCAACCAGTAATGACTGTCAATCAAAATTTGGAGAATGCGAGGGTCACGGAAAAGGCAGACTAACATAGACTCAGCCATGTGTGCCAGACTGCTAACAGACAAGACTTCCATGTCCTCACCAAGAGAACGACTGACCATGCTGTCCTTCTCCTCCTCCTCCCCGTCCTCAAGCCATCCACGCTGAACAGATGGAATGACGGTTTTGCAGGTAGTACCGTCTATAGCGCATGAAACTAGCGCCAGTTCTTCCTCTTCCTCCTCATCCTCCTCTTCCTCATTGTCACCCAATCCACGTTGGGATGAGATGGGGCTGGGCTGTGTAATTGCCCCGTATGGTTCCTTGATCCATCTCATCATGCTCCGCCTGCAATGCATCTTCTTTGATTGTGAGCAGAGAGCATTTCAGAATACAGAAAAGCAGGATGGTGACACTAATTATGGTGCCATCACCGCTCACCATCTTGGTGGAGTCCTCAAGGTTTTGGAGGATGGTACATATGTCTGACATCCATGTCCACTCTTGACGTCTTATATGTGGAGTCTGAACTGAATACTGATGTCCTTGTTGATGCTAGTAGTCAACAACTGCCCTATTCTGCACACAAATCCTTCCCAACATCTGCAGTGTAGAGTTCCAATGTGTGGGGACATCACACAACAGTCGGTGAGCTGGAAGCTGCAAACGCTGCTGAAGCACGGCAAGGGCGGCAGAAGTTGTAGCTGACTTCCTAAAATGGGCACATAGGTGAAGTGCTTTGACAAGCAGATCCAGCAGCTCCGGATAGGTTTTGAGAAACCGCTGAACCACGAGGTTAAGCACATGGGCCAGGCATGGTACGTGTGTAAGCTTTTCTCGCCTCAGAACCACCAGCAGTTTCCGGCCACTGTCACACATGACCATGCCTGGCTGTAGATTCAGCGGTGTCTGCCACAGATCTGCCTGCTCTTTCAGAACTGTCCACAACTCTTCAGCATTGTGCGGTTTGTCACCTAAGCATATTAGCTTCAGCACAGCCGGTTGCCACTTGGCTGAGGCAGTACTGTAGTGCTTCCAGCTTGTGACTGATGTGGTCATTTCAGAGAGGGAGGCTAAAGAGGAGGGGGAGGTGCAGGAGCTGTAGAATGTGGGGGCAACCCTGATTGACCTAGGGACCGTAATCCTCGGCATCGGGAGGACGTGTTCCATCCAAAGGTCCGACTGGGTCCTGACTTCCACTATGTTAACCCAGTGTGCCATCAGCGAGATGTACTGTCCCTGCCCACAAGCACTTGCCCACGTGTCCGTGGTTAGGTGGACTCTCCCAGTAACTGCATTGTTGAGGGCATGGCTAATGTTGTGGGACACGTGCTTGTGTAATGCGGGGATGGCAAACCGGGAGAAATAGTGGCAGCTGGGGACTGAATACCAAGGGACGGCCGCCGCCATCAAGTTGCGGAAAGCTTCCGTCTTTACGAGCCTAAAAGGAAACATTTCGATTGCAAGCAGTCTCGAAATGTGGGAATTTAGTAGTGTGGCCAGTGGGGCGTTGGGTGCGTATTTACGCTTGCGTTCCAAGGACTGGGGTATGGACAACTGAACGCTGTGCTTTGACAAGGACGTGGATGTGCTTGCTGATGGTGCTAGTTGAGTGTGTGCAATGACAGGTGCAGGACAGGAGGCTTCTTCGCATGCACCATGGACAGGGGCTTGGATTCCACACACAACAGCGGAAGAAGCAGTGGTGTCACCCACAGACACTGTTCCTGGACCCTGAGGTTCAGCCCACAAAGTAGGGTGCTTTGCTGCGATGTGCCTGATCATGCTGGTGGTGGTCAGGATGGTAGTTTTGCTACCCCTGCTGATGCTGGCCTGGCAGGTGGTGCAAATGGCCTTTTTGGGGTTATCAGCAGAGTCTTTAAAAAACCACCAGACTCAGGAAGACCTAACAGTTGTACTGGCAAATTGCATTGTGTTGGTGTTATGGGGAAGGTTTGCCAACCTTCTGTGTACGGCCACCACATAGCTTCTTCTTGCCTTTTGGGCTGCTACAACTCCCTCCCCCTGTGTGCTGCTGTCCTCGCTCTGCATGTCCTCCTGCCAGGTTGGGTAAGTTACTATATCATTCACCACTTCGTCTTCCACTTCTGCACCCTGGTCCTCCTCTTGATTTTCTGGCAATGGTGTCTCATCTTTGTCCACCTCATGACACTTTCCCACTGTTGCCTTCATGTGACTGTGGCTACTTAAATATTTGGGCATTGCTACATGCAATCTCCTCTTACCCCGCTTCAACTGGACCGGGCGAGAGGCCGAATCTGTAAATGGAAAAGTGAACAGCTCTTTGGAGTGTCCAAATGTGGGATCAGTTGTCTCCGGGCACTCGGCATGGTGTGAGGAAGGAGAATCAGGGTGAGGAATATGCGGTCCAGACTCAAGGCTACTGAGACTTTACTATTATGAATGAGTCACCGAGGAGGAAAAAACAAAAAGCAAGCTAAGCCCAAAAAACTGGAGAGGTTGGTAACTAGCGGGTTGCAGACCCCTGATCCTATCCACAACAACTAGCAGTAGCCGTGGAGCATGCCTACGGTGGTCCTAGATGCCTTGTCACGGCCGGAGAACTAAATAAGCCTAAAGACAGAAAGGGAAAATCTAAACTGCCCCAGAGCAGACTCCAAAGCAATAGACAGCCCCAACATGTATTGTCGGTTAAACAAGATGAAAACACAGACACAGGTAGAAAGATAGGCTGAGCAAACGATGGGGCCCTCGCTAACTAGAAAGGACAGGAAAGAAAAGCTGCTGTCTGCAATCACGCAAAAAACCCTGCCAAAAAGAATGTCCAACATGTCTGATAGAAAAAGGCCCTGAAGTTGCTAGACTTCAAATCACTATATCAGCACTCAGGTATATTCTGAAGACAGAGCAAAGAGATCAACAGATCAGAGACAAAAATGGGGATTCAGCCGAGTCCCAGCCAGGGCTGGCTGAACACAAAAACTAAGTAAACCAGACAAAAACTCATATGAACAATAGCAGAGAAAACTTAGCTTTAAGAAGGCAGGAACCAAACTAGAAACCAGAAGCCACAGTCAGGAGAAATCACCAGCAAGAAACTAGGGAGTCGGCTGCCTTAAATCCAATCAGAAACTCCTGATGTCCAATCGCAGTCATCTTCCTCAGGTGGCCGGTCTCTGCCATTTAGATTAGCTTCATTACCTCCCTTCACCAACAGAGGGAGTCCAGATAGAAAAACTCACTACTCCTCTGTCAGCACAGCCAGCTCCATAACCCTCACCAGAAGCCAGAGGCAAACCCGAAAATGAGCTCACAACACTTTACCATGTGAAAGACTGGGTGCTGGTGGTGGCAAATTGACTGGAAGCATTATCCGCTATCCAACCAACAACCTTTTGACACTGCTCTGGGTTAAACAGTGGTGTGCTGCGGTCCCCTAGTAACTGGGACAGGAAGGTCAGGCGAGAAGATGTGAGTGTTTGTTGTGGCACAATTTCAGCTTGGACTCGGCCTCTGCATGCACCATCACTTCCAGTTCCATATCCCTTGCCACGCACCTTGCCCATTTTAAATGGAGGACAATATTTTCCACATTCACTACAAATGGCTGAATTTGGAGTAAACTTATATGTGATCCGTGTGACGGACAAACCTCACTTTAAAATAGCTGGACTGTAGGTGACTATTTTTAGCAGCAAACTGGTATAAATAACTTCGCTAACTGTTGTGAGTTCATTTTCCCCTTCACCATTGAGGTCTGATGAACTCCCTCTTCTGGTGAAGGAAGGTAGTGAGGCTGATTACAAAGCACCTGAGCCTAATGATGATGACTGGGTGACTAGAATTGCTGACTGCATGTAAGGCAGCCGACGCCCTTCTGCCTTGCGGGTGATTTCTCTGAGGTATTCTTGGAGACCAGTCTGTATTCCTGCTCCTCAAAAGCTAAGTTTTCTGCTCTCTTTTTTGCATTTGTGTTTTGATTTTGTTTTGCTTTGTTTTTCTGGATTTCTGCCATCCCTGCTGGGGTGAGCTGAATTCCTATTAGCTCTGTCTTCAGAAAATACCTGAGTACTGATATAGTATTTTTGAAGCCTAGCGTCTTCAGGGCCTTTTTCCATATCAGTCTGTTGGCTTTTGTCTTTGAAAGGGTTTTGGCAGATTGCAGACAGCAGCCTTCCTTTACTGTCCTATTTAGTTAGCTTGGGCCCCATCGTTTGCTCAGCCTATCTTTCTGTCTGTGTATGTGTTTTTTCATCTTGCTTCACCGTCATTATATGTTGGGGGCTGCCTATTGCTTTGGGGTCTGCTCTGGGGCAGTTTAGATTTCCCTTTCTGTCTTTAGGCTATGTAGTTCTCCGGCTGTGATCGAGGGGTCTAGGGCACCGTAGGAACCCCCCATGGCTACTGCTAGTTGTTGTTGTTAGGTTCAGGGGTCTGCAATCCGATAGCTGCCAGCTTCTCTGGTTTTCTGGACTTAGCTAGTATTTCTGTTTTTGCCTCCTACGGTGACTCATTCATAACAGCTAACACACTGCAGCTAAGATTAAATGGAGGGCAGAAATGGCAAAATTTGGAGTGCCCTTATATGTAATCCTTGTTTTAAATAACTGGCATGTAGTGTAGGTAACTATTTTTCACAGCAAACTGTTGTCAATAACTTCGCTAACACACTGCATCAAAAGTTAAATGGAAGGCAGAAGTGACAGAATTTTCAGCACAATTATATGTGATCCGTGTGACGTACAAACCACACTTTAAAATAGCTCGCCTGTAGATAACTATTTTTCACAGCAAACTGGTGTCAATAACTTCACTAACACACTGCAACAAAAATTAAATTGAGGGCAGAAATGCCAGAATTTGGAGGGCCCTTATATGTGATCTGGTCGGAAAACCACAGTTTTAAAACCTGGCCTGTAGGTAACTAGTTTTAGCAGCAAACTGGTGTCAATAACTTTGCTAACACACTGCAACAAAATTTAAATGCAGCAGCAGACAGGACTGAAATACACCCTCTTGCTATATGCACTGCAGACTGCCACATACACTGCCTACCTGTCTAGCACTGATATGTATGCAGATTTATTAGTCCGCAGAAGGACTGTTAGTTGAGATGGATATGTGTATAAGATATGGTATAGTGTGGCTAGCCAATCTCTGTAATGCCACAACCAACGTGGCTGCGTCATTGCAGTGTGTGGCAGACATTCCCTGCATGTTCATTGGCTCTCTAAAGAGCGCCAAACATGCAGGGCGGGGACCCGAGCTCCCACCGAGCAACCCCAGAAATACTTGGTGAGCACCGGGCATCTCTAGCAGTGATATGCTTGGCAAGTACCGAGTAGTGGTGAGCATGCTCGCTCATCACTAGTTAATAGGCTTGGTGTTTGAGATGTACATGGGGTAGGTGGTAATGTTATTGAAAGCGCTACTGAACAATCATCGTCTCATCCTATCCAAAGACAACTGGCAACTTCTGTTTGTCAACCACACAGCAGTCCGCCTTGTAGATGAGAACCAGAAGAAGCATGTGCTCTAGTAGATGGCAAGCACTGCATCAAGTAGCCTCTCCTTCACTTATTCCACCTGAACATCACACACAGTATAGTCCTCAGCGGTGGCACCCCAATTATAATAATATTCTTTATTTTTATATAGCGCTAACATATTCCACAGCTCTTTAGGCTGAGTTCACACGTGGCATTTTTTTCTCGTTTCCGCGGCGGTTTTAACCGTGCGATTTTGCCGCAAAAACGCGAAAAATAAGCATCCCATGCATTCCTATGGGATTCCGCAATGCTGTGCTAATGCTGCGGTTTTTACCGTGGCGGAATCGCTTCGCGATAAAAACCGCAGCATGCTCATTAATTTTGCGGAATCGCGGCGATCCCGCACCCATAGGAATGCATTGTTCCGCTTATTTCCCGCATGTGGCTGTGCCCACCATGCGGAAAGTAAGCAGAACAGTTGCGGATGGTACCCACGGTCCAGAGGAGAGGAGACTGTCCTCCGGGCTGTGGGTACCATACATATCCCTGTAAAAAATAGAATTTAAAATAAAAAATATTGTTATTCTTACCTTCCGACGTCCCGCGCAGCCTTCCCGCCTCCCTCCACGCTCTCGTTCCCAGTAATCCTTTGTGAAAATGCCCGCGATGGCGTCCGTTCTCGCGGGATCGCGAAGTCTCGCGGTCATTCGCGTGACATCATCGCGAATTACCGCGAGACGTTGCGATCCCGCGAGAACGTACGTCATCGTGGGCATTTTCGCAAAGGATTACTGGGAACGGCTGCGCGGGACGTCGGAAGGTAAGAATAACACCATTTTTTATTTTTTTTTACATTTTATCTTTTACTACTGATGCT
The DNA here is from genome assembly GCF_039654945.1 of Dendrobates tinctorius. Taxonomy (NCBI): domain Eukaryota; kingdom Metazoa; phylum Chordata; class Amphibia; order Anura; family Dendrobatidae; genus Dendrobates; species Dendrobates tinctorius. Next base: position 1,283,763 of record NW_027362095.1, read on the forward strand.
GCATAGGTGGCCTCAGTAGTAAAAAGTTGGTCACACTTGTCAAACACTATGTTTGACGAGTGTGACCAACCTGTCAATCAGTTCTCCAAGCGATGCTACAGATCGCTTGGAAAACGCTAGCATTTTGCAAGCTAATTACGCTTGCAAAATGCTAGTTTTTCCGCGGGAAAATCACTGGAATTTAAAATGCGATTTTCCCGCGGAATGGAATTCCGGAATTCTCGCGGTAATTCTCGCGAGAAGGCTGCAGTGCTAACCACTGAGTCACTGTGCTGACCTGACATTCACTGTAAGTCAACCCCCATGCAAGTTCATAAGGAGGGAGGTGTAGTGAAATATGTATATTTATGGATGTATGACCGGCAGTAAATTAACATCTGTCCTTAGACTGCAGCTCTCACAAAGGTGATAGCATACAGTGGGGAAAAAAAGTACCGTATTTTTCGCTTTATAAGACGCTCCGGATTATAAGACGCACCACAATTTTTGAGGAGAAAAATAAGAAAAAAATATTTTTTAATAAAATGGTGGTGCCTCTTATAATCCTTGCATCTTATTGCTTACCAGGGTTGGTGGCTGCGGTGTAGCGGGGTCCCAGGCTCGCTGCTGGAGGAGGCAGGCGTGGAGTGATGCTGCAGGCCGCATTCAGGGATGAGGGGGGGCTCCGATGTGTGCCGTTGCTGCTGCAGAGTCTTGTGCTGGTGTCAGGTTTATCCACTTGTCCGGCGGTTGGAGGCCGGTGCTGCGGGTGCCTCCGGTGCGGCGTTGTGTGCCCATCGATGCCCGGGGCTCTGCCGACATTGTTCGACAGACCAGAGCCCCAGCATTTCCTCAGTTCCCTGTATACGTGCGCTGAAGTGCCGGTAAAAAAAAAAAAATGGCCGCCGGCGCGTGCGCAGATGGGATCTCGGGATCCAGTTCTCGAGAGATGAGATCTGAAATCTCATCTCTCGAGAGCTGGGTCCCGAGATCCCATCTGCGCACGCGCGGCGGCCATTTTTTTGCAGGCACCACCGCGCGCACACAGGGAACCCAGGGAAAATGGCCGCCGGCGCGTGCGCAGATGGGATCTCGGGACCCAGCTCTCGAGAGATGAGATTTCAAATCTCATCTCTCGAGAACTGGGTCCCGAGATCTCATCTGCGCACGCGCCGGCGGCCATCTTTTTACCGGCACACAGGGAACCGAGGAAATGCCGGGGCTCTGGCCTGTCGCACAATGTTGGCAGAGCCCCGGGCATCGACGGGCACACAACGCGGCACCGGACACACCCGCAGCAGCGGCCAGCAACCGCCGGACGCCCCCGATCACAGCCTAGGTAAGGCATGTCCGCTTTGTAAGACGCACCCCTGTTTTCCCCCCAAATTTTGGGGAAAAAAAGTGCGTCTTACAAAGCGGAAAATACGGTATTTAGTCAGTCAGCAATAGTGCAAGTTCCACCACTTAAAAAGATGAGAGGCGTCTGTAATTTACATCATAGGTAGACCTCAACTATGGGAGACAAACTGAGAAAAAAAAATCCAGAAAATCACATTGTCTGTTTTTTTTTCATTTTATTTGCATGTTATGGTGGAAAATAAGTATTTGGTCAGAAACAAGCAATCAAGATTTCTGGCTCTCACAGACCTGTAACTTCTTCTTTAAGAGTCTCCTCTTTCCTCCACTCATTACCTGTAGTAATGGCAACTGTTTAAACTTGTTATCAGTATAAAAAGACACCTGTGCACACCCTCAAACAGTCTGACTCCAAACTCCACTATGGTGAAGACCAAAGAGCTGTCAAAGGACACCAGAAACAAAATTGTAGCCCTGCACCAGGCTGGGAAGACTGAATCTGCAATAGCCAACCAGCTTGGAGTGAAGAAATCAACTGTGGGAGCAATAATTAGAAAATGGAAGACATACAAGACCACTGATAATCTCCCTCGATCTGGTGCTCCACGCAAAATCCCACCCCGTGGGGTCAGAATGATCACAAGAACGGTGAGCAAAAATCCCAGAACCACGCGGGGGGACCTAGTGAATGAACTGCAGAGAGCTGGGACCAATGTAACAAGGCCTACCATAAGTAGCACACTACGCCACCATGGACTCAGATCCTGCAGTGCCAGACGTGTCCCATTGCTTAAGCCTGTACATATCCGGGCCCGTCTGAAGTTTGCTAGAGAGCATTTGGATGATCCAGAGGAGTTTTGGGAGAATGTCCTATGGTCTGATGAAACCAAACTGGAACTGTTTGGTAGAAACACAACTTGTCGTGTTTGGAGGAAAAAGAATACTGAGTTGCATCCATCAAACACCATACCTACTGTAAAGCATGGTGGTGGAAACATCATGCTTTGGGGCTGTTTCTCTGCAAAGGGGCCAGGACGACTGACCGGGTACATGAAAGAATGAATGGGGCCATGTATCGTGAGATTTTGAGTGCAAACCTCCTTCCATCAGCAAGGGCATTGAAGATGAAACGTGGCTGGGTCTTTCAACATGACAATGATCCAAAGCACACCGCCAGGGCAACGAAGGAGTGGCTTCGTAAGAAGCATTTCAAGGTCCTGGAGTGGCCTAGCCAATCTCCAGATCTCAACCCTATAGAAAACCTTTGGAGGGAGTTGAAAGTCCGTGTTGCCAAGCGAAAAGCCAAAAACATCACTGCTCTAGAGGAGATCTGCATGGAGGAATAGGCCAACATACCAACAACAGTGTGTGGCAACCTTGTGAAGACTTACAGAAAACGTTTGACCTCTGTCATTGCCAACAAAGGATATATCACAAAGTATTGAGATGAAATTTTGTTTCTGACCAAATACTTATTTTCCACCATAATATGCAAATACAATGAAAAAAAAAACAGACAATGTGATTTTCTGGATTTTTTTTTCTCAGTTTGTCTCCCATAGTTGAGGTCTACCTATGATGTAAATTACAGACGCCTCTCATCTTTTTAAGTGGTGGAACTTGCACTATTGCTGACTGACTAAATACTTTTTTTCCCCACTGTATGTTTCCAGGCTGCAGCTCTTCACAAAGATCACAGAATATGTTATCCTGAAAAAGGCAGTCTCCAGTCTCTCCAAGTGGCCTTCCTGAGAGCACACAGAATTGGAAACATTTCACACCTTCTGACTCTTTTGAAGAGAGATGCTAATTGTAGCCTGACACTAATTACTATGAGAAAGTTCACACAAATAGTGTTCAGAGAAAAATAATGTATTTATTGGTAAAATAGTGAGGATCCAGAAATAGGATATTAACATGAGAGGCTGGTCTAGAAATCTGATCTCCAGGTTAAATCTATAATTTAGGCCTTTACACAAAGAAAGATGTTCACAGACTGAGGGACAACCAAGCTGGTGTGAGAGTTTCCATATGTCGCCCCTCCTCAGGGAGCAGAATGCCAGACTGCAAAGTTTATGTAAATCAAGAGCCGCGGAGACACCATCACATGTTTCTCAATGCAAGCAATGACTAGCCAGGTCTTTCCCCGGGAAGGAACAACCACGGGAAGGGCAGTCTCCAATGAAGGAAACTACCTATGCCAAAACATGGTATCCATCCACAGACAGCTGTTTCGGGGTATTGCCCCTCATCAGTGTGGAGTAGGAAACTGGCTAGTAGGAGCAATGCCTAGTAGAAGACTGTGAAAAATGAGGATGAATGAACTCATGGAGATCAACATCCAACACTGCGGAGACACCATCACATGTTTCTCAACGCAGTGATGCTAGAGCATTGCCCCCATCCCTTATGGGATGGGGGGCTCTTGATTTACATGTTTTTGCATATTTCCCATAAGGGATGGGGGGCAATGCTCTAGCATCACTGCGTTGAGAAACATGTGATGGTGTCTCCGCAGTGTTGGATGTTGATCTCCATGAGTTCATTCATCCTCATTTTTCACAGACTGCAAAGTTTAGACATTTCTGTAAGTTTCTCACTTTTATATTTATAACTGTTTTGCATATTTGTATGTCACTTTTTATTTCCACATTTTTTATATCCTTTTTATTGTAAGTACTGTACCCTTTCTATTAAAGCTTAAAACTTTAATAAGTTTGAACCTTGTATGCTCTAACGAATCCATAGCCTTATAGTGTGTTATCCTGGTGATTGGCCGACAGTAGTAGTAGTATTTCCAGGACTCATCCCCCGTGTATTCGGTGAGTGGTGGCAGCATCTATGAAGCGGATGTGTGGTCTGTGTCTGTGTTGACTGCTCGACTGAGTGAGAGGAGATAGATTAACCCTTGCAGGCGCAACCCCAAGGCATGTTCTTGTCACGAACCCATGCAAGTCACACTGCTGCTTCTAATGTTTTTGCATTCACGACTCAACGTTCCTGGGGTTGGAATTCTATTACTGCAATGCACACTGGGTGCATCACAAGAATCTTAGGGAAAACCACTCTTAAGATTGTCTACGAGCATGTTTTGATACTTGAGCATGCACGTGTTCCTTTCCAGAGGGGGAACCATCCGGCAAAATTTACTCTTGTCCTATGGATATAACAGCCTTGCAAGCCACTAATTAACACAATATCTAGCCCTAAGGATACAAGTATCATGTTGCAGATAGTGTACCAAGAAGACACTCATGTATTTGGTGCTTCCATGAGGTCCAAGTCCATGGTGTGTTGCTGGCAGCGTAGCATTCAAGCTTGCTTCCTCCATCCCCCCCCACCAAAAATGCACAACAGATAGGGGATTATTATCCTCTTCATCTTTTGACTGTTGTGCACCAATCACCTCTTCCTCCACGTCCTTCACAATTTGTTCCTTGGCTCCTGCACCTTCACTAACATTTTGTCTGGTGCCAGGAGCCCCCTCAATTGCTGCAATACACCCTCCCATGGCATCCACTTCTGCGATGACAGTCTGTAAATTAAAGATATTGTTATTCTTTCTGCATCCTCCTCTACTTCCTTTACTCTTTAGAGTGTTAGTATGGCCAGTACTTATCATCTCTTTTGCTGATGCTCAGGAACTCCCAGCTGGAACAATGCATTCATCTCACATATTCTGTCTTGTCTAGGCCAGTTAACTTGTGAGTTAAAAACTCTAGGTCTTGCTGCTGGCATCTTCTCCTAGGACCCCTCTCCAGTAGATTACTCTGTCCCTTAGTAACTTCTGCTCTGGATCTTCCTATCTCTTCCTTTTGGTCTTATCTCACTTTTGGGACATCCCAAAATGTGTCACTGCCCAAAATGGACCTTGGATCCTTTTTCTATCCACTCCAATCCCTATCTAACATTCTAACAGGAAATTGTCACTTTAGCTTCAACTCAGTTCCTCCCACTCTGGATTAGTCCCAAAAATTAACTCTCACTATCTCTACTGTCAAAATTCACGCACTATCAATACTATAACACTTTTAACGCATATCACAATTGATATTACACATCATATTTCACATTGTATCACATAATATAGTACAACAATAAACTTGTTTTTTGTTTCAAGGGGGAACATGGACAGTATGTCCATCTCCTTATATAGTCAGTGCCTCAGGGGCTGCACATCATAATAACATCACAACATGTGCTGTAACATTAGGGGCCTACTTTGTACTATAAGCCCCAGTGCAGAGTTAAGAGGGATGTTGCATGACAGGGAAGGTGAAACGAAAAGGCCAGACAGCACGGAGGACCATACAGTGAGCTGCGATGGCGATGGAACAGTTGAACAGTGAGTTAAGTTTTAATTTTTTATTAACTCTTTTCCAAAATGGCAGCCATTTTTGTAATTTTGCACAAAATAAATAGCAAAAATATTGGATTTAGGAGAATCCATACTTTTTGTAAACTTCAAGGAAAGTTCAATTCAGCATGAACAAATTTGATCATCAGCAGTAGTTTATCTTCTTATATTCTGTTTTTACTGACATAAATGTAATAACACTTAGGTAAGAAAATGAAACTCATTAATCCTGCACTGGATGTCAAGATGGCGAAGACCTCCACAGCCACCATGTTCTTCCCCTTCACACTGAGGTAGGTTGGGACAAATGTCACCCACACACTACAGAATATCAGGATACTGAAACTTATGTTCTTGGCTTCATTAAATCTGTCTGGGAAATCTTTGGCCAGAAATGCAGCCCCAAGACAAATCAGAGCCAGTAAACCAATGTAACCAATATTCAAGAAGAAGAAGGTGGTTGACCCTTGATTACACAACAGTAGAACAGTGTCCACCTCTGTGTCAACATCTAAATAGGGTGGATAGAACATGATCCATAAGACTGATAGCAGAATTTCACCCAAAGAGCAGAGGAATACAAAGGTGATGGAAATCCTCGATCCTAAGAGTTTCTTAACCTTGCTTCCGGGCTGAGTAGCTTTGAAGGCAATGATGACTGTCAAAGTTTTGGCCAATACAGAAGAAATGGAGACGGTGAAGACAATTCCGAAGGCAGCTTGTTGGAGAAGACAAGAAACCTGTGATGGTCGCCCAATAAATAGCAAAGTGCACATGAAGCAAAGTGCAATGGAAATGAGGAGAATGTAGCTGAGGATGCGATTATTGGCTTTTACTATCGGTGTTTCTCGATACCTCCAAAAAATTCCCAGAATTACACTTGTCATGATGAAAAAAAGTATTGAAACACTTGTCAAAGTGGCTCCTACTATGTCACCGTAAGAAAGAAAATCAACATCTTTGGGGACACACCCGGATCTATCAACATTGGAGTTTTCATATTCAAAACATTTCAGGCAGCTTTGTGAGTCTGTGGATGAAGTAATGTGATCATTAACATAGAAAGAATCAACGTGAAATACATGTATAAATATTCTGAACATGACGTTGGTATTGTCAAGTGGTTTACCTCAGGGGAGACCAGGCATCTTGACTTTCGCCCGTTACCCCTGCGTGACTATGAAAACCCCCACCCCTTCATCGGCGCCAACTAAGACACGGACACGAGTATTTTCTTTGGAATTTTTATGGCCACAGCAGCCTTTTATTAAACCAAAAAAAAACAACAGTAAACACTGTATCATAAATAACATAAGTACAATGATTTGAACACTGAAAGGAGGAGTCCTTGAAGCCACAAGATCATGGAGAAGTAGTCCAAAATGCTGTGAACAAACCACGTCCATTTGCTCCCAGCCATAACCCCACAGGCTCAGGAGCACCAGCACACCAATAGATATTGTCTACGAACTACTTGGAGATCCACCCACTTCCGACGGAAAACTCCCCGTCCACCTTTCACCAGATCACGACCAGCATACCTTTTAACGGAGGAGACCCTACACACCGAGTCTCCAAAACCAATTTCCACTGACTTCAAAGACTCACCCTCCTCCAAAACCGCCATGACCCAAAATTAGAATCACGCTCCCAGCTGTAGAAAAGAAGGGAGGGAGGGTTGGACTGCTTTGGAGCTGGGAGAGCGGGAACAGAGGGCGGGAACACCCCCTACCCTCACCTAATACCCCCTGGCTCCCCCTCCCTGTTAACCCCTCCCCCCACTAAATCCTCCAACCCCCCATCATGATGGCCTCTGCCCACGCCTCCTATGGGGGGCTGGGAGGCTTCCTCCGGCCATTTCTTGACGTTGGTATTGTCAAGTGGTTTACCTCAGGGGAGACAAAGCATCTTGACTTTCCCCCGTTACCCCTGTGTGACCATGAAAACCCCCACCCCTTCATCGGCGCCAACTAAGACACGGACACAAGTATTTTCTTTGGATTTTTTATGGCCACAGCAGCCTTTTATTAAACCAACAAAAAACAACAGTAAACACTGTATCATAAATAACATAAGTACAATGACTTGAACACTGAAAGGAGGAGTTCTTGAAGCCACAAGATCATGGTGAAGTAGTCCAAAATACTGTGAACAAACCCCGTCCATTTGCTCCCAGCCGTTACCCCACAGGCTCAGGAGCACCAGCACACCAATAGATATTGTCTACGAACTACTTGGAGATCCACCCACTTCCGACGGAAAACTCCCCATCCACCTTTCACCAGATCACGACCAGCATACCTTTTAACGGAGGAGACCCTACACACCGAGTCTCCAAAACCAATTTCCACTGACTTCAAGGACTCCCCCCTCCTCCAAAACCGCCATGACCCAAAATTAGAATCACGCTCCCAGCTGTTGAAAAGAAGGGAGGGAGGGTTGGACTGCTTTGGAGCTGGGAGAGCGGGAACAGAAGGAGGGAACACCCTCGACCCTCACTTAAATACCTACTGGCTCCCTCCCTGTTAACCCCTCCCCCCACTAAACCCTCCATCCCCCCCGTCATGATGGCCTCCGCCCACGCCTCCTATGGGGGGCTGGGAGGCTTCCTCCGGCCATTTCTTGATGTTGGTATTGTCAAGTGGTTTACCTCAGGGGAGACCAAGCATCTTGACTTTCCCCGTTACCCCTGTGTGACCATGAAGACCCCCACCCCTTCATCGGCGCCAACTAAGACACGGACACGAGTATTTTCTTTGGAATTTTTATGGCCACAGCAGCCTTTTATTAAACCAAAAAGCAACAGTAAACACTGTATCATAAATAACATAAGTACAATGACTTGAACACTGAAAGGAGGAGTCCTTGAAGCCACAAGATCATGGTGAAGTAGTCCAAAATACTGTGAACAAACCCCGTCCATTTGCTCCCAGCCGTTACCCCACAGGCTCAGGAGCACCAGCACACCAATAGATATTGTCTACGAACTACTTGGAGATCCACCCACTTCCGATGGAAAACTCCCCATCCACCTTTCACCAGATCACGACCAGCATACCTTTTAACGAAGGAGACCCTACACACCGAGTCTCCAAAACCAATTTCCACTGACTTCAAGGACTCCCCCCTCCTCCAAAACCGCCATGACCCAAAATTAGAATCACGCTCCCAGCTGTTGAAAAGAAGGGAGGGAGGGTTGGACAGCTTTAGAGCTGGGAGAGCGGGAACAGAAGGCGGGAACACCCTCGACCCTCACTTAAATACCCCCTGGCTCACTCCCTGTTAACCCCTCCCCCCACTAAACCCTCCAACCCCCCCGTCATGATGGCCTCCACCCACGCCTCCTATGGGGGGCTGGGAGGCTTCCTCCGGCCATTTCTTGACGTTGGTATTGTCAAGTGGTTTACCTCAGGGGAGACCAAGCATCTTGACTTTCCCCGTTACCCCTGTGTGACCATGAAGACCCCCACCCCTTCATCGGCGCCAACTAAGACACGGACACGAGTATTTTCTTTGGAATTTTTATGGCCACAGTAGCCTTTTATTAAACCAAAAAACAACAGTAAACACTGTATCATAAATAACAAAAGTACAATGACTTGAACACTGAAAGGAGGAGTCCTTGAAGTCACAAGATCATGGTGAAGTAGTCAAAAATACTGTGAACAAACCCCATCCATTTGCTCCCATCCATTACCCCACAGGCTCAGGAGCCCCAGCACACCAATAGATATTGTCCACAAACTACTTGGAGAGCCACCCACTTCCGACGGAAAACTCCCCATCCACCTTTCACCAGATCACGACCAGCATACCTTTTAACGGAGGAGACCCTACACACCGAGTCTCCAAAACCAATTTCCACAGACTTCAAGGACTCCCCCCTCCTCCAAAACCGCCACAACGAGGGAGCCCTGAACACCTCAATGACCCGAGACCCCCCCAACCCGCCATGCGACAGCCCTCTCTATACCGTCCTGAAGGGCGAAGGCCCAAATATCGGAACCCACTGCATTTAAATGGATCCCATCCGCCAACCAAAAATCACCCTCGCCCTTTTCCAAATCGAAATGCCGCACGGCAACTCCCCCATTTCTAACAATAAAAGCAGACACCGCTCTGTTAACTTTTATCCTGGCCCGATTAACCTTCTCCAACGATCTCATAGACCGCCAACGCCTGCGTGGCACAATCTCAGACCACACAATAGTGGCCCCCGGTACATCAACCACAACCTTAAGCAATCCTGCTTAATGTCCTTGACCAACTCCCGAAAGGGCCGAACCGCCAGATCGTTACCCCCAGCGTGAATAACGAGAATATCTGGTGCCGGTCCAACAGGGTGCATTCATGGATCTCCGGCAACACCCTTCGTCACACCAGGCCCCTGAACCCGAGCCACCACACCACCGCCACGGCCCTGGGAATCCCCAGCTGTCTGCCTTCGTTCCTGACATTGTTTCACAATGCTCCCCAATAAACGAAGGAGTGACCAAAAATCCAGACCAGCAGCGGCTCAGCACCTGAAACAAAATACGACACTAACAGAAAAATATACTTGCAGCATAAATTTATCGCCAACCCACTCAAACTCCTGTTCGTCCCATGTTCACGACCAACCAAACCCCCCCCTCCCTTTACAAATTAAAGCCGAACGTAACTGCGGTACCGATTGAACCTCCACCCCCCAATGCACTGTATTAAAGAGAGACCTAAACCACACGATGCCGCCTCGGTCTCTGCTCCTATCTTGAATGAATGAGAGGCAAAGTGGGAGTCATCTATCCCAAACACCGAATGGATTTTTTAAAAACCGCGCCAAACTGATACCGAGACAAACTGCCCCCGTTTGCGTGGCACAACAAGGAACCGCTCAAACTGGGACAAAGCTCCCAAAAACTCCGCAAGCACTGAACAGGGCACATTAACGAACCAGACACGCCACCCACCTCCACCCGGCGGCCTTTCCCGGACTGATGCGTTTTGGACCGTCGCAGCCAGAATTCAACCCCCCGTGAGATCAATACCACATCCCTGGCTAACAAGCCACCCATCGACTCTTTATTGGGAGACACAAGCTCCCCCACCTGCAAAGCCCCAAAAAATGTAAACGAGAAGGCCAGGCGAAACAACAAAACCTCATATCGATCCGAACAGACCGACTCCAGAACCTGACCCAATTGCTCCGATAGATTAAAAGATACAGGCCGTCTTAAATCACCCCCGCTTCTGAAACGGCGGAAACCTTTTGCCGCCTGTATGACCAAAAATGTTTTCGGCAAATCCCTGCTCCCGCGCAATCGAAAACCAAAAGACAAACCCGCTAACAAGCGCGTTACCTTTGCACGGGACCAACCCTCCCTCGCACCTCGCCCCAACCAGGACAACAACATTCTCTCCTGATCAAGCCCGGCCCAACTGGGTTTGGCCGGCCGTAAGGACCTATTCCCACATCAGCCACACTGCCCGGTAAGCCTCCCAAGTTTTTGGTGCCAGTGATGATTCAATCAGCGACTCTGCAGCCAGTAAGCCACCCTCCACAGCTCCTCCGGACAAGTTAGACCCTCAATCTCTGCTTCCAGAGCCAAAGAACGAAAACGATCCCACTGCGAACGAGAGAGAGAGTCAGCTATCTCGTTTCTCACGCCGGGCACGTGCGTCGCGGTTACATGGGCATTCAAAGAGAAACATAATAGCACCAATTGCTGTAAAACTCGAACAACTGGAAAGGACGACGCAGTAAGACCATTAATCGTGCTCACAATGCCCATGTTGTCGCAATTAAAACGAACACGTCAGTTCCTGAAATCCTGCGCCCACAAATGCACCGCCACCAGTATCGGAAAAATCTCCAACAACATGATGTTGTGCACCATACCGGTTGAAACCCACGTGTCAGGCCATTGAGCCTCACACCATTGCCCTCTGAAATAGGCGCCAAAACCGATCCCGCCAGCCGCGTCCGTAAACAAATCCAATGCATCATTACCTACCACCAAAAAGGACTCCCAGACCGCCAAATCGGCCCTGAGCTCCGACGACAACCTAACAAAATGGTGGGGAGCCCGAATCCCCGCAGTAGCGCTAGCCAGCCTACGCAAAAAAACTCAACCCATCGGCATAACCCGACAAGCGAAGTAAAGCTTCCCCAACAGCGACTGAAGATTTCGCAACGATATTTTCCTCAAACGACGCGCTCAGACCACTTCAGACCTCAAATCCACTAGCTTGTCCTCAGGCAACCTGAATTCCCATTCGACTGTATCGATGACGATCCCCAGAAAACGCAAACACGTGCTAGGGCCCTCCGTTTTTACGGGCGCCAACGGGACACCGAAATGATCAGCCACCCACTCAATGGCTTTAAAAATCCTGAAACAACGCAATGAATCCGCCGGACCAACACACAAAAAGTCATCCAAATAATGAATAACCGAGTCGAAACCGGAAACGTCGCACACGACCCACTCGAGAAAGGAACTAAACGCCTCAAAATATGCACAGGACAACGAACAACCCATAGGTAAACACCTATCCACAAAAAACATGCCTTCTAAAAAACAGCCCAGCAGCTTCATGCTTTCAGGGTGAACCGGTAATAGACGAAAAGCGGATTCGACATCAGTTTTTGCCATAAGGGCACCGCGACCACATTTTCGCACCCACCGAGCCGCCTCGTCAAACGAAGAGTATACCACCGAACAAATCTTCAGATCAATGCCATCGTTAACCGACCTCCCACATGGGTAGGACAAATGTTGAATGAGCCGAAACTTATTCGGCTCCTTCTTCGGAACAACCCCCAAAGGGGAAACCACCAAATCTGGAAAAGGAGGGGAAACAAAAGGGCCAGCCATGCGGCCCAACAAAACTTCCTTTCTGAGTTTCTCAGAAACAACTGCGGAATGCTCCAAGGCTGAGCGCAAATTTGTTAAAACTAACGGGATTTCAAATGGAGGACCCGGAATGCGAAAACCCTCCTTAAAACCCGTATACAACAACCCCGCTCTTTCCCTATCTGGGTACCTATTTAGATAGGGAACCATCCTTTCCAGATTCACTGGAGTCTCCCCCTTGAGAACTTCCACCCCCAGCTCTGGACTTCCCTTTCTTGAAACACTTTGATGCTCCATGTGAGGCGCCATTACAATTAGAGCAGAGGTGTTTGAATTTTCAATTCACCCCGAACTTACACTGGCCGTCATTAAACTGCCAGCACACCCCCGCCTTGTGCGTTCCTGTCTGCCCTTGACCCCCGCCACCCGTAGAGCTGGAGTTGCCGCTACTCTGGCTGGTGCTTCCAGCCCCCCCATGAAAGGAGCTCCCAAACTTATTTTGAGCTATCACGAGCATCCACAATCCAATATCTTTTTGGTCCCAGCGAATAGCCGGACGCACAGCCTTCCTCTGACGGAATTGCTCATCGTACCTCAGCCACGCCTGACCACCATACACTCTGTAAGCCTCCCCTATAGCATCCAGATAACAAAGCAGCTCTGAGCAATTGTCAGGGGCCCTTTCCCCAATAACGCTTCCCAAAATGGCAAAAGCTTGTTGCCAATTCACAAACGTCTGAGGAATCAAACGCCACCTGCGCTTTTCCTCCTCTTCCTTCTTGCTATCCTCTTTCTTGCTTTTGTCTAAATTAAACTTCTCAAGAGGCAGCAACAAAAATATTTCCACATACTCATCCTTCCAAATCCGCTTTCACCTCTTTTTTTAAGCGAGCCCCCAACGAACCTTCAAAGCACACGTACACCTCGCCATGCGCCCGATCATCAAAATGCACACGACACTCCTCTTTTTCGGTTCGTACCGACATGTATACTGGCTCGCCGGAGCGGGGGCCCGGCTCTAGACCGCTCTGACCAGACGACCCCCCAACCTGCGACCCGACCCACGCTGCTACCGGCGACGACCCGACAAAGCCCTGCTCCAAACGTGACAGCAAACTATGCACATCCGCAAGCATATCACACACTCCCCCAGCAGAACCTAGACCGCTCAACCCAGCCCCCACCCCGACACCACTAGGTTCAGCCAAGGGCCCCCTTTCCACCACTGAGGAAGACAAAAGTGGGTGACAAACAGGGGACATGGACACATACTCACCGGGCTGCGAGGGGGCTGTGTGCCCTCCAGCTGGAAAGCCTGGATCCCCTGAAGCCTCACGGACCTCGTGACTCCTGGTGGCGGACTCGCTGCCACGTTGCTGGCCCCTGAAAATCCCCGCAGCGAGGACCGGGGTGGGAGGCCTGAACCCCTGGAGTGAACCAGGCAGTGGTACTCCAAAAGCTGATGCCTCCTGGCTCCCCCCACCGGGAGGTCCTGGCGGTGTGCCGTCCTGTCACACCCGGGCGTCCTGGGCCCCCCATTAAAGTTGGGAGCCCAAAATCGTCCTCCTGCCTCCGACCCTTCTTGCAGCAGGCACCAACCCCGCCATGCTGCCTGGCACTCCCGCTGCAGCCCCAGAGCTGGAAGTTCTGGTTGCTGGGTCTGAGGCAGACTCAGCTCCAGGGCCTGCGCAGCGGCGCCCCCACACCACTGGAGGACGATGAAGCAGGCCCTGCTGCCCGGCAGGCCGCCACTCTGCCGGTGGCCGATATCCTCTGAGCTGGGGAGGCAGGCCGCGCGGCGCGTGCCCGTCACCGATGTGGCCCCCCCTGACCTGGAGTGTCCCGGGAGGGGCTCCTGTGGTGACGCGAGGCCCGGTGGAGCCTCACCTAAATACCCCCTGGCTCCCCCTCCCTGTTAACCCCTCCCCCCACTAAACCCTCCAACCCCCCGTCATGATGGCCTCCTCCCACGCCTCCTATGGGGGGCTGGGAGGCTTACTACGGCCATTTATACTTAGTGTTTGATATCCCCTTCGAAAAGAAGGAAGATGATGGCAAAGAAGAAGAAAAAAAGAAGAGTAAAAAGTAGATTAAGGGAAAAAGAAAGGAAAATGAAGAGGAAGGAGAAAAAAAGTAACAAAGACAACAATAAGGAGGATGAAAGGTAGATTACACAGAATGGGAATGGAAAGGGGACTAGTAGAAGGAGGATAATTGGGAGGTGGAGGAGGAATTGAAGAATTCCAAAAAAGGAGAGAGAGTAGTGAAGGGGAACAAGTAAAGAGGATGAAGAAAGGAAGAATATGAAAGAAAGAAGGAAAATAACAATAAGAAGAAGGAAGAAGAAAGGAAAGAATAGAAAAGAGGAATTGGAAGAAAAAATAAGGCAAGGAAGAAGATGTCAGTAGTAAGGGGGCTGTATTACTCGTCAAAAAGAAATCTGACAGGTACCACGCCCCTATCAAAGTGTATCAAACACGCCCCTTTTATACAATTTGATATCAAATTGTATATAAAAAGGTATTATAGGATAAAATATTTATATGTCCAATTATTTTCTCTTTTATAGGCCTTTTTAATAAAGTAGAATAAAAGTAGAATAAAAGGATCGTGATTGAATCACTTTTAAATCAATCGCTATTGTTTGATATAAAAGATTGTGCTTGATACGCTTTTATATGACCAATAAAGGGGCACTTTTATAGCCATTGGGTATTTTATTTATTTGACCATTATTTTAATAAAGGAAACATTTGATTCGCATTGTAAATAAAAATGAGAGACGCTATTTTTATAAAAAAGATAATAGTGTTTATTGAACAACAATCAAATACATTTTTTTATAAAGCATTACATTTGGCATTTATACTGTTATTTTAGAAGCACATTCAATTATATTTTATTTATCACACAGCTCTGCACTTAATCAAATCAATATATACATATATATTTATATATATATAAATATATAATACAGGGCAATATAAGCTCTGTGTGTATTTTCTGTGCTGCTTGCATTTCAGTGATGCAGAAGGGGGGCTAGGGCAGATGTTACAACATCCTGGGAGCTTTCCCATAGGACTTCAGGAATGCAGAAAATCGAATACAGACAGGATGTACCATTGCAATACAATAGGGACTAGGTATTTTAATTGAACAGACCATAAAGGTCAAAGATGAAAAGAGATACAGATGTAAAGATGACAATATGATAAGTTGTTAAGGTATGGACTTATAATAGGGTTACGATATTTTAACTGAACAGTCCAGAAAGGTCAAAGTTGAAATGACATACAGATGTAAACATGACAAGATGATAAGTTGTTATGGTGTGGGCTTACAATAGGGTCACAATATTTTAACCCCTTAGCGACAGAGCCAGTTTGCAGCTTAATGACCAGGCCAATTTTTACAATTCTGACCACTGTCCCTTTATGAGGTTATAATTCTGGAACGCTTTAATAGATCCTGCTGATTCTGAGATTGTTTTTTCGTGACATATTGTACTTCATGTTAGTGGTAAAATTTCTTCGATAAGTCTTGTGTTTATTTATGAAAAAAACAGAAATATGGCAAAAAATTTTAAAATTTTGCAATTTTAAAATTTTAAATTTTTATGCCCTTAAATTAGAGAGATATGTCACATAAATTTCTTAATAAATAACATTTCCCACATGTCTACTTTACATCAGCACAATTTTGGAAGCAAATTTTTTTTTTGTTAGGAAGTTATAAGGGTTAAAAGTTGACCAGCGATTTCTCATTTTTACAACAAAATTTACAAAGCCATTTTTTTTAGGGACCACATCATATTTAAAGTCATTTTGAGGGGTGTACATGACAGAAAATACCCAAAAGTGGCACCATTCTAAAAACTAGACCCCTCAAGGTGCTCAAAACCACATTCAAGAAGTTTATTAACCCTTTAAGTGCTTCACAGGAACGAAAGCAATGTGGATGGAAAAAATTAACATTTAACTTTTTTTTGGAAAAGAATTACTTCAGAACCAATTTTTTTTATTTTCACAAGTGTTAAAAGCAAAAATCAACCACAAAATTTGTTGTACAATTTCTCCTGAATACGCCGATACCCCATATGTGGGGGTAAACCCCTTTTTCAGCACACGGCAGAGCTCACAAGGGATGGAGCACCGTTTGACTTTTTCAACGCAGAATTGGCTGGAATTAAGATCGGATGCCATGTTGCGTTCGGAGAGCCCTTAATGTGCCTAAACAGTGGAAAACTCCAACAAGTGACCCCATTTTGGAAACTAGACCCATTAAGGAACTTATCTAGATGTGTGGTGAGCACTTTGAACCTTCAAGTGCTTCACAGAAGTTTATAACGTAGAGCCGTGAAAATAAGAAATCCATTTTTTTTCCACAAAAATGATGTTTTTGCCCCCAAATTTTTATTTTTACAAGGGTAACAGGAGAAATCATACCCCCACAGTTATTATGCGATTTGTCCTGAGTACGCTGATACCCCATATGTGGGGAGGAACCACTGTTTGGGTGCATGGGAGAGCTCGGAAGGGAAGGAGTGCCATTTTGGAATGCAGACTTTGATGGAATGGTCTGCGGGCATCATGTTGCGTTTGCAGAGCCCCTGATGGGCCTAAACAGTGGAAACCCCCAACAAGTGACTCCATTTTGGAAACTAGACCCATGAAGGAACTTATCTAGATGTGTGGTGAGCACTTTGAACCTTCAAGTGCTTCACAGAAGTTTATAACGTAGAGCCGTGAAAATAAGAAATCCATTTTTTTTCCACAAAAATGATCTTTTCACCCCCAAATTTTTATTTTTACAAGGGTAACAGGAGAAATCATACCCCCACAGTTATTATGCGATTTGTCCTGAGTACACTGATACCCCATATGTGGGGGGGAACCACTGTTTGGGCGCATGGGAGAGCTCGGAAGGGAAGGAGTGCCATTTTGGAATGCAGACTTTGATGGAATGGTCTGCGGGCATCAAGTTGCGTTTGCAGAGCCCCTGATGGGCCTAAACAGTGGAAACCCCCCACAAGTGACCCCATTTTGGAAATTAGACCCCCTAAGGAACTTATCTAGATGTGTGGTGAGCACTTTGAACCCCCAAGCGCGTCACAGAAGTTTATAAACGCAGAGCCGTGAAAATAAAAAGTCTTTTTTATTTCCACAAAAGTGATTTTTTAGACCCCAATTTTTAGACACCCAAAGTTGGTAAATAGTGGAAACCCCTCAATTCTTGCTCCAACCCTAACCCCAACACACTCCTAACCCTAATCCCAACCCTAATCCCTAATCCTAACCCTAATCCTAGTTCACCCTAGCCCAACCCTAGCCCTAACCCTAGCCCAACCCTAACCCTTAACCCTAGCCCAACCCTAACCCTTAACCCTAGCCCAACCCTAACCCTAGCCCAACCCTAACCCTTAACCCTAGCCCAACCCTAACCCTAGCCCTAACCCTAGCCTAGCCCTAACCCTAGCCTAACCCTAGCCTAACCCTAACCCTAGCCTAACCCTAACCCTAGCCTAACCCTAACCCTAGCCTAACCCTAACCCTAGCCTAACCCTAGCCTAACGCTAACCCTAGCCTAACCCTAACCCTAGCCTAACCCTAACCCTAACCCTAGCCTAACCCTAACCCTAACCCTAGCCTAACCCTAAGCCTAACCCTAACCCTAGCCTAACCCTAACCCTAACCCTTATGGAAAACTGAAAAAAAAAATATTTTTTTTATTTCATTATGTGTGCCTATATAAGGGGGTGATAAACGGGGGGGTTATGTACTATTTTTATTATTTTGATCACTATGATCGTTTATCATAGTGATCAAAATAATGAATGGAATCTGCCAGCCGGAGCCAGCAGATTCCCGGCGGGCGCACTGCGCATGCGCCCGCCATTTCCAAGATGGCGGCGCCCATCGGATGACGCCGGCGGGCGCGGGACTACCGGGAGGGGACAGAGGACAAGGGAGAGGTACCGGGAGGGGACCGGGGGGATCGGGGACCCTATTTCTCTATCCTCTGATGTGCGATCACATCAGAGGAAAGAGAAATTAAATGTAAAATCGCGGCTTTTTTTTTTTTTTGCGGTCGCCGTTATAGGGTTAATAATGGCGATCGCAAAAGCGGGGGTCGGTAAAAACCGACCGATTCATGTTCTCTGGGGTCTCGGCTACCCCTGGCAGCCGAGACCCCAGAGAAAATCCGACACTGGGGGGCGCTATTCACTTAAATCACAGCGCCGTGAATTAACGGCGCTGTGGTTTAAGTACCCTTAATTACCGCCGTTAAAAGGCGTATCGGCGGTCGTTAAGGGGTTAATTGAACAGACCAGAAAGGCCGCTATTTACACAACTATCTCAACAAAAGCAACTGATAAACAGATGTCACTGCAGCCTAGACACTTTCCCGTGTTAACTTCATTTTAATAATAAAGGAATCCTACATACTACACAGTGATAAGCAACGCTGCTTAAATATAAAAGAATGTTTGCAGGGGGAGCAGTTTGATTCAAGTAAATCTTTCTTTACAGATTTATAAACTAAATTATCATTATGATTTAAGTCATCAGTAAAATGTTGCAAAATCTCACGGAATGAAAGGCCCCTTGCAAGTTCCTTTAGGATATACACGCAATAATGGCCGCACACCGTGCTATAATTATTCTGAATTTGCCTGTCTTGATAGCAGAATAATTCGCTATTTCTCTTTAGGAAGATTATAAATTCATCCGGAAAAAGTTCGCTGTCTGGTGAGAGGCCATAACTGTCAAAGAATATCGCATTCTTTTCATTGCAAAGTAAAATTAATATCCAATGTTTGCCGCTCTGATTGGACCGGTCTGTATTCACGATGTACGCCGCTGGCCTCTGAGTTACTCTATGTGACGGTAGCAAGTCACACGGATACACCCCATAAAATATGGCCTCTGTGTAGTGATCGGCTTTCAATAACGTAGTGAGCTGCAGGGAATCCATCATCAGTAGAAATCATACAATACTTCACGGCGGTTATTAATTTCTAGAATAGACGAATTCACGCCGTATACCACCATATTTATCGTATGAGGGGTGGCTAGCGCAAATCGGACTTCAGAACGCAGGTTCCCAGTTTTTATGAGAGAGAAGTGACCTCCAGGTTCTTGGTCGGCTGATAAATCAAATGCAAAAAATGTATAGCCGTCCATAAATTCTTCTCGGCCAATTGCCAGTGCACAATCGGCCTTCTGCTTTCCAGAAATATGGGCAAGAGCCATATACTCTCTTACAGCTAATTCAATATTGAAATTAGGTTGGAATGGCTGGGAGGGGATCTGCTGACCATCCAAATATAAAGCCGCATGGTTTACATTATAATGATGAAAGTACAGTGGGTTTTTATTATATGTCCCGCTAAAGGCCTCATTATCTACAAAGCCCAATATAATTACTCGCGGAATGGCGCCTAAAAATAGATTTTCTATATTAGAAATTCGGGTGCCCCCAGGGATGCTGTACACTTTCATACAGGCCCTATCAATAGCATATTTTGCTGTAGCAGATAGTAAGGCCTGAGAGTGACCAATCCTCACAGCGGGAGCCACCTGGACTCTCTTTACATAGAGACACGCGTTCAGAATCTGCACTTTGAGTGGATCTGGGTCAGCAGAAACTAAACAGAACGCATCTTTATTTCGCGTCAGCTTGATTTTAGGGTCAAGTCCATTCAATATAAGCTTCGGCTGATTAAAAATGTCGCTAAAAATTGGACCGAGCAAATCGACGGGCTTGGAGTGTGCGACTGCATGAGCCCGCTTGTTGAAGCCCACATTGGCGCCATCCAGGATTCGTACATCATGATGTCTGGCGGTATCTTTATAGAATAATCCTGATGTGAATTGCGAGGCTAAAGTCTGTAATTTAGCAGAGTTTCAATGTAGGCCCTATAGCTGTATAGATTGTCTGATTGTGAGATGAGGCGATCACCCAGGGTGACATCAACTTGATTAAAAAGAGTCGCTAATGGATAGTTAATGAGAGCTACACGGGCTCCATCCGCGATGGCAGAATTATCTTGTTTTACGACCCGGCAACTTATGTAAAGTAGGGTATTATTTAAATCATAATAATATTCACCACTTCCCGATATGAAAAATTCAAGTGGTGCATTGTCCGCCAGAGCCGCAATAGGCTGAACTTCTATGAATATCGATTTCTCGACAGAAACCTGCGTAGGAGGTATTTGAAAAATATCCAGTTCTAATTTCATGCACTCCACCGAAGCATCATGTATGAAGGCCATGTTATATATAATATATTTATTTTATATATTTTTCCTAAAAGATGTCTTCAACACAGCGTCTTACTCTTTTCTGGCATTTGCGTCTTGCGGGTGTGATTTTATTCATGAGCATTGGTGGGGGCGAATAGCGAACACGCCTTTTTCTTTTTTTCTGTTTTTTAGCAACATAAACAATACCGGAGCCTTCCTGAGGAGGGGTGTTTAGCCAATTCATAGCGGCTGCTGAGAAAGAGGCAATGGCGTCCTTAGCAATATTTGAAACAGCGGTCTTTACATGGGGTTTTACTAATTCGAGTCCTTTTCTCAATAGAGGAACCGCTTTTCTAAATAAGCCTCTAAATATTCCTGCTAGCCCAGCCCCATACATGTACTCATCACCGCGAAATCCCTCTAATCCGTGGCCTGTCTGAGCAATATAGTAGCGGGCATAAATGGTCGGATCTCCGTAAACACGTTGCGACACCATTTTGACGTGTCAATCACGACGCGGTCTGAAATGTAATCGCAAAATAGTTTTTCCGTACTTGAATTTAACAGGCGTACCCTGATCAGTCAAGATAGAGATGCGCACAGAATCAAAGTGCTGTTTGCATAGAGGTACATAATCAGGTCTTGTGTATTGAAGTGTGATGATCTCCCCACTTTTACCAGTCACCTGCGCCGTTCTCAGAAGCTGGACGTAAGAATCTCCGACTAGTTGATGGTTAATAATGTCTGAGTAAACAAATAAGGTATCAAATCCGTTCATGATATCTGCGTAGCTCTTCTCCTTGGGGCTAATCACACTATTATCATAGGCCTCAATATATGGTGGTAGCCCTAAAATATGAGACAATTTTGGGCCTGGAGCAAAATGTATCGTGGGGGAATCCGATAGAGTAACACTTCTCTTCACTTCATCATAGCGAAGTTTAAAAGGTTCGGACGCTATCTTCAAGCTGTCAATGCATTCATTAATAGCCCTTATAAGGTCCGAAATATTTAAATAATAGCCTGCTTTTACGAAATATTCTCTTAGAACATCCCCTCGTTTTCCAAGAAAAAATGTGCCTTCGCTATTTTCGAAAGTAAACCAGGTATGGGGATACTGAAATTCTGTGAGGGCAACTTCATACGGGCCTACAAGATGTACAGGCTTTGCCAGTTTAGTGGTAAAAGTCGAAATCGTGTTGTCTGGGAATAGCTTACTTGATGCATTACACGCTAGGGTAATATAAAATGATCCAGAACCCATGATTAGAGGTCCGTCAGCTGGTTTTCTTTAATCCAAGTATTAAATTTTTCCGGATATCCCTTCCATTTAACGAGATACAGGGTGGACCCTCTGACGCGCTTTTTTCTTAATACTTTTTCTATTTTGTAGATGCGATTCTCATCCGCTGTGACTTTTTGTAGTTCTTCCTTATAAAATGACCCAATCACAGGTTCTCCGTAAAAATCCACGATTTTGTAGAGAGGAAAATGGAATTTTGTGTTAATTTCGGTTATGATAAATATTTCATCGGTATATGATTGTTCATATGCTTTCATAAATGTACGTTTATATTGGACCAAACGTACATTGTCGCCAATTTTAAAAGAAGGCTTACTACGCTTATTTTTCATGCTCGAGCCATAAATATTTTTCCATATTTGTAGTGAATTTTTGCTTGTAACATCAATTGGTCTACATCGAATGGTAGAATGATAGGTTCGATCGTAGCTATCAACCAAATCTGGTAAAATATCAATAGACCTATTAGTGTTATTTTTCGTAAAATACCGCCACATTCGAGTTTTTAATGTATGATTAAACCGCTCCACAATAGAGGCCTTAACTGCGTTATTCGTAAGATAGTGCAGAATATCATACGCTTTACAAAGACGATTCATCGACGAATTAATAAATTCTTTGCCCCGATCCGTCTGTAATTTCTTCGGTATGCGCTTATCATTTTGAAATATCAGCTCGAATGAACAGGCTACAGCGGCCCCAGTCTTGTTTGATAAGGCTACGCACCACGCAAATTTTGATAGGCAATCAATCACGGTAAGGATATATTTAACATTATCATTTTCCTTGGAATAGTCAATTAAACTCACTAAATCTCCTTGCCACAACGCTTCCATGTTTCAGACCATGATCTTATTTGTCAGAAATCTTTCTCACGGGTTTGGGCAACAAATAGCTATCCTGGTTATTTAACCAATCACGCACAATTGTTTTTTTAATTCCGTAATCTCTAGTTTCTCTATATAATTTATCAATTCCGCCATAGGAGCCGGAGGCTTGAGGGGTAAAATACTGGTTCTCTAATATTTTTTCATCGTGTCTAGAAGACATCGTCTCATGAACCAATGCCGTCTTTATCAGAAAATCAAAATGTATAAAATGAAATTAAATGTGGAATGTAATACAAATATATCATGCTTGATATCATTATAATATGAGTATACCGTGATTGTTTGGGCCAGCATGATGGGCTGTAACTGGGAGGCTCGTGTGGGTGTTAACTGGAGGTGTAGACTTTCTGCTGATTGCTTGAGGACTTTTGGTGAGGCGTAACAGGGATGTGAATGAAGGCGGAGCGATCCTTGCAGTTTGGCTTTAAAACAGGTCATTAGGTGATGTCCTTACACACATTCAGCATTAGAAACAGTTTCCTGTTATACTGGGCAGCTACTTCTACTCTTTAAAATAGTAAGTATTAACACATTATTTAATTAATATTATTGTCAATTGCTTTCCACTGCATAGTTATAGTTAATAATGTTAAAAATTGTATTTTTCTTAAAATAAATTAACTCATTTAGAAGAAATTTAGATATTTAATACAATATTTATTTGATGTATAATTATTTCATTGATGTTCGTCTATAATTTTATTTGCCTTTTGTATCATTTATCATATAGTATATAAAATGTATTTCTACGGCATAGACTTAGATTATAATTTTATATGATAGTACTTCCCACCGCATAGTTATAGTTAATAATTTTAAAAGTATAATAGTATTCACAATTTAAATCATTTTAGTTAAGATGGAAGACTACGACTTTGAACAAGCCGAGCCTCTTCTTACGAGCACACAATGCCAACAACTAGGTAGGTCTTATATTGAATATAATGAACGGAGTGTTAGACAATCTGATTAAAGTTTTGTTTTGTATATTAATTATATAATATTTTGCTCTTTTTCAGAAGAGTCACTAAACAGCGCCTATCCTCAGATACTTCAGACTTTGGCTTCCATAGATGCATACCCTTTAGGGCCTTTCAATGCTGGCGGAGAATCAAGTACTGCAATTTCGCATTATCCTATCACTGGTAAGTTGTATATTTGTATAATAACTGCTTTAATCATATGTAGACGTGAAACTAAATACAATTTCTCATACAGATGCTGAGATGCTGCAAGCGGCCGATAAGCAAGAAAACGGCCATGTTACTGAACCTGTAAATCTGGCGAATCCGCTGCGGAGGCAACAAACATATGAAAAAGGTAAGAACATATGGAAAAAGTAACATCTCTTTGAAAAAAGAGTCCGTATGTATGCAGGGATGAAATTTCCCCTAATTTCTTATACAGGTGACCAACACTTGAAAGAATTCTATAATGTTGATGTGCCCATGGTTTCTAACAATCCTAAAAAGCTGCGGAAACCACGAAACACATCGCTCAAGATTAGGGCTCCCAGGGTTTCTATCAGGCCTAGCGGGAAACCAAAAAATATGGCGCTGCTGTTTCGAAAAGGTACTGTGAGCTTGAAAACAATAGATAATCAGTATCGTGAAGAAAATCATTTCAGGCATGTCTAATAGTTTTATTTTATTTACGGCAGATAAACAAGCGGCAAGAAAAAGGCTATATTCAAATGAAAATACTTTCATCCCACTGACGGTGAATAGTGAGACACCTATTAACCCAGAGCCGGCAGAAGACCAATACCCAGAACAATCTTGTAAGTATATATTTCATTTTTCTGTAATAATGATAATAATCTTTATTTATTTAGAGCTTACATATTCTGCAGAGATTTATAATTCAGCTATTCCTAGACATCCAGTCATAAGTAACAGT
Source organism: Dendrobates tinctorius (assembly GCF_039654945.1). NCBI lineage: Eukaryota > Metazoa > Chordata > Amphibia > Anura > Dendrobatidae > Dendrobates > Dendrobates tinctorius. The sequence continues at coordinate 1,308,631 of NW_027362095.1, forward strand.
TATCAAAACAATAATTAAAGCAAAATTAGTGAGGCCCCTGCTCATAAGGGGTACAACCTAAAATACTATCTTTATACAAACACTTATATGTGTTTCTTCACTATCTGGTACATGTAACATTTCCATTGTTGCTCAAGCGTCATGGACATCTGACACATGTAACTTTTTTCTTTTAGATACAAAGAATGCGCTAAAAAAAGATGCACAGCCGTTGCTGCAGCCTCAAGTACTGCAGGAGCGTACTTACGGGCCAACGCAGATCCCCCCACAAAGAGTTAATCCGGCAGTGAGATCAACTCCGCTTTCACCAATCATTGTTCTGTCGGATGAAGAAATTCCTGTGAAACCCAAGCAACCTAGGAAGGCGGTGCCGAAGTCTTCAGCCCGAAAATATAACGCCGACTCAGCTGCATCCAATATTACACATTCAATCATTTCCGTGGACGGTGTGCCACAAGCTGAACGTGAAGCCATCAACAGAGAAATTGATCAGCTTGCTGAGGGTAAGAAGACCTCTAATCTGGACAATATACGTGTGTGTCATACTATACACCCTGCAGATATTACTTTTGCAGGAACGTCTAATGAATTTGCAATTGTACATCCTTTAAAGAGACGAACAGTATCAACCCAGACCCGGAGGGCAAGTAAAAAACAAAAAGTACATAATACCCCAATTACCCCTGGGTGGCCTGAAGAACAGTATAAGGTGTTTCATGATATGGGAACTCAGTACCTAAATTACAAAAACGTTATTACTCATCTTAAATATTTCTGTGACACTTATGAAAGGTTACAAACTGCGGCCCCAACACCTGACATTGTTGATGAGCTATATGCGTTCCAAAGAGACTGTGCAGATGGTCCATCAGTCTTTGTGAAATCAAATAAAAATAATTCAATGTGACTAGGCTTGGTTGGTTATGGTCTGCAGAAACTGTCTAAAATATCTCCACAAAGGGGTTATAGATCGAGAACAATTAAACGCGCTCAAAAGTTGTTGATTAGCGCAAGACGTTCACTAGAAGCTAGAAGCCTGCGAGAGCCAACTCACAGACCGATAACTACACAAAACCCTCAGCTGTTGATACATGCACAGAGTCCCTCGTTTCACAGCCATGATCCCCCTAGGGGTGTTAGCCCCGATGTGTCTCCAATCGCTCAAAGCTTTGAGCCTCTTGAAACACAGGCTGAAAATGTATATGATGTTGCAGCTGACGGTCATGTTGATGAAAATGTATGGGACGTAGATGAAAATGGACATGATGATGCATCTGATGGTTATGTTGATGATAATGTACAGGACGTAGATCATTCAGTATTTTTACAACATTTTTATCACCATCAAAGAGATGTCCGCAATTTCAATGCTCGCATGTATATTGATCATTTCAGATTTGTGAATTTAGACCGCATTCAATCATTCGTAGAGGCCCTAAACATTGTACATGGAGCCATTCAGTCTTTACTGGACAGAGTTATCAGATACATTGACCCTGGAGACTTTGTTCAGTTAAGGCTTGAAGGCGGTGACACGTTAGATCCCATTTTCACTACAAAACAGACAAGGGAGGATTTTAGTTCTGAAGCATTCTTAAATGCCGTAGCTCGCACATTGCAAAGCAATGCTGAATGCTTAGCAAACAGCTCCCTGAAATTAGTCGTAACAATTATTAAAAACAGACGCGGAGGCATAAAAAGACGTCTGAAATCTATAGCGAGTAGTCAAATCATTAAGCAAAAGAGACGCTGGTTATATGACTATAAAAATTACAGCACAAACCTGTGCTTTGCAGCTAGCGTGTGCGCCCTGATCACTGACACTGATGTTGGTGATACAGTTTTACTGAATCATGCTAAATCCATACACGTGGCCCTGGCTATCCCTGAGGACCAACTTATAAGTTTTAGTGATATTGAAGCTTTTGAGAAACATCTGGGTATCAACATTAAAGTATTATACTACAGTCAGGGCGACTGGCGATATTTTCAAACAGGTAATACCCCTAGTGCTAGAACTATTTTCATATTGCATCATGATAATCACTACTACGGTATCAAAAATATGAAGGGTTTTATCGGCGCGGATTACTTTTGTGAAAGATGCAATTCGTTGTTTCATCACAAATTTAATCATTCGTGTCAATATTTTTGCAAGGCTTGTCAAAGAGAGAGATGTGTGGAGAGAACCGACATGGATCAGCCGCCTCGCTGTCCAATTTGTCGTGTGTTTTGTCGGTCCAGTGAGTGCTTAGATCACCACACTCGTTTATCTGCAGATAATCCAACATTCTGCAGACTTAAAATATTTTGTGATAAATGTCATCATTTTGTCCCCAGAGAAAGTGATTCCGAACATAAATGTAAAGGATTGCGTTGTCCTGTCTGTCCCAGACGTTTAAATAAATTTGATGAGCACCTTTGTTACATGCGCCGGTATGTAACAAAGGAGGCGACAGATCAATATATATTTTATGACTTTGAATGTATGCAGGAGACAGGTACTCACATCCCAAATTATATTTATGCTACGACGCTGTATGGTAGCCCCTCTCGGGAGTTTGAAGGTAAATCAGCAACTCATGATTTTGTGCAATTCTTTACATCCGGTAAATTTTCTGGATATACGTTTATAGCCCACAATGCTGGAAGATACGATGCATACTTTATTGTTAAGGAACTAATTTCTGAAAAACTCTGTGTGAAATTGATATCCCGAGGCGGCCGCCTCTTGTGTGTAACACTGCCTGATTTGGAACTGAGGTTTATTGACTCCCTAAATTTCATACCGATGAAACTTAGTAAGATGCCGCAGGCTATGGGATTCTCAGGTTCAAAAGGACATTTCCCCCAGTTTTTTAACACCGAAGAAAATCAAAACTATGTGGGCCCCCTACCAGCTGTAAAATATTATGGGGTAGAGTACATGTCGCCTAGTGAGAAAGGGGAATTCATGGAGTGGTATGAGACGCAGGAAAATACAACTTTTCACTTTAAGTCTGAACTAAAGTCTTACTGTAAACAAGATGTTGAGATTCTGAGACACTCATGTGAACTTTACCGGGAGCGTGTCATGGAAATGACGCAGAAAAATGTTAAAATATACTGTAAGCGAGAAAAGAAAAAAATTGAAGTGTCCAGATGTGTTGATCCTTTTCAACTCGTAACCCTTGCATCTGTATGTAGGTCAATGTACAGGTTTAAATTTCTTCCAAAAAAGACCATTGCCATTTTACCGGGTGATAATTATCACAAGACACAAAAACGCTTTTCATCACCCGCTATACAGTGGCTCATGTAAGTATCCCACAGAGAGAACATAGCAATCCAACATGCTTTAAGAGGTGGTGAAAAACGAGTAGGAAAATATTTTTTAGACGGTTATGCCTATGTTAATGACAGACATATCGCATTCGAATTTCAGGGGTGTTTTTATCATGGGTGTCCAATCTGCTATAATGAATACGATTCAAATAAGGTCACAAACACCTCCTATGGGCAATTATATTATAATTATATTATGCCTTTTTAGCTAAAAAACGTTTTCTGCAGTGGTGTGGCTACACAGTGAGAGTCCTGTGGGAACATGAATGGAATGAAAGGATTCAAAAAGATTCTAATCTTCAATCATTTCTTCTCCAAATGGAATTCCCTACCCCTTCAGACCCCCGCGATGCTCTTTATGGGGGCCGTACTAATGCCATTAAACTTTATCACCAACTGAAACCTGGGGAGACACTACATTTCTATGATTTCACCAGCCTGTATCCATTTGTAAACAAGACTAAAACATATCCCGTTGCTCATCCACACATTATCTATGAGGGATTTGGGTTCATTAAAAATTACTTTGGTATTGCCAAAGTCAAAGTCTACCCTCCGAGGGATTTATTTTTTCCTGTTCTACCGGTAAAACTCAACAAAAAATTATTGTTTCCTCTATGCTACACATGCTCTGTAAATTCGCAGAGAGAGGAATGTACACATAGTGATGAAGAGCGGGCTCTGACAGGTACATGGTGCACTATAGAGCTTGAGATGGCCATAGAGAAAGGCTATAGGATAGCCCACATCTATGAAATTTGGGATTTTCCTAAAACCAGTGATCGACTGTTTTCTCGGTACATTAAATTACATCTTAGGGATAAGCAGGAGGCCTCAGGCTATCCCAGCTGGTGCACTGATGACAGTAAGAAACAACAGTACATCGATTCCTTTCTTGACAAAGAAGGGGTGCAGTTACGCTCTGAATATATAGGAGAGAACCCTGCTAAGAGACAGATCTCCAAACTTTTCTCAAATTCTTTATGGGGAAAGTTTACCCAGAAATCTAATTTACCATGTACCAGCATTATTAGCGATCCTGATGAACTGTTTCAACAAGTTTTGTTACCGTATTACGACGTTTCGATGTTGCATTTTATTGATGATGAAACTGCAACAATAGATTGGAAATATACAGAAGGGCACCACACCATCAACAAGAACACAAACATTTTATAGCCTGTTTTACAACAGCGTATGCCAGACTAGAGCTTTACTCTCTGCTGGACCGGCTGCAGGAAAGGTGCCTTTATCACGATACTGATTCTGTTATCTTTGTGCAGAGAGAAGGTGAGTGGAGTCCTCCTTTAGGTGATTACCTGGGGGAATTGACCAGTGAGATACCTGATGACACATCACTGAGTTTGTATCTGCCGGCCCAAAGACCTACGGATACAAACTCAACACCGGTAAAACTGTCTTAAAAGTGAAGGGAATAACATTAAATGTTGGTAATGCTCAATCTATTAATTTCAGCAGTCGAAAAGATCTTGTTCTGGACTACCAGCGTAATTCCGATTCTGAAACGCAAAAACATATTGTCGTAGAGCAGCCCGGCATTGTGAAAAATAAAAAGTTCTGGTCCGTTGAAACAAGACTTCTTCAAAAAACCCAAAAGTGTGTTTACACAAAGCGCAGACTATTAGACGATTTTACCACCGTACCATTTGGATATTAATTGTGACTCGTGATGGACCCACGTTTGCAGCATCCATTCTCGTGTATTCTAGCAGGCCCGTCTAATTCTGGAAAAAGTTACTTTGTAAAACAATTGTTACATAATATTGACGCTCATTTTTCTCATAAACCTGATAATATTGTTTGGTTTTATTCCTGCTGGCAGAAACTATATGATGAAATCTCTCTTTCTTTTCCCTTCATCAGATTTGTGGAGGGTCTGCCGCATACATTCGTAGATGATGAATTATTCCCTCCTGAAAAGGTAAATTTGACTATTGTTGATGATCTCATGGAGAGTGCTAGTGATCACTGCGAAATAGGACAAGCATTTACCAAGTATGTCCACCACAGAAACCTCAGCATTTTCTACCTGGCACAAAACATATTTTGTCAAGGAAAGAAAAGCCGCACGATAAATTTAAACACAAACTACATGGTCCTTTTTAATAACCCTCGGGATCAATTGCAAATTGTGACACTAGCGCGACAAATGTATCCAGGAAAACACGCCATTTCTTAGAAGCTTTTGAGGATGCCACGCGGGTGCCTTATGGGTATTTGTTGCTAGACTTAAGAGCGGATACCCCTGAGGATCTTCGCTTGAGGACGGGCCTGTTTCCTCCAGCGTTACCAGCTGTGTATGTTCAAAAGAAAAATACTTCTAAAAAGTGAATTTTAAACAAAATCAGACATTCTACACTGCGACCATAGTGTTGTAAAGATGTCGGAGAGAATACGGCGTAACTGGAAGCTCTTAAAAACACTGGTGAAGGCCCCACCTTCTATCAGAAAATCTATTTTGTGCAATGCGAGTCATGATTTAATTACAGCTGTAGGGGAGATTGCATTAAACATCTTAAAAGGTCGAATCCCTCTGAAAGAGCGACAAAAAAAATACTAAAAAAGTGGCGAAAAGCTATAAAAACCATGAGTAATAAATCTCACAGCATAAAGAAAAAGAAGCAGCTACTAAAGCAGACTGGCGGCTTTATAGGTCCTCTTTTAGGCTTTGCAATCCCAATAATAACAAGCCTGCTTGCCGGCAAATAATGGAACATACCGAGAAAATGTATCTTGTTCCCAAGCAGGAGCTAATCAAACTTCGGCCCCCTATCACAGACATTCGCCAAAGCGTTATCCAACGTCTTGATGGTGAAATTAGTGAGATTTTACAGCGTCGTGACATGCCGGATGACGTGAAAATTAAAAAATATAGTGATGTACTGCAGAGATACTTCGTTCATGCTAAACAAGATGCTAACGAACTATCAACTTTAAAGATCATTAACACTCCAGAATCTGATCACCAACAATTGTCAAATTCACCCGTTGATAAAAGCCCCGCTGTCAATGAAATTGTAAGTCATGTAAATCCACGATATAAAAAGAATGCAGAACTTCTACTAAACAAGATGTTGCAAAACACAAATATTACATCGTGGAATGATAAAAGTGAGTTTATTTTCAAAGGAACTATAATACCCGGCTCTAATATGCTGGATTTGGTGCGTAACACAACTCAGAGCCATGCCCTAACTGGCCGGAATTTACCAAGGGGCTGGAATACATTTATGCACGCTATGGCCGAGTTAAATATGCCATCCACAGTTGTGGGCAATTCCGCAACTAGAGTCCATTTAGATAAATTAAAAATGCCCATGAATGAAACTGATGGCGTGTATAATCCTCGAGCCCTATCCACCCCCAGTCGGGCGATCCATCCTTTACACTTCTCACCATTAGGTATCACACAAGGTCCACTGATGCCTAAAAAAAGTACTGTTCCATTACTACAGTCCATGTGGCTCACTATGTAACATTGGTTCTGTCCAATTGTAATGCATTAAATTATTATATAAGAAATGTGATGTATATATTTATAATATTAAATATACAAATTGTTATATATGAATGTAACGCTTTTTGTAACACTTTATACTGTCCTGTATTATATATATTTTGATTTGATTAACTGCAGTGCAGTGTGATAAATAAAATGTAATTGAATGTACTTCTAAAATGACAGTGTAAATGTCAAATGTAATGCTTTATAAAATGTATTTGATTGTTGTTCAATAAACACTATTATATTTTTCATAAAAATGGCGTCTCTCATTTTTATTTACAATTCGAATAAAATGTTTCCTTTATTAAAATATTCACCATATAAATAATATACCCATTGAATCGATACTAATTAAAGTATAAAATGTCTATAAAAGGCAAACATTTGATTCCTTTATTAAAATATTGGCCATATACATAATATGCCCAATGAACCGATACTAATTAAAGTAAAAAAAAAGATATAAAAGGGTCCTTTATTGGTCATATAAAAGCGTATCAAACACAATCTTTTATATCAAACAATAGCGATTGATATAAAAGTGATTCAATCACGATCCTTTTATTCTACTTTTATTCTACTTTATTAAAAAGGCCTATAAAAGAGAAAATAATTGGACATATAAATATTTTATCCTATAATACCTTTTTATATACAATTTGATATCAAATTGTATAAAAGGGGCGTGTTTGATACACTTTGATAGGGGCGTGGTACCTGTCAGATTTCTTTTTGACAAGTAATACAGCCCCCTTACTACTGATGTCGAAAGTAGGGATGATGGCATGTTTGGGTTCGGCCGAACTACAGTTAAAAGTTTGTTTACGTATTTGAACTTGACCCTGAATCCAAACCCAATAGAAGTCAATGGCGACCCGAACTTCAGTGCTTTAAAACGGCTATAAAATGGTCATAGTAAGGGCCAGGGGACTGCAAAGGGAAACCAAATGGGTGTAAGATCAGGACAATCGCACAGTGCACAAGTTGTCATTTTTTGGACAGGGTTCTTGCCCTGCCCTCTCTGGATTAATTGTATGTGGCCTCCTTTTGGATCTGGGAGGGATATTTATACCCACTCTGAACCAGGATTCTCTGTCAGTTATACTTTCGTTCTGCCTGTGTGTCTGACCCCCTGGTGTGCGTGTGCATACTGCATTTGTTTGACTGCTTTCTGTGTATGACCTGGATTTTTTACTCTCTCCGCACTGTACCTTTTCTATTAAAGCTTAAAACTTTAATAAGTTTGAACCTTGTTGCTCTAAAGATCCCATAGCCTTATAGTGTGTTATCCTGGTGATTGGCAGACAATAGTAGTAGTATTTCTGGGACTCATCGCCCGTGTATTCGGTGAGTGGTGGCAGTGTGTATGAACCGGGGTGTGTGGTCTGTGTCAGGGTGTGATTTATTGTCCCATTGCAGCATAGGACTGAGGTTGAATGCTGAACTGAGTGAGAGGAGATAGAGTAACCCTTGCAGGTGCAACCCCAAGGCACGTGCTTGTCACAAACCCGATTCTCAGCACGTGACTTGGGGTTGCAAGTCACACTGCTGCTACTAATGTTTTTGCATTGACAACTCAACGTTCCTGGGGTTGAAAGTCTATTACTGCAATGCACACTGGTTGCATCACTAGAATCCTGGGGGGAACCACTCTTAAGATTGTCTACAAGCGTGTTTTGATACTCCAACATGCGCATGCTCCTTTCCAGAGGGGGAAGCATTCGGCAAAATTTACTCTTGTACTATGGATCTAACAACCTTGCAACCTAGTACTTAGCACAATAACCAGGGCCATATTTGCCACTAGGCACTTGAGGGCAGGTGCCTAGGGTGGGAGGATGGGGGGGCCTGAGCATGTAGTTGTTTTTTTTTTCTGAAGATAGGGGCGGCAGAGTGGCGGTCAGTACATGTGCTGCTGGTGCGGTGTCAACTCTCCCTACTCCCTTCTGACAAACAGTGACATGATGTCACGAAATGCGACTGGCCCTGCGTGACGTGACCCGACAATCGGTCAGTCACCAAAACAACTGGACAAACAAGGGGACACCGGGGACACAATTACAACGGTGGGCCCTGGTATAGGGAAAGGGACACCTCCTGCACTCTGCTGCGGCTGAGTCCTAGACAAACCTGACGTCCCTATACGGATTCTTTCAAATTGTCGCCGAGCAGGATACCTTGTCCCTCACTTACCCTGCACCTATCCCTCACTCGGGAATTGGTAACTGCAGACACTGGTCCCACCGCTGCACTAATAAAACACCAAGGGGAGATACAACAGACAAGGTTAAACAAAACAACAATTAGCTTTCTCTGCTGCCAATGCACCGTGCAGCAAAGTAAGCCTCCTGAACTCAGCTTTCAGCAGAACCACCACTGCTCCTGACAAGCTGAACCACCACTGCACCAGGTTGCTCCAGTGTTCACCACGGTTGGTATCCAAAAAGGACCTGTCATAACCAACAGTCAGCTGATGCACCAGGTGACCTTATATAGGAAGGTGGGAGTGGTCATTACCAGAACACGCAGACTAACTAAACATGTAGTAACAGCAGTGGCCACCGGGGGGAAAAACTAATATTAATCCCCGATGGCCAGAAGGGAAAAAAGTTTATATGTGAGCAGCCCAAACTGACAGATCCAAAAATGGATCGTGACTAGTGTTGAGCGATACCATCCGATATCATGAAACATCGGATCGGATTGGATCGGACCGATACCCAAAAAGTATCGGATATCGCCGATTCCGATACCGGAAACCAATGCAAGTCAATGGGACAGAAATACCGGAATTAAAAAAACCCTTTCTTTCCTTGTTGGTTAATTCTACATAAAGAAAAACAATTAATAATAATGTAGAACGTATTGGGGAGGTGGAGGAGACATTAAAGGCATAGAGGTTTAGCCCAATCAAATGGAATAGCAGGAATATTTTTTTTTTTAAAGACGTTCGGAGTTACAAAGATATTGACTATGTTAACCTTTTTTATATTTTGTCAGATATGTATGTTTCACTACTTTCATGCTCTTCACCTTCTTTTTTACTTCTGCCACACTTTCTCCTTCATGATCCTCAGCAGCAGCAGCAGCATCTTTTTCATCAACTTCTTCTTCACCTTATTCATCTTCTTCTTCTTCACCTTCTTCCTATTATTCTTTTTTTTTCATTCTTCATATTCTCCTTATTCAACTATTCTTCTTCTTCATATTCTACTTCTTCATTTTCTTCCTATTCTTCTTCTTCATCATATTCTTATTTGTGACAGTCATTCCTGGAGTTGTTATCTATAAAAGTTTGAAGATTACACCTTCCGTTCTGCCTGTCACAAAAGATTTACAACAGGATTTGTCCGCATTCAGTTTGGCCTGCAGTAGCAGGCATTTTCCAGGGGCACCACGAGGAGGAACGGACTCACCCCCATACACTGCTTAGTCTTCTTCTGCTTATAATTTAGAAAATATGTTTTGCTCTGATTTTTAGTCTTATGGTTAATGTTCTTCTGCTTTTTGTTCTTCTGCTTCTTGGTCTTCTGTCTCTTGTTGTTCTGTATCTTGGTGGTTGTCTTCATGTTCTTTGTCCTCTTGGTCATCTTCTTCAGGGTCATCTTTTTGATCTTCTTTGGGGTGGTCTTCCGGGTCGTCGTCTTCAGGGTCATCGTTTTCGTGGTCGTCGTCTTCTTCGGGGTGGTCTTCAGGGTCGTCGTCTTCAGGATCGCCGTCAGGGAGATCCAGAGTGATAACCAAAAACCATTTCCAAAAGCTTGAACTTGGAAATGTAGCAGAAGGTACAAGAAGCCTGAGGAACTGCCGAGAACCAGCTGACGGTACTGGAACTCGATTGGCTAGCAGAAGGAACAAGAGCCAATAGCACTACCGAGGACCAGCTGACGGTGCTGGAACCCAGAGGGGCAGCAGAAGGAACAAGAGCCAATGGCACTACCAAGGACCAGCTGACAGTGCTGGAACCTGGTTACTAAGCAGGAGGTACCTGTGCTAGAAAGCACTACCAAGGACCAGCAGACGTTGCTGGAACTCGGATACCAAGAAGGAGGCACCTAAGCCAAAGGCACTGCCGAGAACCAGCTGACGGTACTGGAACCCGGATGGGTAGCAGAAGGTACCCATGAAAAACAAAATTGCAAGGCCGTGAGCCGGCCGCAGTCACCGAAACCCACAGTCCTACAGGGGGTGCTTGTCCTATTGGCACTACGGAACCAGCCTTTGTTGCCAGATCCCGCAGCCCACATAGGAAGCCCATAAACTGCAGGCACCATAGACTCGGCTAACCTGACCGCAATACAACAGGAAAGCGTATTGGTGGCAAAGTGACATTGACACTACCCGGAAACAGCAGGCGTGCTGGAACCAGGCTGGGCAGGAGGGAGTACCCATGCCAAAGACACTGCCGATAACCAGCTGACGGTGCTGGAACCTGGATGGGTAGCAGAAGCTGCAAGAGCCAATGGAACTAGCGAGGACCAGGTAACGGTGCTGCAACCCGGAGGGGCAGCAGAAGGAACAAGAGCCAATGGCACTACCAAGGACCACCTGACGGTGCTGGAACCTGGTTACTAAGCAGGAGGTACCTGTACTAGAAAGCACTACCAAGGACCAGCAGACGCTGCTGGAACTCAGATACCGAGAAGGAGGCACCTAAGCCAAAGACACTGCCGATAACCAGCTGACGGTGCTGGAACCCGGAGGGGTAGCAGAAGCTGCAAGAGCCAATGGAACTAGCGAGGACCAGCTGACAGTGCTGGAACCCGGAGGGGCAGCAGAAGGAACAAGAGCCAATGGCACTACCAAGGACCAGCAGACGTTGCTGGAACTCGGATACCAAGAAGAAGGCACCTAAGCCAAAGGCACTGCCGAGAACCAGCTGACGGTACTGGAACCCGGATGGGTAGCAGAAGGTACCCATGAAAAACAAAGTTGCAAGGCCGCAAGCCGGCCGCAGTTACCGAAACCCACAGTCCTACAGGGGGTGCTTGTCCTATTGGCACTACGGAACCAGCCTTTGTTGCCAGATCCCGCAGCCCACATAGGAAGCCCATAAACTGCAGGCACCATAGACTCGGCTAACCCGACCGCAACACGACAGGACAACGTATTGGTGGCAAAGTGACATTGACACTATCCGGAAAAAGCAGGCGTGCTGGAACCAGGCTGGGCAGGAGGGAGTACCTGTGCCAAAGACAATGCCAGGAAACAGCTGGCGGTGCTGGAACCCAGGGAAAATACTACAAACAGAGGAGACAGAGGCCTAATTGGAGCAAGTTTAAAATCTCTAGTTGTGTGAGTGTGGACAGAGCAGGAGAAATTGCCGGACACACAGCTTGGGATCAGATGACATTTCTGAACCCCAACAACACTGGAGCATATGTTGACTGTGCAGACGGCACTTCTGAGCAGCAACTGGCGATGTTGGAGCACAGGGTCAATCAGGGTGTAGGCTGAGGCCTAATTTCATCAAGTTTAATATGTGTTGTAGACTACTACTGATTATAAACGTGCTCCAATTAGGCCTCTGACTCCACTCTGTCTCTAGTATTTACCCTGGCCTCCAACACCGCCAGTTACTGCTCAGAAGTGCCGTCAGAAGTGGGAATGTGGACAGAGCAGGAGACATTGCCGGACACACATCAGGGGATCAGCTGACGTTACTGAACCCCAGTAACACAGGAACAAGTGTTGATTGTGCAGACGGCACTTCTGGCGGTGTTGGAGGCCAGGGTAAATACTAGAGATAGAGTGGAGCCAGAGGCCTAATTGGAGCAAGTTTGAAATCAGTAGTAGTGTTACTCTGGAGGCAGCAGTAGACATTGCCGGACACACAGCAGGGGAGCAGCTGGCGTTACTGAACCCCACTAACACTGGAGCATGTGTTTTTCTCTGTGCAGACGGCATGTCTGAGCAGCAACTGGCGGTGTTGGAGCCCAGGTTCAATCAGGGTTTAGGCTGAGGCCTAATTGGAGCAAGTTTTATATCTGATGTAGTTTGAATGTGGAGGCAGCAGGAGACTTTGCCGTCCACACAGCAGGGGAGCAGCTGGCGTTACTGAACCCCACTAACACAGGAGCTAGTGTTTTTCTCTGTGCAGATGGCACTTCTGAGCAACAACTGGCGGTGTTGGAGCCCAGGGATTACAGTTCAGGTGGTAGAAACATGAACACAACAGGAGATCTGGCTACTGTTGCCAACCAATTATTTATTCTGGAAGAGGACTGGCAAATTCCGGCGAGATCCAGGCCTTGTTCATTTTCAGAAAAGTAAGCCGGTCAACGCTATCGGAGGATAGTCGTGTGCGACGGTCTGTTAGTACACCAACTGCGGCACTAAAGACGCGTTCCGATAATACACTAGCAGCAGGGCAAGCCAGCACCTGCAATGCATACTGGCTAAGCTCTGTCCATGTATCCAGCTTAGAGACCCAAAGCTTGAAGGGGGAAGAGCCATCTTGGAGTACACTGACAGGGCAAGACATGTAGTCTGTCACCATGTGATGGAAACGTTGCCTCCTGTTGACTGGAGCCATCTGTGATGGTGTAGACATTTGTGGCGGGCACACAAAACTTTGCCACATTTGGGCCATACTGGTCTTGCCTTGTGCTGAGGCGCTGCCTCTGCTCCCTCTTTGTGTAGAGCTTCCTCCACTGCCTCGAGGCACAGAGTTGCTTTGTAAAGCACTAGCAGCACTGCTCTCGGATGGAATGGAGAACATGATAGAATGCACCAGTGTGTCTTGGTACTCCCGCATTTTACGCTCCCGGTTGAATGGTGTTATGAGGATTTGTAAGTTGTCCCGGTAGCGAGGATCTAGGAGGGTGTACACCCAATAATCAGCCGTGTTGAGAATGTGGGTGATGCGGCGGTCGCTTCTCAGGCACTGCAGCATGAAACCAACCATGTGCTGCAGACTCCCAACTGCCCAAGAAACGCTGTCCCCTGCTTGAAGCGTCATCTCTGCCTGCTCTGCATCACCCCACCCTCGCTCTACATACTGACTACTAGATCATTGTGTACTTCCCTCCTCTAGAGAGATGTCTTCCTCCTCCATTGACTCCTCCTCATCCTCCTCACAAAGTGTCCCCTGCCTAGGCCTTTGTGAGGAACCATGTTGCGTAGACTGTCCAGAAGCATATGGCATTTGTGACTCCTCATCCTCCACCTCTTCAAAACCTCCTCCCTTAGTGCTTGCAGTGTTTTTTGAAGCAGGCAGATAAGGGTGACAGTCATGCTGACTAGTGTATCATCTGCACTCGCCATCCGCGTGGAATCATCGAAGGCACGCAAAACGTGGCAGATGTCCTTCATAGAGGCCCATTCAGTGGAGCTGAAGTGTGACCGGCGCACAGTGCGACTTGTTAGCGCCTGATGCAGCTGGTACTCCATTACTGCTGCCTGCTGCTCACACAACCGCTCCAACATATGTAATGTTGAAATCCACCTGGTGGGTAGGTCACATATGATGCGATGTTCCGGAAGGCGGAATCGGTGCTGCAGAGCTGCAATGCGCAATCTTGCCATGCTGGAACGCCGCGAGTGAGCGCACTCTATGCGGACCTTGTGCAGCAGTGCATCAAGATCCGGATAGTCCCTCAGAAAGCTTTACATGACCAAGTTGAGCACATGTGCCAGACATTGGATGTGAGTGTTGTTGCCCAGGCCCAGAGCTGCCACCAGATTTCGGCCATTGTCACACACTACCAAACCTGGCTGGAGATTCGCTGGCACAAACCACAAGTCGCTCTCCTGCTTGATGGCATTCCAGAGCTCCTGCACTGTGTGGCTTCGATTCCCCAAATAAATTAATTTCAGTACGGCCTGTTGACGTTTGGCCACGGCTGTGCTCATATAGGTGGTAACAGGCTCCTGCAGCGCTGATTCAGAGGAACTGGAGTATGAGGAGGAGTCAATGTGTACAGACTGGATTCCTGCAATCCTTGGAGTTGGCAGAACACGTACAGCGCCACTCTCAAGATCTGTACCCGGCTCCACAACATTGACCCAATGGGCAGTGAGGGAAAGGTATCGTTCCTGTCCATGGTTACTGGTCCACGCATCGGTGGTCAGGTGGACCTTGCTACTGATGGCGTTTAGTAGCGCATGTTTAATTTTTCCCTCCACATGCTTTTGCAGGGCAGGGATGGCTTGCCTGCTGAAATAAAACCGGCTGGGCACAGTGTATAGTGGGACTGTCAATGCCATGAAGTTACGGAAGGTGTCAGTCTCCACCAGTCTGAATGAGAGCATTTCAAGGGCCAGTAGTTTTGCAATGCCAGCATTCAGAGCCTTTGCTCAGGGATGGTTTGCCGAGTATGGCCGCCTTTACTCCCATGCCTGTGCTACCGATGGCTGTAGAGTGGCATGGGAGTGTCAGGATGACAGGGAACGTGGTGCTGTGGGTGGAAGAGCCTACAACACGAGCTGAAGAGGTGGTAGGTGGTGCTGTAGGTTGGCCTATATCTTCAGTGTGTCTTTGTAACTCCACCACGTGCTTGGTCCGCACATGTTTCCACATATTTGTGGTATTTAGGTTGCTGACACTTTTCCCTCTTTTAACTTTCTGATTACACAGCTTGCATTTGACAAAGCAAATGTCATCTGCAACTGTGTCAAAAAAGGACCAGGCACTGCAAGTCCTGGGAGCACCCGTTTTGTGTTTTGGTAGAGGAATGCTCCTAACGGGTGCCAAAGTGGAGGCTAGAGGCAACCAAGTCTGCCCCCTCCCTCTCCCTCCTGTTTTGGCCGTTTGGGGAATCTCTTCCTCAGAGCTGCTCCCACCACCTTCCTGTTCATCACGCCATGATGGGTCAAGGACCTCATCATCTACACTCCCCTCTTCAAACACCTGCTTCTCCTGGGTAGTCTCGCCAGCACAGTACGCACCAGAAAGTGGCACCTGAGTCTCATCGTCTGATGCGTACTGAGGTGTGCTGACCATAGGCACTGGCCCACCCGCCTCTTCAGATTCAGAGGGGCAAAGCAGTTGCGCATCACTGCATACTCCCTCTTCTTCACATTCTAGAAGGCTGCTTGGCTGGCCCCCTGTTTCCAAGCCAAGCGATTCAGAGAACAGAAGTAGACATGGCTCATGTCCAGGGCTGTCTGACTGCTTGGGCAATTTGGCAGTTGGTGAAGAGACAGATGGTTGCTCTTCAATGCTCTGCCCCTGAGAGGATGTGGAAGTAATTGAAGTCGATGCGTTAGCTGCCATCCATCCGACAACGGCTTCAATTTGTTCGGCCCGCAGCAGTGGGGTACGGCGAGGTCCTACAAAGCTGCGCATAAAGGACTGTTGCCTGGTAAAACTGGGGGATGCTGAGTCACTGGTGCCCGCAGCAGGCACAGAATCCCCACGACCTCTCCCTGCTGAAACTCCACGCCCACGACAACATGCCTTACTCCCTGCCTTCTTCATCTTGGTAGACTGATAAAGATAGGCAGAAAAGTACAAAGGGGGGGCTTAGTGTGCTTATTCCTGAATAGCTGCTAACAGGTATAAGAAACACTAATTTTATAAAGTGTGTGGACTACACTTTAATATGAGCTAATGTGGCCTACACAACTGTCAAGTGGAGTGTTTGGTGAACTTTATTTACGTGTTTTTTTCAAAAAAACAAAAAGGATGTGACCAAAGATGTGAAAGCGATAGTATCACAAACTTTTTGGAGCTATTACAATGCAGAAAGGTAACCTACAATGCAATAGATGAGGCTCCAAAAAATAGGCTAATACTAATCTGGCTGCGGCTGCAGGGCACAAGCCAGCAAAAAGGCTCCTCTATCTACTCCTAAATAGTGTTTGCAACCAACCAATGTAGATGGATATGGATGGAAGCACACTAATAGGAGAAAAAAATCAGGAAAAATGAGCTGCAATAAAACAAAAAAAGGACTATGTATGAGGCAGTGACGCACGCTGAGCGGACTACAACCAGAGGTGACTGCAGAACACACTACAACATGAGCTGCACTCACACACAGAGACCTCACAGACAGCCATGAACAGTGCAGAGAACTGGGCACTAGCACTGAAAGGCTGCAGAAAGGCTCCGCTGTCTACTCCTATAGTGTTTGCAACCAATGTAGATGGATATGGATGGATGCACCCTAATAGGAGAATTAATGAAAAATGAGCAGCAATAAAACAAAAATATGTATGAGGCAGTGACGCACGTGTGGCGCACCTGAGGCTCAGTCGCCACAGAGGTACTGCACCTTCTCCTAACATGTGGTACCCCACCATCCTGGTAAGTTGGGAACTCCTTTCCAAGCTCCAACACTCGCACCCCACACAACAGGGTAGTTCTGCACAACCACATAGCAGCTCAGTGCTTAGAGAGTAGCAGAGCACCTTTGGTGGTTCCCTGCATGGAACACTGGATGTGCTGGGAGGTGGGTGGAGTTCAGATCCATATAAAAGATTGGGAAGGTTTAGAATTACAGATCAGATCAGTCTGAGAGGTCAGTCTGACAGGAAGTCAGTCGGGAAGGAAGCCACTCGGAGAGGAGTGGGGATACCTGGAAGAAGGGATGGAGGAAGGAGTGCTGCAGCTGCCTCAGTGACCTGAGCCAGCTGGCACGGGAAAGAGAACAGAAGGAGAAAGACGTAGAACTGCAACCTAAGCTTCCATAAGAGAGAGAGACAAGTACAGAACGAACGAGTAGAGAGAACAGAGAGGAGACGTGGGTTGGAAGAGGAACCCTGCCTATAGGTTCTCAGCGCAATGCCGGGGCCCGGTCCCCGAGGTTGTATGGACACTTATGGTTCTGCAGCAGACACCGATGGGAGTAGTTGGCTGTAAATGCACTACTCCCATCTAAGACTTGAGGCACAACAGCAACACAGATAGAGAGCCGGGAGTGAGGTGTCCCCGAAGCAGGCTACAGCTGTCTGCCATGCAAGTAGAGTTCTAGGAACATCTGTCAGGAGGCATTCCAGGGTCACTAAGTACTGGAGTGCTTCACACCACAAGGCGCATTGGCGGAGTCGTTCAGAAAGGTACATGTTGGCGGAGTGTTGGAGAGGAGAGTCCTGACTTGCCCGGGCAGTTGATTGAGTCTCTGCCCCGGAGGACACGGCACGGAGGCAGGCACCAGTGTGTACTATGGACTGTGAGTAAAGCTCTGAAACTGCAAGCCCTTGTGTCCTCCATTCATTTGTGCACTAACACCTTCAGCACCGATACATCTGGGTACCAGCATCCATACCATTCTGCGCCTCTCCTCATCCATTGCACCTACACTGCCCTGGAACTACAGCTCCACCTGTGGGGAGCTACATCATCTTTGCTGCACCACACCATCAGTCCCAGCAGATCTGCATGCAGCGTCGGCTTCACACCTCCCTTGCCGAACACCACAGGTGGCGTCATGAACTATTACATTAACCACAAACTACCATTGAATTGGGTGCCCAGGGCCACGGACCGGGTCAACGCTGCTGTGACACGCATCCCCCTGACACCGGCCCGGTACCAAGTACCCCACAGCCCTGGGAGGGCGACCCAATTTTGGCGTCACGAACAGGATGACGAGACCCAATACCATCGGGTTCTGTGCGCCTGAGATTTATTGGACTTTGCACTTTTGAGGATGTTCAGAAGACCTGATTTGATGGACTGTGAAATGGACATTGGAAATGGCCGCTGGCGCAGAGATGAAGAGATGGGAGGTCCTAGGAAAAGACCGCTAAGAGTCTTGGGCCTCCCCTGCATGAATTACTATGTGACAGCTACATGGCCCACCCCCCGAGGGGTTCATATACTGGCTTGGTATGGAGGCGCTGGAAGAAGACGCTGCCCCCGGAAGGAGGGGCAGGAGAAGCCAGTGGCGGGAAAGGGGCCGAGGCAGGAAGAGCAACGCCAGAACGCCATTTTGGAGAGAGAGGGAAGGAGGCCTCGAGAGCGCCCGGAGGTGGAAGCAGATCTCCCTGGCGCCATGGCTGAAGGCTTCAACCCGATCTCTGAGATGTACCGCCAGCGGCTGGAGGATGAGATTATCCAGCTGACGCGCGGCCTGCGACTGAGGCAGGAAGCGCTATGGACACTAAACTGGCAGTGCACTCGGGAGGGGCCTACACCTGCAGTACCCGCTACACCGGTAATCGCCGCTGCTGCAATGGATTCTATCCCAGCAGACTCTGTGGAGCCTGCCGCCGCCATCACCTCACCGGAGAAGTCACCGGAGACCCCGGGAGCAGAGGCCGTGCTCTTGCCTGGGCCAGACGCAGCAGCGCAGGTCCCACCGGAGGCCCCCGCAGATCCGGAGCCACCATTAGCTCCACCGCCGTCCCCGGTGTCCCAACGGGCTGCGCCCAACGCCACCGCGCCTGCACCGGAGCAGAGGCCGCACCGCCGGGAAGTACCAGGTATATACACCGGCCCTCCTATTGTGTTACCCTCTGAATTCACGTTGTCAGAGGCGGGACTGCTGCAACTCGAGATGGGGCAGTTGGAAGAGTCAGCTGGGGGCCCTAGCCAGACGGAGATGGGGATGTGGAGGCGAGCTTTACTAAGAAGGGTACGGCTGGAACAGGCATGCACAATCCGACATCTCTATGGCTTGGAGGAATCTAGGTCACTTTGGAATAGTGGCATTGACATCCCCTTGCCGGAAAGCCCCCGCCTAGCCGCCTATCAGCGCCGACAAGCTGCGGAGTCTCTCGGTACTAGGCCTCATACTAGAATAGTGGAACCACCTATTGCTGAAGAACAGTTGATGGGCATTGAGATGCATTATGGGTTCCCTTTGCCACAGCTGCAAGGTCCTTTAGCAAGAAACCAGAATCAAGATGAAGACATGACCTCTGGTAGCAGTTCCAGTTCAGCTTCCAGAACCCCAGGAGGGGATAACTAGAAAATTTTATACAAATCTCATTACCCAGGAGGGTTTAGTTGCACCAGTTGTGCCCCATTTTCGGTTATCATGTTTTGTTGTTTCTGGTAGCACTTTTGTTGCCTAGTTTTTGATTGGCAGCGTTCCTTCATTTGAACTACAGTGATCATGAACTTGGAGTGTATCACAAACTCTTTTGTAAATAGTTTGCACCTCTTTAGGTGCTCTCTCTTGGTTTTACATAAAAGATACTTTGCGAAGATGATGTTTTACATAAGAGACACTTTGCGAACATGATGTTTTGCATAGACACTTTTCGAAGATGATGTTTACCTCAAAAGACACTGCAAGAAATCCCGGCTGGGAGCGGTGTCCAGCACTTACAAGAATCTTTGAACTGTTTTATAGTAAAGTATTTGATAATGTGTTTTATTAAGAGTATTAGTAACTGAGAAATGGCTTTTATATAAGAATTAGGAATGTCTGATATAGCCGAAGCAGGAAACAGCTGTCTGCCGTGCAAGTAGAGTTCTAGGAACATCTGTCAGGAGGCATTCCAGGGTCACTAAGTACTGGAGTGCTTCACACCACAAGGCACATTGGCGGAGTCGTTCAGAAAGGTACATGTTGGCGGAGTGTTGGAGAGGGGAGTCCTGACTTGTCCGGGAGGTTGATTGAGTCTCTGCCCCAGAGGACACGGCACGGAGGCAGGCACCAGTGTGTACCATGGACTGTAAAGTAAAGGTAAGTAAAGGTTTGAAACTGCAAGTCCTGGTGTCCTCCATTCATTTGTGCACTAACACCTTCAGCACCGATACATCTGGGTACCAGCATCCATACCATTCTGCGTCTCTCCTCATCCATTGAACGTACACTGCCCTGGGACTACAGCTCCACCTGTGGGGAGCTACACCATCTTTGCTGCACCACACCATCAGTCCCAGCAGATCTGCATGCAGCGTCGGCTTCACACCTCCCTTGCCGAACACCACAGGTGGTGTCACGAACTATTACATTAACCACAAACCACCATTGATTTGGGTGCCCAGGGCCACGGACCGGGTCACCGCTGCTGTGACACATCCCCCCTGACACCGGCCCGGTACCGAGTACCCCACAGCCCTGGGAGGGCGACCCACACACTGAACGGCCTACAACCAGAGGTGGCTGCAGGACACACTACAGCATGAGCTGCACTCACACAGACCTTGCAGACACTGTGAACAGCGCTGCAAGGCAAAAGAAAGCTACAGTGATTGATAATGTAGCCTGGGTAAAGCACAATATTATATGGCAAATCGCTACCTCTAACTGTCCCTCACAGTCTTCAACAGCAGCCTGTCCCTAACTGAATTCACAGCAGAGTGACCAGAAATGGCGGCTGCAGCGGTTTTTATAGTGCATCATGACATCATTTCAGCAGCCAATCACAGCCATGCCATTAGATAACATGCCTACATGCCTAACAGGATATGCCCACACTTCTGAGGATCCCCATTGGCTGAATCAAATCAAACTGGCTCATAGCATTATGGGAACTTCCGATTCCGGTATTCGATATGCAAAAAGTATCGGAACTCAGTATCAGAATGCTCAACACTAATCGTGACACATGATTTGTGCATGCATCCTTGCCCAGTCACGGCCTACCTTCATGCCCGGCCGGAAGGTGACTGTGTTACCTAAGTTACCCTGCTACGACTACCAGTCCACTTACCGGGAGTGTGTGGGGCTGAAGTGAATCGGCGGCGCCTGGCTGTCTCTCAACCTGGCTGGGACACTGTCGCATATGTCTGGCCTGGGACTCACAGCGGCAGAGCAGTACACGTCGTCAGTAAGTAAACATGATCTCCCTCCCGCACGCTGCCTGCTGCACGGCTCTGTCAGTGACTCACCACTTCCCTCAGACTCCTCAGCCTCGTTTCTGCCTGAAGGCTGGAGCTGGAGCACACACAGCAGCAGCAGCACTGGCAATGTTTGCTCCCAGACAGTCCCAGATAGAGTGAATGGTAGCGGCAGCAGCAGCACTGGCAATGTTTGCTCCCAGACGGTCCTAGATAGAGAGAATGGTAGCGGCAGCAGCAGCACTGGCAATGTTTGCTCCCAGACAGTCCCAGATAGAGTGAATGGTAGCAGCAGCAGCAGCAGCACTGGCAATATTTGCTCCCAGACGGTCCTACATAGAGTGAATGGTAGCGGCAGCAGCAGCACTGGCAATGTTTGCTCCCAGACGGTCCCAGATAGAGTGAATGGTAGCGGCAGCAGCAGCACTGGCAATGTTTGCTCCCAGACGGCCCCAGATAGAGTGAATGGTAGCGGCAGCAGCAGCACTGGCAATGTTTGCTCTCAGACGGCCCCAGATAGAGTGAATGGTAGCGGCAGCAGCAGCACTGGCAATGTTTGCTCCCAGACGGTCCCAGATAGAGTGAATGGTAGCGGCAGCAGCAGCACTGGCAATGTTTTCTCCCAGACGGCCCCAGATAGAGTGAATGGTAGCGGCAGCAGCAGTACTGGCAATGTTTGCTCCCAGACGGCCCCAGATAGAGTGAATGGTAGCGGCAGCAGCAGCACTGGCAATGTTTGCTCCCAGACGACCCCAGATAGAGTGAATGGTAGCGGCAGCAGCAGCACTGGCAATATTTGCTCCCAGACGGTCCTACATAGAGTGAATGGTAGCGGCAGCAGCAGCACTGGCAATGTTTGCTCCCAGACGGTCCCAGATAGAGTGAATGGTAGCGGCAGCAGCAGCACTGGCAATGTTTGCTCCCAGACGGCCCCAGATAGAGTGAATGGTAGCGGCAGCAGCAGCACTGGCAATGTTTGCTCTCAGACGGTCCCAGATAGAGTGAATGGTAGCAGCAGTACTGGCAATGTTTGCTCCCAGACGGCCCCAGATAGAGTGAATGGTAGCGGCAGCAGCAGCACTGGCAATGTTTGCTCCCAGACGACCCCAGATAGAGTGAATGGTAGCGGCAGCAGCAGCACTGGCAATGTTTGCTCCCAGACGACCCCAGATAGAGTGAATGGTAGCGGCAGCAGCAGTACTGGCAATGTTTGCTCTCAGACGGTCCCAGATAGAGTGAATGGTAGCAGCAGTACTGGCAATGTTTGCTCCCAGACGGTCCCAGATAGAGTGAATGGCAGCAGCAGCACTGGCAATGTTTGCTCCCAGACGGTCCCAGATAGAGTGAATGGTAGCGGCAGCAGCAGCACTGGCAATGTTTGCTCCCAGACGGTCCCAGATAGAGTGAATGGTAGCAGCAGTACTGGCAATGTTTGCTCCCAGACGGTCCTAGATAGAGTGAATGGTAGCGGCAGCAGCAGCACTGGCAATGTTTGCTCCCAGACGGTCCCAGATAGAGTGAATGGTAGCAGCAGTACTGGCAATGTTTGCTCCCAGACGGTCCCAGATAGAGTGAATGGTAGCGGCAGCAGCAGCACTGGCAATGTTTGCTCCCAGACGGTCCCAGATAGAGTGAATGGTAGCAGCAGTACTGGCAATGTTTGTTCCCAGACGGTCCCAGATAGAGTGAATGGTAGCGGCAGCAGCAGCACTGGCAATGTTTGCTCCCAGACGGCCCCAGATAGAGTGAATGGTAGCGGCAGCAGCAGCACTGGCAATGTTTGCTCCCAGACAGTCCCAGATAGAGTGAATGGTAGCGGCAGTAGCAGCACTGGCAATGTTTGCTCCCAGACAGTCCCAGATAGAGTGAATGGTAGCGGCAGTAGCAGCACTGGCAATGTTTGCTCCCAGACAGTCCCAGATAGAGTGAATGGTAGCGGCAGCAGCAGCACTGGCAATGTTTGCTCCCAGACGGTCCTACATAGAGTGAATGGTAGCGGCAGCAGCAGCACTGGCAATGTTTGCTCCCAGACGGCCCCAGATAGAGTGAATGGTAGCGGCAGCAGCAGCACTGGCAATGTTTGCTCTCAGACGGTCCCAGATAGAGTGAATGGTAGCAGCAGTACTGGCAATGTTTGCTCTCAGACGGTCCCAGATAGAGTGAATGGTAGCGGCAGCAGCAGTACTGGCAATGTTTGCTCCCAGACGGTCCCAGATAGAGTGAATGGCAGCAGCAGCACTGGCAATGTTTGCTCCCAGACGGTCCTAGATAGAGTGAATGGTAGCGGCAGCAGCAGCACTGGCAATGTTTGCTCCCAGACGGTCCCAGATAGAGTGAATGGTAGCAGCAGCAGCAGCACTGGCAATGTTTGCTCCCAGACGGTCCCAGATAGAGTGAATGGTAGCGGCAGCAGCAGCACTGGCAATGTTTGCTCCCAGACGGCCCCAGATAGAGTGAATGGTAGCGGCAGCAGCAGCACTGGCAATGTTTGCTCCCAGACAGTCCCAGATAGAGTGAATGGTAGCGGCAGTAGCAGCACTGGCAATGTTTGCTCTCAGACGGTCCTAGATAGAGTGAATGGTAGCAGCAGCAGCACTGGCAATGTTTGCTCTCAGACGGTCCTACATAGAGTGAATGGTAGCGGCAGCAGCAGCACTGGCAATGTTTGCTCCCAGACGGTCCCAGATAGAGTGAATGGTAGCAGCAGCAGCAGCACTGGCAATGTTTGCTCCCAGACGGTCCCAGATAGAGTGAATGGTAGCGGCAGCAGCAGCACTGGCAATGTTTGCTCCAAGACGGTCCCAGATAGTGAATGGTAGCAGCAGCACTGGCAATGTTTGCTCCCAGACGGTCCCAGATAGAGTGAATGGTAGCGGCAGCAGCACTGGCAATGTTTGCTCCCAGACGGTCCCAGATAGAGTGAATGGTAGCAGCAGCAGCAGCACTGGCAATGTTTGCTCCCAGACGGTCCCAGATAGAGTGAATGGTAGCGGCAGCAGCAGCACTGGCAATGTTTGCTCCAAGACGGTCCCAGATAGTGAATGGTAGCAGCAGCACTGGCAATGTTTGCTCCCAGACGGTCCCAGATAGAGTGAATGGTAGCGGCAGCAGCAGCACTGGCAATGTTTGCTCCCAGACGGTCCTAGATAGAGTGAATGGTAGCGGCAGTAGCAGCACTGGCAATGTTTGCTCTCAGACGGTCCTAGATAGAGTGAATGGTAGCGGCAGCAGCACTGGCAATGTTTGCTCCCAGACGGTCCCAGATAGAGTGAATGGTAGCGGCAGCAGCAGCACTGGCAA
This sequence comes from Dendrobates tinctorius, assembly GCF_039654945.1. Classification (NCBI taxonomy): domain Eukaryota; kingdom Metazoa; phylum Chordata; class Amphibia; order Anura; family Dendrobatidae; genus Dendrobates; species Dendrobates tinctorius. The sequence continues at coordinate 1,333,464 of NW_027362095.1, forward strand.
TGTTTGCTCCCAGACGGTCCCAGATAGAGTGAATGGTAGCAGCAGCAGCACTGGCAATGTTTGCTCCCAGACGGTCCCAGTTAGAGTGAATGGTAGCGGCAGCACTCTCAATGTTTGCTCCCAGTCCCAGATAGAGTGAATGGTAGCGGCAGCAGCAGCACTGGCAATGTTTGCTCCCAGACGGTCCCAGATAGAGTGAATGGTAGCGGCAGCAGCAGCACTGGCAATGTTTGCTCCCAGTCCCAGATAGAGTGAGTGGGGTGGGGTTGTGGTAATATATCTCTGCCTCAGTCAGAATGTTGGAATTTTTGTCTGGACTGAGCCTTTTTTTACAAGATGAACAGATGAGGTAAGTTGGGTCATCCTTTTCTATCTCAAAAAAGGCCCAGGCTAAGAAACCCCTGCTGCCCCTGCGAACTGCAGACCTCCTCATCTTCCTCCTCCTCCACCTCCTCTGCTGAGCTACATAGCTGTGTGCCTCTGGGTTCACACCAAGTGTAGTACAACCTCATCGTAATCCTCTCTGTTCTCCCACTCCTCCTCTATCTTGACACCACAGTACAGTCGGCGTACGCCTCAGGTATCTAAGTCTTATCAACATCACCTCCACCCCGGGGGTTAACATCTGGTGACGAGGGTCTGGATTCTTCTCGGACCCTACTTTGTCCACCCCCGGATCTAGCTGAAGAAATATTTGGGGCATCGGTGCAGATGCTTTCCTCCTCTTGAGTCTGTGAAACTTTGGAGCAGACTCTGATGGAATGGAATGTGCGAACAGCTCTGCAGACTCCTCCATCTGTAGTTCCCCACTGCCAGTTGGGCGGTTGTAGAGTGATGACGCAGGGGTAAACAAGGGCAATTGGGTGCCAACTCTGATGACTGTACTGTGTATGATGTTGAGGTGGAGGAAGAGGAGAAGAGGCCACTTGGTGGGTAGGAGAGAGAGGTGTGGAGCTGCAGACGCTATCCAGGCAATGATTGACTACGTAGAGTCCAATTCAAAAACTGGGTGGGCGCTCTATCCGCAGGTGAGCGCAGCAGAAATTGGAAAGGAGGAAGTGAAAGCACTCCAACCCACGAATAGAAGAAAAAAACTTTATTTTGGCATGTCAAACCAAGTTAAAAACATAGGATTAACCCCTTTCTGACTGCTGACAGGATAGTACGTCAGCAGTCAGACTCCCCTGCTTTGAGGTGGGCTCCATCGGTGGGTCTTCTCTCCTACAGTACCACTTGGTGACTTGCATTGCTTAAGATTATTGTATCATGTAACCCCTTTTTCCATGCAATGTGCCATGGAATAAAAGTCATTATAACCATAGATAATAATACTACGATGCGGCTGCCAAAGAAAGGGACCCAAGTAGCCCATCCAGTAACCGATATTGTCAAAATGCTGCACACTTATATTATTTGTACTCTGGGTTATTTGATGCCCCCTTTCCTGGTGTCTGCCCCTAATTTGAGCTGTTTTGGCAGCTTTTTCACCTTCCTGAAGATGTTGTTATCAGGAGAAACCGCCAGGAAGGCACTTACCAGCAGTTTCAGCAGCCCTGACATTAAGAGCCCGCAGCCTCTGACGGCCTGTGACAGCTGTACTCACGGTGTCCGGGAGCTGGGCAAGATGACAGCGATACAGCAGGGCTAGAGTGAGCAGAAAGCCGGGTGGTGAGTGTACTGATAGGACCTGCAGTCACCTGACCACAGGGGGCGGGGCTTAGCATCCTGCTGCTGGAGATGAGTGCAAGATGCTACCGGGACCCTGGAGCAGAGGAGAGGGGAAAGGGGGCCACTGGACACCAGGGAAAGGATGGGGCACCAGAGGGAGTCAAAATCCAAGAGAAGCCATGGTCAATAAACGAGAGAGGCAACGCGGTACACAAGGAGCAGGCTAATCAGGAATAGTCAGGGACGTAGCAGGAGTCAGAAACCAGAGAAGCAGATACACAGTACAGAATCAAAAGGCAAACTCACAACGGGGGACAGAAATGGGTCAGAACCATACTAGCAAGCTAGAACACAGGCACAAGGCAGAGGCACACAGGGGTCAAGACACTCAGCCGAGGGCAAAAGTATAACTGATGGGGATTGGAGCTTCCCAGGGCTATAAGAAGCTCTCCCTGAACCAAAGAGAGGCCACAATAATTAACCCCAGGTAAGCAGGTCAGAGCCTGCACTGGCATGAAGACCTTAACCCCTGGTGTGCAGTTCAAAGCCTGCACTGGGATCATGACAGTTGTCATGCGATTGATTTTGCCTCCCATTGAATTCAATGGGGTTCGGGTATGTTAGGCGAATTGTTCGGCAAACATCCGTTCTTCATCAGTCAATCGTTTCATTGTCTGGATGATAGGGGGCAGCAGAGAGCTGGGTGCTCCAAAGATCACAGCAGGTGCTACTTGTGACCTTCCTGGCCTGTGATATCAGGGATTTGTGGGATTAAGAAAGTCCTGACAAATATTGGATCCCTGACATACAACATTGTTTAATATCTCAATTGATCAATGGTTCACAGCTGTGGAGAATTTATAATCATGACTCACCCCACTCATATTTTGTGCCCATTTCGGTTTCCCACTTTCATAATTATGCATGTCAGGAAATAAAACCACATAATAAAAAAATAGAGGGGAAGCTGGTCATGCCGCACATGTGCAGTCGTGCTCTGAATTACATAACATCATCTTGAATAAGGAGGAAGTAGAGTATATGTAAGCGCCATAACATAATGATGACATCACATTGTGCATCTGTCGGTGCATGCGCCAATAATACATAAACATTCAAGCGCCATCTTAAATATTTTTCACACAAACTTTTTATCCTTCGCACATACTCAGTGTCACCGACCTGTTGTATTGGACATTTCACCCTTCGCGCATCGGACGCAATCGTAGCAGCATGGAGGTTCCCCTTCTCGCTTTGCCTTTCTGTGTCCAGGTTTACAAGCTTCGTTGCATATTGACGGAGGCACCTAGGAATGGAAAATATCTTACCAGAAAAATCATCCAGGTTAACCCTAAAACCACCTAATCCCAGAAACTCAGCAGAGCATGATACAAGAATGATCTCCAACTCAGCATAGCGACTCAAAGGAAGTAAAACTTTCACTGGCAATGAAGAGAAGGTCTGGCCAGATTTTATAGTGAGAAGAAATGACCAGATCAGGGACAGCTATGAGATGGAGTTGCAAGTTTCTAATCAGAATAGAAAGAGTCATTAACATCTTCAACATCAAAGGAAACAAAATCCATTTAAAATGAAACAAAAATGCACCAACTAAATGGAATATCTGTCATTCACAATACATAGTCACAAATCACAGTCCAATGAGTACAGATCAAATCAACATAAATCTACATAAAAGACTACATAAAGTATATAAGGTGTGAATACTTTATCATTTTCATCTTTTTCTGGTCCCGATCTGAGTACTGACGTGTAATAGAGATTGTATTAATGAACATATGAAGCTTTTATTATAATCACACCTGTTGGAAATATGGAGCCCAGACATCCGACTTTTCAAGGCTTTTGAATGAGTACCCTAACATAGATGATTCGTCGTAACTGCCGACCTTCACCATAGTTTTTTTTACTATAGATATGAAGAAATATTTTAGGAAATCCAATCGTGTTGGGACTTGTTTGTTGGGTTTGAAGTAGATTGTGTCCCCAGAAGAAGTGGTAAAAAGTATTCTCCGTAGGAAGGAGTTCAGCTGGTGAAGATATGGAAAGAGAAGAAAGTTCAAAAAAGTCATCACAGATGAATACAATATATAATAATACTTGACCTCCCACAAATTATAGTTTGTGCCATACCGACCTGGCTTATGATTGTTTGTGTGGGCCCCTGGTCATTGATGAACTGTAGTCTGTCCTAATCTTGGAGATTGATATAGACCTTCCTAGTCTAGAGGGACTTCACATCCGCCCCAGGTTTTCCATGTGCCTGACCTATGTTTATGTTAGGAATCTGTCATTTTTAATCACAACAGTGAGATTGTAAAAGAAATAAGGAGAATTCATGGAATGATGGAAATCCCAAGAAGGAAACATTACTCATATTGAAATGACAACAGATTGAAACAACATTATCAAACTTCTGTATCTCTTCAGTCTGGAGTCTGAGCCTCAGGGAGAAATCCCGGCACTTGCAGCCTCGGCTGTGATCACTGAGGTTATTAACGGTCATCTGAAGAAGGTTCTGCCACTGAATGCAGTTGGGCAAATCATCAAGGTCTGCTGATGGTAGCTCCTGTATGATTACCGACCAAAGTCCCAAATGTTCTCAATGGAAAACAAGACCAGAGATGCTGCAATCATGGGAGCACATATAGACCACCCTGATGGCTCATAGCAGTACCAGTAAAAAGTGTCCAGGATTTGTTGTTTTAAAAAAAAGTTCCTTTGGAGAAATGAGGCATCACACAGCATCTACACAAACCATCAGAAACCATTTTCACAACATTGGGCTACAAACCACATATCCAGCTAAAGGTGCTCTATTGACCTCACGCCTCCATTCTCCTAGGCCATCACAGTGCAGGGCAGGATGGCAATGAAGGCAGGTATGGCCTCTTTCACACATCCGGTTTTCAGCATCAGGCGCGATGCGGCGAAAAGTGTAAAAACCGGATCCGGCGCCGGTTGCCACCGGATCCGGTTTTTCCCCCATTCAGTTTCATTATTGCCGCATCGCGCTGGATACCTATGCGGCGTATCCGGTTTTTGCCTGATCCGGCAAAAACAGCCTGTCCGGCGTCTGGAAAAAACGTTCCATGTAACGTTTTTTTGCAGAGCTGGACCGGCTTTTTCCACAGCGCATGCCCGGACTCTGTGAATGTTAACCCCACAAGTGCCCGGCGAGAGAGAGAGAGATCTCTCTCTGTCACCCGGACACTTGTGAGAGATCTCTCTCGCCGGGCACTTGTGGGGTTAACACTCACAGTGTCTGGGTGAGAGAGAGAGATCTCTCTGTGGGGTTAACCCCACAAGTGCCCGGCAAGAGAGAGAGATTCTCTTGCCTGGACACTAAGTGTTAACCCCCCATGTCTCTCTCTCCACCCCCCTCCCCTCCCCTCCCCTGTATTGTTCAACATCTTTATCAACGATTTAGATGAAGGAATTGAGGGTAAACTGATTAAATTTGCTGATGACACAAAGCTAGGAGGGATAGCTAATACTAGAGAAGAGAGAGAGAGGATTCAAAAAGATTTAAATAAACTGGAGAAGTGGGCAGCAACTAACAGAATGGTTTTTAACAGGGAGAAATGCAAAGTACTACATCTGGGCAATAAAAATGAAAAAAGCATATACAGAATGGGAGGAATAGGGCTAAGTGACAGCACATGTGAAAAAGACTTGGGTATACTAATAGATCACAGACTGAATATGAGTCAACAGTGTGATGCAGCAGCAAAAAAGGCAAATGCAATTCTAGGATGTATTAACAGAAGCATACAGTCTAGATCACGTGAAGTCATTATTTCCCTCTACTCCTCTTTGGTCAGACCTCATCTGGAATATTGTGTCCAGTTTTGGGCACCACATTTTAAAAAAGACATCAACAAACTGGAGCAAGTTCAGAAAAGAGCGACCAGAATTGTGACCGGTCTGCAAACCCTGTCTTATGAGGAAAGGTTGCAGGATTTGGGAATGTTTAGTTTGCAAAAGAGAAGACTGAGAGGAGACTTAATAGCTGTCTACAAATATCTACTGGACACCACAAACAATGAATTTTTACCAGAAGTCCGGTTTACTTTTCGGGTAATAAAGATTGTTGAAAGGCTGCAGCCAATCAATATACTTTGAGGCTGTGGCACTACGGTGCCATCACAGTTATGCCAAGTATTGATTGGCTTGACAGCTGGCCCAGATTGTATAAATGCCGGTTCATGACTGCTTAGTGGTACAGGATGCAGCTGGCATAAGAGACAGTATAAGGCTTTATGTGTGCGCAGCTTTTCTATGTGTACTCTGCATGCATGTCTGTGGGAGTAGTGTGCCTAACCAATTTTTCTACTCTGTGCCACTGTCTGAGAGAGTAATGTGCATAAAACTAATTTTGATACTCTGCAGCACCCATGTCTGTGAGAGTATTGTGAATAAAAACTAACTTTTCTACTCTGCACCTGTGTCTATGGGAGTAATGTGCCTAAAAAACTAATTTTTCTACTCTACATTCACTTCTGTGGGAGTAATGTATGTAAAAACAATTTTTTCTACACTGCATTCAAATCTTTAGGAGTAATGTGCCGAAAAATAAATTTTGCTACTCTGCACGTGTGTCTATGGGAGTAATGAGCGTAAAAAGACATTTTTCTACTCTGAACCTGTGATTGTGGATGTAATGTGCCTAAAAACTAATTTTGCCGCTCTGAACATGTGTCTGTCATTAGTGTGAGTAAAAAAAAATGTTTCTAATCTGCACCTAAGTCTGTGGGATTAATGTGTGTAAAACAACTTTTTTTTACTCTGTAACAATGTCTGCGGGAGTACAGTGCCAAAAACCCCATGTGTGTACTCTGCATGCATCTCTATGGGAGTACACTGAAGAAAGGCCTCTGTGGGGGTACTCTGCAAAAAAGCCTCTGTGGGGTTACTATGCAAAGCTGCCTTGTTAGGGTACTCTGAAAACAGCCTGTGGGGGTGTATTCTGTAAAACACCCTTGCTGGTTTTGGGGTAGTTTTATTTTAATTTGGGGAGGCCCTAAAACATTGGAAATGGCAAATAGAAGGAACAAACTGTAGTTGAGTATAAAAATGGCTGGGTGCGGCTGATCTACTTCTCTAGTCAGCCAAGGTGAGAACATCATCAGTAGTGCATCTACCAGCATGCGCTTCTATTCCTGCACTTTCCGATCCTGGTCGAGTGATTGAAGGATGGCACGTTGTGTTTGTAGCAGGAATTCAGAAGGGTGGCCACAATGTAATCAGCACTGGTAACAATATGGGCAACTCGGCAGAAACAGCAGCATGTATTGGTTGACATGTTCCAGGCTGCCCAGAGAAAACGACAAACTGTTCTCGGTGTGAGGGGTATCGTCTGAGACCTCTGTATCCTGTATATCCCTCAAGTCACGTTCCAGTGATGCTCGTGAGCTGCTTATAGTGCCACCCTACTGTGAACATGGTGCCTACTCTTCATCTTCAAAAATGTCCCCTGGCTTGACAATTCTATACCTTTCCGCAGTTGGTACTGGAACCTTTGTGTGAATGCCTGATAATGGTGTGACTGGTGCCTGTTCCTCCTCCTCTTTCTCCTGTGCCACCACCTCATCCATCATCACCTGAATCATTTTTTCTATTAGGCATAGAAGTGGGATAGTAACACTCATGATGGTGTCATCAGAGCTGGTGATGTTGGTGGAGCACTCGAACCAGCGCAACGTGGCACACACATCCCGCATTGAGACACAATCATTCGTCGTCAAGTAGTGTTCTCCCACACAGCAATTCACTCTTGCGTGCTGCAGCTTAATCTCCACTATTAACTGCAGCTGATCACACAGGCTCTCACGTATATGCAAAGTGGAGTTGCACTTGTGGGTACGTCGCATATGAGGCATAAAGGCTGAAGTGACGCTATAGTGCAGACAAGCAAGCAGCAGAGTGAGAATGCCAGAAGAGCTCAGAGATGGACCACACTTTCAGTAGCAACACTGACATACAGTATCTGTGTATTCTTTAAAGAAGCTCTCCAACACCAAATTTAGCACATATGCCAGGCAAGAGATGTACGTCAAACCACCTAGTCCCAAAGCTGCTACAAGATTTTGCCTGTTATAGCTAGAGAACATTTCAAGGTTCGGTTCAGTTCAGCAAAAGTCCCAATGTTCGCAGAACATGCCCGAACCCCACTGACTTCAATGGGAAACAAAACCAAACACATAGACAACACATTCAGCGTTGCCAAAAATCTGCCAAAACAGCTCAAATTAGCAGCAGACACCAGGAAAAGTGGCGTCAATTGACCGAGAGTACAAATAGTATATGTCACACTGCAGCTATGCAGGGAGCTGCAAGCTCCACTAGATGGCAAAAGAGTGGAGGGAGGACAGCAAGTCTGCAGTTAGGCTACCACCAGGTAGCAGCAGAATAGTCAAGCTGGGTAAAAACCTATACAGTCACTGAGTACAAATGGAAACACCAAGCTCAGAGTCAGCGGAGCGCCATAGGGTTAAAACCAGACAAAAACAGAAGTACCAGTAGCCAGTGATGAAGTCAGGTCAGAGTCAAAGCCAAGTCAAATACCAGGGAGTCCAAACACGAAGGGAAAAACACTGAGTCGGGACAAGGAGAGGGGATGAACAGGCACGGGCAAAGTAAGCAAAACTCAGCAGGACAAATCAGGGTATCACCACAGTCAACTACTCACGCCGTAGACAGAAAGTATAACTGACACTGCCTGCAGGGTGCAGCTGGGAGAAATAGCTGAACTGAAACCAGAACGAGGCAAAGCAAGGTTGACCAGACCGGGAAAGGGATAGACAGGACTCAAAACCCGGTCTGGATCAAGACAGTACCCTCCTCTTAAGGGGGGCCACTGGACCCCCAGGTTTCCCAGGATAACAAGCATGAAAAGCCCAAGAATGATCCTCAGGACCATAACACCTCCAATGTACTAAGTACTGAAGTGAACTGCGAACCATCCATGAATCCACAATCCATTCAACTTCATACTCCGTTTGACCATCCACAGAGACAGAAGGCGGAGGGGATGAAGACTCAGCAGAGAACGGTACAAATGACTTAAGAAGGGACTTATGAAACACATTGGGGATCCGAAGCGACGGAGGTAGGCATAAGTGAAAGGCAGCTGGATTGGCAACCTCAATGATCTCGTAACCACCAGTAAACTTGGGACCCAGCTTAACAGGAGGAACTTTCAAACGTATGTTCCTGGTAGACAACCACACTTTATCTCCTACCAGAAATGTAGGTCCCACAGATCGTCGCTTATCTGCTAAAAGGTTCTGTTTGCCCTGAGCTACCCCAATGTTCCTCTGGACCTCCCTCCACACCTCCCCCAACCGTTGAACCGCCGAATTCGCCCCTGGACACCCCGAGTCCTTCCTGGAAAATTCACCAAAATGGGGGTGAAAACCCTAGTTACAGAAAAACAGAGAGGTGCCAGTGGACTGATTAACTCGATTATTCAATGCAAACTCAGCCACAGGCAATGAGGAACACCAATCATCCCGCTGGGACATGGCAAGACACCGCAAAATCTGTTCAAGTGACTGATTGGTCCTCTCTGTCTGACCGTTGGTTTCGTGACGGTAGGCCGAGGAGAAGGTCAAGCTAATACCCAATCTCTTATCAAATGCCCTCCAGAATTTGGGCACAAATTGAACCCCTCTATCTGACACCAAATTCATTGGCACACCATGCAACCGCACAATGTGTTCAACAAACAACTTGGATAGTGTTTCCGTGTTAGGTAGTTCTGCTAAAGGTACAAAATGCACCTGTTTACTAAATCTATCAACCACTACCCAGACCACAGTTTTACCATGGGAAGGAGGGAGATCAGTAATAAAATCCATGGACAAATGAGTCCAAAGTATATCCGGAATTGGCAATGGCACCAATTCGCCGGCTGGCCGGTTATGGGAGAATTTAGCATGGGCACATGTTTCACAAATAGACACAAACACGGTGATGTCCAAAGACATGGAGGACTACCAGAACAGTCTAGCAATAGCTTTCCGGTTGGCCAAGACTCCAGGATGCCGACTGAGAGCTGAGTTGTGGAACTCCTGGAGAACTGGAGAAGTTTGTCCCGATACTGAACCGGGACAAAGAGCTTGTTCTCAATCAAAGACGGAGGAGCAAGAGACCGAGCCTCCCGAATTTCAAGCTCCAATTCAGAGGATACCCCAACAAAAACCATCCCGCGCTGAAAAATGGAGGAAGGAGGTTCAGGAGGTGATATCGAATCCAAGCTGCAAGATAAAGCACCCACCTTGACATTCTTGGAACCAGGCCGAAAGGTGATAGAAAAATGAAAACGTGAAAAAAAGCGACCACCTCGCCTGTCTAGGAGTTAACTGCTTGGCAGACTCGATGTAGGACAGGTTCTTGTGGTCCTGTAATCACCATGAGCCGATGAAATGCCTCCTCCAAAAAGTGCCACCATTCTTCAATTTTATGGCTAATAACTCCCAATTACCAACATCGTAATTCCTCTCTACAGAAGAAAATTTCCTGGGGAAAAATGCACATGGTCTTAAATTAGTCAAATTGACAGGTCCCTGAGACAATACTGACCCCACTCCCACCTCTGATGCATCCACCTCTACAATGAATCGTTCTGACGGATTGGGCTGAACCAATACAGGAGCAGACATAAAACACTTCTTTAATGTTGGAAATTCTTCAACCGCCAGGGATGACCAGACTTTGAGATCAGCCCCCTTGCGACTGAGTTTACCCTGGGAGAGACCCATGATCTTCTCCTCTGCCACCCTGACCCAGTCTGGTTCATAATAAATCAGTCCTAAAGCCTCAAAGAACCTATCTACAGACATACGTTCAGGGGCAATAGCAGGTAAAGAAAAAGCCCAAGTTTGAGGACCCTCCCGGAGTAATGAAATAATTATCCCGACCCATTGACTCTCATCACCTGAGGATCTGGGTCTAAGGGAAAAAAGTAGCTTACAACTCTTTCTGAATGTCTGAAACTTCTTCTCTCTGGAGAACGTATCTGGGAGCCGGACCGTAGGTTCAGGAGAGTGTAATGAATAGTGTTGAGCATTCCGATACTGCAATATCGGGTATCGGCCAATATTCGCGGTATTGGAGTTCCGATACTGAGTTCCGATACTTTTAGAATATCGAATACCAGAATCGGAAGTTCCCATAATGCAATGAGCCAGTTTGATTTTATTCAGCCAATGAGGAATCCTAAGAAGTGTGGGCACATCCTGTTATGCATGTTAGACATGTTAACTAATGGCATGGCTGTGATTGGCTGCTGAAATGATGTCATGATGCACTATAAAAGCCGCCACCATTTTGGGTTCACTCTGCTGTGAATTTACTTAGGGACAGGACGCTGCTGTTCTGACTCTGAGGGACAGTTTGAGCTAGCGATTTTCTTTATTGTGCTTTACCCAGGCTACTTTAGCAACCGCCGTGTGAGAAGCTTTCTTTTGCCTTGCAGTGCTGTTCACGGCTGTCTGCGAGGTCTCTGTGTGTGAGTGCAGCTCACGCTGTAGTGTGTCCTGCAGCCACGTCCAGTTGTAGTCCGCTCAGCGTGCGTCACTGCCTAATACATTGTCCTTTTTTGCATTAGTGCTGCTCATTTTTCCAGATTTCTCCTATTAGTGTGGTTCCATCCGTATCCATCTACATTGGTTGCAAACACTATATAGGAGTAGATAGCGGAGTCTTTCTGCAGCCTTTCAGTGCTAGTGCACAGTTCTCTGCACTGTAGTGGTCACGGCTGTCTGTGAGGTCTCTGTGTGTGAGTGCAGCTCATGCTGTAGTGTGTTCTGCAGCCACCTCTGGTTGTAGTCCGCTCAGCGTGCGTCACTGCCTCATACATTGTCCTATTTTGCTGTAGTGCTGCTTATTTTTCCTGATTTTACTCCTATATTAGTGTGCTTCCATCCGTATCCAGCTAGATTGGTTGCAAACACTATATAGGAGTAGATAGAGGAGCCTTTTTGCTGGCTTGTGCCCTGCAGCCCCAGCCAGATTAGTATTAGCCTATTTTTTGGAGCCTCATCTTTTGCATTGTAGGTTACCTTCCTGCATTGTAATAGCTACAAAAAGTTTGTGATACTATCGCTTTTACATCTTTGGGCACATCCAGTGTCTTTTTGTGAAAAAAAAGTTAATAAAGTTCACCAAACACTCCACTTTACAGTTGTGTAGGCCACATTAATTCATATTAAAGTCTAGTCCACACTTTATAAAATTAGTGTTTCTTATACCTGTTAGCAGCTGTTCAGGAATAAGCACACTAAGCCCTTAGTACTTTTCTGCCTATCTTTATCAGTCTACCAAGATGAAGAAGGCAGGGAGTAAGGCACGTGGTCGTGAGCATCGAGTTTCTGCAGGGAGAGGACGTGGGGATTCTGTGCCTGCTGCCGGCACCAGTGACTCAGCATCCCCCAGTTTTACCAGGGAACAGTCCTTTATGTGCAGCTTTGTAGGAGATCGCCGTACCCCACTGCTGCGGGACGAACAAATTGAAGCCGTTGTCAGATGGATGGCAGCTAACACATCGACTTCAATTAGTTCGAGATCCTCTCAGGTCCAGAGCACTGAAGAGCACCCATCTGTCTCTTCACCACCTGCCAAACTGCCCAGGCAGTCAGAGAGCCCTGGACAGGAGCCATCAATACTTCTGTTCTCTGAATCTGTTGGCTTGGAAAGAGGGGGCCAGCCAAGCAGCATTCGAGAATTTGAAGAAGAGGTGTATGCAGTGATGCGCAACAGCTTTGTCTCTCTTAATCTGAAGAGGCGGGTGGGCCAGTGCCTATGGTCAGCACACCTCAGTACGCATCAGATGATGAGACTCAGGTGCCACTTTCTGGTGCGTACTGTGCTGTCGAGACTACCCAGGAGAAGCAGTCATTTGAAGAGGGTAGTGTAGATGATGAGGTTCTTGACCCATCATGGCGTGAGGTACTGGAAGGTGGTAGGAAGAGATTCCCCGAACGGCCAAAAAAGGAGGGAGAGGGAGGGGGCAGACTTGGTTGCCTGTAGCCTCCACTTCGGCACCCATTAGGAGCATGCCTCTTCCAAAACCCAAAACGGGCGCTCCCAAGACTTGCAGTGCCTGGTCCTTTTTTGAAACACTTGCAGATGACATTTGCTTTGTCAAATGCAAGCTGTGTAATCAGAAAGTGAAAAGAGGGAAAAGTGTCAGCAACCTCAATACCACAAATATGTGGAAACATGTGCGGACCAAGCACGTGGTGGAGTTACAAAGACACACCGAAGACCTAGGCCAACCTACAGCGCCACCTACCATCTCTTCAGCTCATGTTGTAGCCTCTTCCTCCAGCTCACACACAGCTGGTTCAGCTTCCTCACAGGATCGCCATGGAAGAACCTCTGGCACTGTTGTACAGAGACACAGTGTCATTCCACCCACAGCACCATGTTCCCTGTCATCCTCACACTCCCAGGCCAGTCTACAGCCATCGGTAGCACAGGCATGGGAGAAAAGGTGCCCATACTCGGCACACCACCCCCGAGCACAGGCGCTGAATGCTGGCATTGCAAAACTACTGTCCCTTAAAATGCTCTCATTCAGGCTGGTGGAGACTGACACCTTCCGTAACTTCATGGCATTGGCGGTCCCACAATTCAACGTGCCCAGCCACTTTTATTTCAGCAGGCAAGCCATCCCTGCCCTGTAAAAGCATGTGGAGGGAAAAATTAAACATGCGCTACTAAACGCCGTCAGTAGCAAGGTCCACCTGACCACCGATGCGTGGACCAGTAACCATGGACAGGGACGATATCTTTCCCTCACTGCCCATTGGGTAAATGTTGTGGAGCCCGGTACAGATCTTGAGAGTGGCGCTGTACGTGTTCTGCCAACTCCAAGGATTGCAGGAATCCAGTCTGTACACATTGACTCTTCCTCATACTCCAGTTCCTCTGAATCAGCGCTGCAGGAGCCGTCACAGTCTACCTCCACATGGACCCGTGAACGCTTACCTGTTACGACCGATAAGAGCACAGCCGTGGCCAAACGTCAACAGGCCGTATTGAAATTAACTTCTTTGGGGAATCGGAGCCACACAGCGCAGGAGCTCTGGAATGCCATCAAGCAGGAGAGCGACGTGTGGTTTGTGCCAGCGAATCTCCAGCCAGGCATGGTAGTGTGTGACAATAAGAAAGAAAAAGGAGGAGAGCCAGCTCACCAGTAAACGCCTGCAGAAACACGGAGCTCCATCCAGACAAACGTTGAGGAAAAGAGAAATAGCTCCAGCTGCATAAAAAAATTTCTTCTTTATTTTGAAATGCTTAAAATAGCAATAAATACATGATGAAAGCTCTCCAAATGACTACACCAGAACAGGGTCGTGTGAAGGCTACGTGTTTCGACCTACATGGTCTTTGATATGTAGGTCGAAACGCGTAGCCTTCACACGACCCTGTTCTGGTGTAGTCATTTGGAGAGCTTTCATCATGTATTTATTGCTATTTTAAGCATTTCAAAATAAAGAAGAAATTTTTTATGCAGCTGGAGCTATTTCTCTTTTCGCAGTGTGTGACAATGGCCAAAATCTGGTGGCAGCTCTGGGCCTAGGCAACCTCACTCACATCCCATGTCTGGCACATGTGCTCAACTTGGTCATGCAGAGCTTTCTGAGGGACTATCCGGATCTTGATGCACTGCTGCACAAGGTCTGCATAGAGTGCGCTCACTTGCGGCGTTCCAGCATGGCAAGATCGCGCATTGCAGCTCTGCAGCGCCGATTCCACCTTCAGGAACATCGCATCATATGTGACCTACCCATCAGGTGGAATTCAACGTTACATATGTTGGAGAGGTTGTGTGAGCAGCAGGCAGCAGTCATGGAGTACCAGCTGCATCAGGTGCAAACAAATCGCACTGCGCGCTGTTCACACTTCCACTTCACCACCACTGAGTGGGCCTCTATGAAGGAGATCTGCCACGTTTTGCGTGCCTTCAATGATTCCATGTGGATGGCGAGTGCAGATGATGCACTAGTCAGCATGACTATCCCCCTTATCTGCCTGCTTGAAAAAACACTGCAAGCACTAAGGGAGGAGGTTGTGGAAGAGGTGGAGGATGAGGAGTCACAAATGCCATCTGCTTCTGGACAGTCTGGCAACGTGGTTCCTCACAAAGGCCTAGGCAGGGGACACTTTGTGAGGAGGATGAGGAGGAGTCAATGGAGGAGGAAGACATCTGTCCAGAGGAGGGAGGTACACAATGCTCTAGTAGTCAGTATGTAGAGCAAGGGTGGGGTGATGTAGAGCAGGCAGAGATGACACCTCAAGCAGGGGACAGCGTTTCTTGGCAAGTTGGCAGTCTGCAGCACATGGTTGATTTCATGCTGCAGTGCCTGAGAAACGACCGCCGCATCGCCCACTTTCTCAACAAGGTTGATTATTGGGTGTACACGCTCCTAGATCCTCGCTACCGGGACAACTTACAAAGCCTCATAACACCGTTGAACCGGGAGCGTAAAATGCGGGAGTACCAAGACACACTGGTGCATTCCATCATGTTCTCCATTCCACCCGAGAGCAGTGCTGCTATTGCTTTATAAAGCAGCTCAGTGCGTCGAGGCAGTGGAGGAAGCTCTGCACAAAGTGGGAGCAGAGGCAGCGCCTCAGCACAAGGCAAGACCAGTATGGCCCAAATGTGGCAAAGTTTTGTGTCCCCGCCACAAATGTCTACACCATCACAGATGGCTCCAGTCAGCAGGAGGCAACATTTCCGTCAGATGGTGACAGACTACATGTCTTGCCCTCTCAGTGTTCTCCCACACGGCTCTTCCCCTTTCAAGTTTTGGGTCTCTAAGCTGGATACGTGGCCAGAGCTTAGCCAGTATGCATTGGAGGTGCTGGCTTGCCCTGCTGCTAGTGTATTATCGGAAAGCGTCTTTAGTGCCGCAGGTGGTGTACTAATGGGTCGCCTTCGCTGGCTTCACACAGGGCTGTGGGGTACTCGGTACCGGGCCGGCATCAGGGGGACGATGTGTCACAGCAGCAGTAACCCGGTCCGTGGCCCAGGGCCCCAATATCAATGGCGGCAGTGTTTGTTTGTAATGTAAAGTTTGTGACGCCACCCGTGGCATTTGGCAAGTAGGATGGTAAGCCAACGCTGCTTGCAGATCCACTGCGACTGATGGTGTGATGCAGCTAAGATGGTATAGCTCCCCACAGGTGGAGCTGTAGTCCCAGGGCCGTGTATAAGTGCGATGGAGGAGTAGGGGCACAGAATGGTGTAGATGTTGATACCCAGATGTAGCGGTGCTGATGCGGGAATGAATGGAGGACACCAGGGCTTGCAGTCTCAAAGCTTTACTCACAGTTCGTAGTGCACACAGGTGCCCGCTTCGGTACTGTGTCCTCCGGGACAGAGGCCCAGCCAACCTCCAGGCAAGATAGGGCTCTCCCCGCCAGCACCCTTCCAACATGTGTCTTTGCTGAACGACTCCTCTATTGCGCCTATGGGTGTGAAGAGCTCCAGTACCGTGGTTCTCTGAAGTTCCTCCTGTCAGATGTTCGTAACAACTCTCTCACTTGTATGACAGACAGCTGTAGCCTGCTTCGGGGACTCCCTTCTCCTGAATCCCGTCTCTCTATCCGTTTCACTGTTGTGTCCCAAGTCTTGGTTGGGAGCAGTGCATTTACAGTCAACTACTCCACCAGTGTCTGCTGGCCCGGCCTAGCGCTGAGAATCTATAGGCAGGCTTCCTATCCAACCCACTCCTCCTCTCTGTTCTCCTTCCACTTCGTTCCGTACTTGTCTTTCTCTCTCTTATGGAAATGTAGGTTACAGTTCTATGTCTCTCTCTCTCTCTCCTTCCCATGCCAGCTGGCACAGGTCACTGAGGCAGCTGCAGCACTCCTTCTTCTATTCCTTTCCTCGGAAGCTCTCCACTAAGACCAGTCCTCCGCCTCTCCTGACTGACTGTCTTCCCTCCGCCTGAGCTCCCGACAGGCTGACCTCCTGCCAGCCTGCTCTCCTCTGGGACTCACCCCAGACTGCACTCTCTGTAATTCTATCTTTCCCCTTCTTTTATACTAACTCCACCCACCTCCCAGCACATCTCGTGTTATGAAGCAGGGTTCCACGAAGGGTGCTCTGCTACCCCCAGCCTGAAGCTGCTAGGTGTCCCCGCTGAACTATCCTGTGTGTGGGATGCAGGTGTTGGAGTGTGGCAGGGAGTTCCCACCTTACCTGGATGGTGGGGCACTACACCTTAGGAGAAGGTGCAGTACCTCTGTGGCGACCAAGCCTCAGGGGCGCCACACTAACAGAACGTCGCATGCGACTATCCTCCGATAACGTTGACCGGCTTACTTTTCAGAAAATGAACAAGGACTGGATCTTGCAGGAATTTTGCCAGTCCTCTTCCAGATTAAATAATTGGTTGGCAACAGTATCCAGGTCTCCTGTTGTGTTCATGTTTCTACCCCCTGAACTGTAATCCCTGGGCTCCAACACCGCCAGTTGCTGCTCAGAAGTGCCGTCTGCACAGTCAACACTTGCTCCTGTGTTATTGGGGTTCAGTATCGTAAGCTGATCCCCTGCTGTGGGTTCAGCAATTTCGCCTGCTCTGTCCACATTCACACTACTACAGATATTAAACTTGCTCCAATTAGACCTCTGGCTACACTCTGTTTCTACTGTAATCCCTGGGCTCCAACACCGCCAGTTGCTGCTCAGAAGTGTCTTTGGCATGGACACTCCCTCCTGCCCAGCCTGGTTCCAGCACACCAGCTGTTTCTGGGTAGTGTCAACGTCACTTTGCCTCCAATACGTTGTCCTGTCGTGTTGAGGTCGGGTTAGCCGAGTCTATGGTGCCTGCAGTTTAGGTGCTTCCTATGTGGGCTGCGGGATCTGGCAATGAAGGCTGGTTCCGTAGTGCCAATAGGACAAGCTCCCCCTGTAGGGCTGTGGGTTTCGGTAACTCTGGCCGGCTCGCGGCCTTGCAACTTTTTTTTTCATGTGTACCTTCTGCTGCCTATCTGAGTTCCAGTACCATTAGCTGGTTCTTTGGAAGTCAATCTTGAATATGTCCCCCTGGGTTCCAGTAATGTCAGCTGGTTCCAGGCAGAGCCTTTGGCTTAGGTGCCTCCTTCTCTGTATCCGATTTCCACCGTCTGCTGGTCCTTGGTAGTGCTTTCTGGCACAGGTACCTCCTGCTTAGTAACCGGGTTCCAGTACCATTAGCTGGTCCTCGGTAGTTCCATTGGCTCTTGTACCTTCGGCTACCCATCCAGGTTCCAGTACCTTCAGCTGGTTCTCAGCAGTTCCTCAGCCTTCTTGTACCTTCTGCTACATTTCCAAGCGCAAGCTTTTTGAAATGGTTTTTGGTAATCACTCTGGATCTCCCTGATGACGACCCTAAAGACGACGACCCTGAAGACCACCCCAAAGAAGACGACGACCCCGAAAACGACGACCCTGGAGACGACGACCCTGAAGACCACCCCGAAGAAGACGACGACCCCGAAGACGACGACCCTGAAGAAGACCAAGAAGATGACCATGAAGAAGATGACCAAGAGGACAAAGAACAAGAAGACAATCACAAAGATACAGAAGAACAAAAGACAGAAGATCAAGAAGCAGAAGAACAAGAAGCTGCAGAACAAAAAGCAGAAGAACATTAAGCATAAGACTAAAAATCAGAGCACAAGATATTATCTAAATTATAAGCAGAAGAAGACTAAGAAGTGTATGGGGGTGAGTCCGTTCCTCCTCGTGGTGCCCCTGGAAAATACCTGTTGCTGCAGGCAAAAGTGAACGCGGACAAATCCTGTTGTAAATCTTTTGTGACAGGCAGAACGGCAGGTGTAATCTTCAAACTTTTATAGATAGCAACAACAGGAATGCCTGTCACAAATAAGAATATGATGAAGAAGAAGAATATGAAGAAGAATATTAGTTGAATAAGAAGCAACTACAGGAATGCCTGTCACAAATAAGAATATGATGAAGAAGAAGAATATGAAGAAGAATAATAGTTGAATAAGAAGTATGAAGAATGTAAAAAAAAAGAATAATAGGAAGAAGGTGAAGAAGAAGATGAATAAGGTGAAGAAGAAGTTGATGAAAAAGATGCTGATGCTGCTGAGGATGATGGAGAAAGTGTGGGAGAAGTAAAAAAGAAGGTGAAGAGCATGGAAGTAGAGAAACATAAATATCTGGCAAAATATAAAAAAGCTTAACATAGTCAATATCTTTGTAACTCCGAACGTCTTAAAAAAAAAATTAATTCCTGCTATTCCCTTTGATTGTGCTAAACCTCTATGCCTTTAATGTCTCCTCCACCTCCCCCAACACATTCTACATTATTCTTAGTTATTTTCCTTCATGTAGAATTAACCTACAAGGAAAGTAAGGGTTTATTTTCATTCCAATATTTGTGTCCCATTGACTTGCATTGGTTTCCGGTATCGGAATCGCCGATATCCGATATTTTTGGGGTATCGGTCCGATCCAATCCGATCCGATATTTCCCGATATCGGAAGGTATCGCTCAACACTAGTAATGAAATATCAATGAGATCAGATTGCCTAGCTGCTGATTTTGCCATGGGACCCTGAAAAGATTTAACAGTTTCAGTAAGCTCTTGCTGGAGTTAGTTATGAGAAGTGGCAGGAGCCCTATGTTCCACTGACAAATCCTGCATCAATTGGGTCATATTTGACATCTGACCGGCAAGAGTGTGAAACGAATCCATACAAAGAGGAGCAAAGAAAAAAAACTATCAGCGGTCAGTTATAATGTCACACTACAGCTATGCAGGGAGCTGCAAGTTCCACTAGATGGCAAAAGAGTGGAGAGAGGACAGCAAGTCTGCAAGTGCAGACCTGCAGCACTGCAGTGAGGCTACCACCAGGTGGCAGCAGTATAGTCAATCAAGTCGGGTCAAAAAATATACAATCACGCAGTACAAAGGGTAGCACCAAGCTCAGAGTCAGCCGATGCCATAGGGTCAAAACCAGACAAAAGCAGAAGTACCAGTAGCTAGTGAGTGACGAAGTCAGGTCAGAGTCAAAGTCGAGTCAAATACCAAGGAGTCCAAACACAAAGAAGAAAACACTGAGTCGGGACAAGGAGAGGGGATGAACTGACACGGGCAAAGTCAGCAAAACACAGCAGGAAAAATCAGGGTATCACCAGAGTCAACTACTCACACTGTAGGCAGAAAGTATACTTGACACAGCCTGCAGGGTGCAGCTGGGAGAAATAGCCAACCTGAAACCAGAACGAGGCAAAGCAAAGTTAACCCCTGACATGGCCAGAGCGGGAAAGGGGTAGACAGGGCTCAAAACACGGTCTGGATCATGACAGTATATTTGTGCAGCATGGATGCATGGGACAAGGCCTGGGACAGGGCTTGGATCAGCATTTCTAGCTTAAACATTGATCAGTAATAGGTTGCTGAATGACAGCTGTAGGCCTAGTGCTCTGGGAGCCCTGCTAATTTCAGGCAACACACATGAAGGAAACCCAACTTGGAGTCCAAACATTTCCAAAAATGCGATTCACAAACTGCGATTTACAATATGTAGTAATCTTCTAACCCCAGATCTCCCAGGGGGACGTGACCCACTCATGACAGTACCACCCTTCTATGAGGGCCACAGGACCCTCGGGACTGGGTTTATCCAGATGGGCCAATTGAAAGAACCATATCAACCTACCAGCACTAACCTCAGATGCTGGAACCCACATTCTCTCCTCCGGACGGTACCCCTTCTCATGTACTGTATAGAGTGTGTCATGCCCGCCATGTCTGTCATGTCTGCCATGTCTGTTTTGTCTCAAGAACTCCTGGAGCGATGTGCATGCGCATATCTTGTCTGCTATCCTGCTTGTTCCCTAGAGCAATGTGCACACTCACCTCATGTCTGCTGAGCTGCAAGATGCCTGCGTTTCTGCTTTGCCTTCTGTGATCTTCTCGTCATGTCTAGAGTCCCTGATCATGTGTCCTTCCTAGGATCCTGCACTGTCTGGTTCTGCAATCATCTCGTCATGTCTGAAACCTTTATCATGTGACGTTTCCTAAGATCCTGCACTGTCTGGTTCTGCAATCATCTCGTCATGTCTGAAACTCTGATCATGTGTCCTTCCTAGGATCCTGCACTGTCTGGTTCGGTGATCATCTCGTCATGTCTTAAACCCTGATCATGTGACTGCGCTCTGTGATCCTGGAGCATCTGAACTAGGAAGTTCTCGCCTGGTCCTGACCCGGAAGAGGAGGTGCTGTGCCCTATATCAGACCACCCCTTCCTTTGCTCAGGGCCTGAGTATTGTGTTGTGTCCCTGCATGGCTGCTTGGTCTGTGGGGCGCTCCCTCTATTCTGTGCCCTTGCACTTGCTCTGTCGTGCGTCTCTGCACACGCTCCGTGCTTGTACTCGTCTCTTGTCCCGTGTCTTGTCGTATGTTTGTCCGTTGTGCCATGTTCATCCTTGTCCTGCTTGGAATTGTAGTCCTTCTGTTATTCTCTGCCTTGCCTGTTTCTGCCATGTCTTGCCTTCGCTATGCTCTGCCTTGTTCCCCCCTATGGTCTCTGTCTTTGCTTGCTCTGCCTCGCTCTCTCCTATGGTGCTCTGTAGTGCTCCCTGGCACATGCACCATTCCTCCTCTCTTTCCGTTTGTGCTCTTTTCCATGTCTAGTCCCAAGGCTCTGCCTTGGCCTGGCTCTGGGCTTCGGCCTACGCTCCGCTGCTAGACTCTTTCCTATTGTGCTCTCTTGCACATTTCTAGGCTAGTCCCAAGGCTCTCCCTTGGCCCAGCTCTGGGCTTCGGCCTGCGCTCCGCTGCTAGCTCTGTTCTTCCTCTGTTCCTGTTCCGTGTTTCTGCCTATGCTTCCGTTCCTGGCTCTGTACTCTGCTTAAGCCCTGCCTGGTTTCTTGTCTTGTCTTCCCTTGCTGCTTCGTATGCTGTTTGCATGCGCCTGGCCTTCCTAGCCTCCTGTTTGTGCCTCAGCCGTGCCTGCCCTAGCCGTGCCCGCCTGCTTGTGCCTCAGCCATGCTCATCGGTCAGTGACAGCTGTGTCGCCTGCCATGCCTCAGCCGGGTTCGCTAGAGTCTTGCCCGGTTGTCAGTGCCACAGCCCGATCAGCTAGCCAGTGCCCCAGCCGTGCCCTCTGTGCTCCCTTGCACTTCACCCTGTTTCCGCACTGCGCTCTGTGTGCTCTCTAAAGCATGTGCAGGCCCTCGCCTGCCCATGGCATACCTCCCCGTGCTTCTGGAAAAGTACGCGCAGGCTTTGCCATGGTCCCCTGTCGTGCCCTCTTGCACGCACAGGTCCTAACCCGGTCCTTGAACCCTGACCCTGGCATGCCTCTCTGCACGCGCAGGACTCTGCCTCGCCTGACCCTGGAGTGCCCCTTTGCACGCGCAGGACTCTGTCTAGTATCTTGTGCCTTGGCGTGTCTCTACACACGCACTCTTTCTTGTACCTTGTGCCTTGGCGTGTCTCTACACATGCACCCTGTCTCGTTTTGTGAACCCTGGCGTGTCCCCTACACACGCACCTGGCCTTGCACCTAGCCTTGAACCCTGGCGTGTCCCCTACACACGCACCTTGCCTTGCACCTAGCCTTGGACCTTGGCGTGCTACTAACACGCACCATGCCTGGATATCTGTCGTGCCTCCTTGCCTGAAACCTGGTTTGCCTGCCGGATGCCCGGAACCTGCCGATCGCTGCCAGAGATCGTAAGCTGGATGACTGTGGCCCAATGTCCGGAGCTGATGTCCGTAGCCTGATGCCTTGATCATGTCGATCGTTGCCAGCGGTCCGGAGTTCGATGCCATTGTGCCTTTACCTGTACCTAGGCGTGCCACCTGGCACGTACCATGCTATGGACCTTGGCGTGCCCATGCACGCACTTTGCACGTTTTGCATGTTCTCACGTTTTTACACTGAATGTGATTCTGAAGTTATCCTAATGAAGATACCTTGCACCTACGTCTAGTCTTGTCTTGCTTCTTGCTCGTCCTGTTGCCAGACACTCAATAGTGTCCCCTGAGCCGGCCGTCTGGTCCAGCTGCCGTGGTGGCTCACCCCCTTGGTCTTGCCCCTGACACTCCCTGTACAGGGGTGGGTTCTCACAAGGTCAGCTCGCCCTCGGTGGGTGGGTGCCACGGCCAAGAGGGTCCACTCTCTCAAGAAGAACGACTCAGCGTAAGCTGACGTTTGTCACAGAGTGCTGAACCATACAGGAATCAACGATTTTCACTACCTGAAATTCTAAATTGCCATCAATAACTAAAGGTGACAATTCCACAGGCACAACAAATTTTTTGAGTAAAGACCTGTGGAAAACATTATGGATCTTGAGAGTAGAGGGAAGCTTGAAACGAAAAGCTACAGGTTTAATTTTTGCGACCACCATATAAGGACCAATAAGCCTAGGACCTAATTTCCTAGAAGGAACTTTCAGTTTAAAATTTTTGGCAGGCAGCCATACTAAATCATTCACCCCCAGGTCCGGACCTGACAATTGTTTCTTATTAGCCATACATTTGTATTTGTCCTCCATGATCTTTAAATTATTCTGAACCCCTTCTCATACCGATGACAGTGAAGAATAAAATTGTTCCTCCACAGGAAACCCATCTTTACTGAAGGTACAAAATATGGATGGACGCCATATGCACCAAAAAATGGCGACTTACCAGTGGACTCACTACAACGATTGTTTAACGCAAACTCAACCAGTGGTAGAAAAGAAGACCGATGCTCCTGGTTATCTGACACAAAACATCTGAGGTATGTCTCCAAACTTCGGTTTAGGCATTTAGTCTGACCATTAGTTTGAGGATAGAACACCGAAGAAAATGAGAGATTCATCCCTAATTGGGAACAAAACATCCTCCAAAATTTGGAAGCAAATTGGGTCCCCCGATCTAACACCATATTAGAAGGAACCCCATAAAACTTCTCAATCTCAGTGACAAACACCTGAGCCAGTGTGTCATGACACAGCTGTGGGGTGACCCAGGACCAGGGGCTCCTTCCCTGTCCCTAACACTAGGGGACACCCTAGCTTGCCATACTCCACGGGATACTTCTGAATGTGAAGATGTCACCTCCACCCTTGCCTTATCTCCTGAACTAGCCCTCCATCTGTTCCCTTCCTCCACCCAGGGAGGAGGGGAGCTACTGTGCACCATAGTACACCAACCAGACAAACAAGGCAACACAAACAAGGGTTGACCGAAAACTCCAGGCATACAAAATATTCACTCACATATAACAGAAGAATACACCGGGGCGTGAAGGTAGGTAAATAAATCAAAATAGAGAAGGGATTGTCACACATACAAACCATATGATCTCATCTCCCTCCATTAGCCATGCAGCAAATGCTAGCTCTGACAAGGATTTGTAACAGAGCCCAGATTATAAAGGGGAAAGGAGTGGCTAACCAAGAGCAGCTGCGAGCACAAGGATTTCCAAAATGGCCGATTAACACCTGTTCTGCCAGAAGAAATAACCATATTTAAAATGAAGAAGTGCTTCTTCTCAGCTCCGGAGTAGGAGCAATCAGATGCTGTAGTCTTCTGGCTCCACACTGTTGCGGTAACCCCGTGACAGTACCCCTTCTTCTACGAGGAACCTACGGAACCTCGTGACAAAGTGTCTTGGCGTTAGGGAAAGCAGGTAAAGCAATAAAGTGTACCATTTTACTAAACCTATCCACTACAACTAAGATAACCTAATTACCAGAGGATGAAGGAAGATCTGTAATGAAATCCATGGATAAATGAGTCCATAGTCCATGGGCAATCAGGAATATTTATTGTTAAAAAAAAAGCCCCAGACGAACGAGTATGCAGGGTCTTGGAATGTGCAGAGATACAAAGAACTACATCCTTACACAACCATGGCCAAAACAAAAAGAAAACCGACAAGAAAGGAAGTCCAAGGTCTTCTTACTACCTACTGTAGATGACAATCCAGAGCCGAGTTATGATGTGCCTCCAAAATTTTAAGATGCATAAGTACAGGTACAAACAAGAATAGGAAGCATTTAAGGAAGCCAGGATGGATGAACACAGAACTTAAGCACATGCTAAAAAGAAAGAAAAAAATGTTTATAAAATGGAAAGTGGGAGGCATATCTAAAGAAGAATATAATGCTGTCTGCAGAACCTGCAGGGCACAAATCAGATTACTAAAGCTGACAATGAATTGAGGCTTGCAAGAGATGTCAAAAGCAATAATAAAGGATATTGGGGATATGTCAAAAGTATAAGAAAAGTCAAAGATGCTATAGGATTTTTACAGGATGAAAATGATGAAATGGTAAGACAGGATGTTGAGAAGGCCGAACTTTTAAGTTCCTATTTTGCATCTGTTTTCTCTCAGAAAGAAAATGTAACATCAACTGTTCTTCACTGTCCTATTAAGGGAATAGAAGAATCCAGGATATCTATAAACTGAAAGATAGTGAGGAAACACTTAGCTAACCTAAATGAATTCAAGTCTCCAGGTCCAGATGAATTACACCCCAGAGTACTGAAGGAGATAGCAGAAGAAATTTTTGAACCCCTCTCCATAATCTTTGAAAATTCTTGGAGAACAGGAGAAGTCCCAGAAGACAGGAGAAGAGCAAATGTTGTTCCTATCTTCAAAAAGGGAAGAAGGTGGACCCAGGCAACTATAGGCCGGTGAGTCTGACTTCTATACCAGGAAAGATCTTTGAACAAATTATTAAACAACATGTATGTCAGTACCTGGATAAGAATGAAGTAATTAAACAGAGTCAGCATGGGTTTGTAACTAATAAGTCATGTCAGACTAACTTAATTTCCTTCTATGATGGAATCACTGATTGGGTGGATCATGGAAATGCAGTAGATATAGTATATCTTGACTTCAGCAAAGCATTTGATGTGGGTGATCCCTGGGCAAATGGATCCTGGATGTGGGTGATCCCTGGGCAAACAGATCCTGGATGTGGGTGATCCCTATGCAGACAGATCCTGGGGGTGGGTGATCCCTGGCTAGAGGGCCAGGAACTTTTTGTGATATACCTCAGGAGTAAGCTGATATTTCCTGGGCCTTTTTGATGGCTTCACAGTCTTGATTTTGATCTTGATGGAGAGGGTCAAACAGCTCCAGAGCTTTGCCTCATAGTTCAAGGGTTAAATATCTGTCCCACTAGTCCTCAGGCAACAAGTACTGCTAGCAGGCCTTTTCAAACCATCTAAAAATGTGTCCAGATCCGCAACCTTGTACATGATAGGAAAATGCTCAGGAAGGGGTTTAAAGGTGGAGATATTACTGGACTCACTCTTCAGTGGGGTAGATGGCTCCATCTGGAGTGGCGCTAACTCCAGCTGATACTGAAGCTCGGCTTGTCGCTCAGCAGCCTCTCAGTCAGCTTGGCCCTGACGCTCTTGTGCTGCAGCATCTCGCTCTTGGTATTGCTGAATGAGCCTCAGCTATCCATAACGATCATCTGCACTAAATTGCAGTGAGGCGATCTGCAGGTGGGGGTCCAAGTTACTATCATTGCTGCTATGGCTGGTATCTACAGGTAGGACCTCTGCAGCTGCACCTTTGCTGGCCTTCCCTTCATCAGGGCTCAGTGGCGAGCTTGCTCTGAATCAACCTGCAGCAGATCAGTAATCATTTGCTGCCTGGTTTTGTCAATCTGTCTCATCGTGCAGAGAGCAATAAAAACCTCCTTGGTCAGTTGTTTTTACCAGGCCTCCCCAACTGCAGCCATAATTGCTAAACAAAAGATAGAACAGAAAAACAAGAGAGGGCGGAGGAGTGTAACTGTCACATGTACAGTATTGTCCCAGGTAAAAAACATAATGCTGAGTCTGATCCTCATAACTCTGCACAGAATCCTTACAAGAAACGTACAAGTTTTCAGTGACAGAGATGATTTCTAAAACCAGATCACTGATGTTCTGTAATATCCCACTGCTGCCACCAATTGTCAAAGATCACAGCCTGAGCGGTCTCGCAGATCCTCCCACTGTCACCTTTTTTGTCATGAACAATTCTCTGTTGAGCCCTGTTGAATAGATGTCCCTTTTCTGGGCGACTGCGGGCTGCTATTTTTTGGCTGGAGGGTCACTATACTGAGAATACCAGCCCCCTTCAGTATGCTTTAGCAAGGCTGGTTCTCAAAAATGAGGGGAACCCCATGCCATTTTTTAAACTATTTAAATAATTTAATAAAAACAGCGTGGTGACTGCTCTATTCTTGATAACCAGCCTTACTGAAGCTGACTACTGAGGGTTGCAGCCCCTTGCTGTGTGTTTTACCTGGCTGGTTATAGAAAATACAGGGGAACCGTGCAGGCGGCCGGTGATGGTATTAGCAGCAGCAGGCATTGGCTAATGGGAATAATAGTTCCATCAGCTGCCGCCTGCTTTCATTGTTATCATTTGAATATAACTCTCTTCATTCTCCCCTGCTTGCACTGATCGCCGGCAGAGCAGGGGAGAATGATGAGATCCGTCTTCAGCACCCAGCACCAGGTAACAGCACTAACTGTAATTCTTCTTCCCTGGCGCCCATCCATCTGGTACTGATGCAGCACACAGGGGTCAAACGGTTGCCACATACGTGCAAAAAGTATTACACACAGTGGCGTAACTACAAAGTTATGGGCCCCGGTGCAAACTTTCAAATGGGACCCCCCATGCCAAAATACATGCCCATCTCCGCTCCATACACCTCGTACACACGCGGCTCCGCTCCGTACACCTCGTACACACGCGGCTCCGCTCCGTACACCTCGTACACACGCGGCTCCGCTCCGTACACCTCGTACACACGCGGCTCCGCTCCGTACACCTCGTACACACGCGGCTCCGCTCCGTACACCTCGTACACACGCGGCTCCGCTCCGTACACCTCGTACACACGCGGCTCCGCTCCGTACACCTCGTACACACGCGGCTCCGCTTCGTACACCTCGTACACACTCGGCTCCGCTCCATACACCTCGAACACAAACGGCTCCGCTCTGTACACCTCGTACACACACGGCTCCTCTCCTTACACCTCGAACATACGACTCTATTCACCTTGTACAAACGCGGCTCCGCTCCGTACACCTTGTACACACACAGCTCCTCTCCGTACACCTCGAACATACGACTCTACTCACCTCGTACACACGCGGCTCCGCTCCGTACACCTCGTACACACGCGGCTCCGCTCCGTACACCTCGTACACACTCGGCTCCGCTCCGTACACCTCGTACACACGGCTCCGCTCCGTACACCTCGTACACACGCGGCTCCGCTCCCTACACCTCGTACACACTCGGCTCCGCTCCGTACACCTCGAACACAAACGGCTCCGCTCCGTACACCTCGTACACACACGGCTCCTCTCCGTACACCTCGAACATATGGCTCTACTCACCTTGTACACACGCAGCTCTGCTCCGTACACCTCGTACACACACGGCTCCTCTCCGTACACCTCGAACATATGGCTCTACTCACCTTGTGCACACGCGGCTCTGCTCCGCACACCTTGTACACACACAGCTCGTCTCCGTACACCTCGAACATATGGCTCTACTCACCTTGTACACACGCAGCTCCGCTCCATACACACACGGCTCTGCTCCACACACACATCTTCGCTACGTACACCTCGCACACTCGCGGCTCCACACACCTCGTACACACACATCTTCGCTACGTACACCTCGTACACACGCGGCTCTGCTACATCCACCCTGTAAACCCCTCCTGACCCCACACAGAAACTTCCCCTCATCCAGCACCATGACAACCAGCACAGCAGAGTCCTGCAGACACTGAGGCCCCTGATCATGTGACCCCTGACTCCTCCCCTCCTGTGACCTCATCACAGGTCCTGTGCGCACAGGAAAGGACGTCATTGCAGGCTGTGGGGGGCTGCGGTGGGTCTCTCTGGGAGGGCGATAATGGGGTGCATGGGGGGGCGTGATGACCGCTGCGACCGTGGTAGCTACGCCCCTGATTACACACATAGACATTGACATCTCTGCTGCCATTTTTTCAGGTGCTGTAAAAATCAGGACGTGTGAAACCGGCTTTTGGATGATTATTTGGGAACTCACAGTTATCAAATGGCAGAAATACAACTGACTCCAATTCATGGAATACACAGTATCTGTTCCTTGTTCCGGTCACTGCCAACTACACAGTAACCCCAGAAAGATCATTTGCTACCACCACCAATCATTTATACAGACCAACTGGACACCGGTTTCAGGGAAGCGTATATGGCGTCTGGGTGCAATTTGCATGACAAAAGAAACAGGTCTATTACATTTTATATTTAATCCAGAAATATAGGCAGTGTTTATAAAGTAGACAAAAGATTTTACTAAGGGGACAAAGCAATACAGCTTCTACAATTACATAAGATAAAGAAGAAAAAGTACCAAACCCTGGTCACAAGAATGGCTCATAGCTTAGCAAAGGGAAGCTCTTCGATTAATGTCCGGTGCAGCTTGGGTCAAGCCTACACGGCGATGCATCTTTCGTCTCTGAGCGCAGCTCATAATTGGCATCTGCCTTCTAGTAGCTTCTAAGCTATGCCCGTGTGGGGAGGTTGAGCTGGGTACGGTTCTGCCTGTAATGGAGACAGAGAGATTGACAGAGGGTGTCATGTGGCAGACTGCCCATCAGAGGTCACTGGAGAGCGCCGATGGCAGTGATTATGTAACAGTCATTTGAGTGATACATAACTGCCAGAGGTCAAGGTGACTCTGATTGGGCAGAGGTGACTGTCAGGTGACAGAGGGTGGGGCTACCTGGTCTGTCTGAATAAATACTGAGGTAAGCTTCCAGAAGCTTCAGTCAGACAGGGGAGCTCACAGGTTAGGAGAGTCTGTCACACAAAGGAGACCCCTCAGAGACTTTGGACAGTGGAAACGGTCACGGGGGGTGACCCTATAGGACATTGGTCACAGGCAGAGACGGCCTGTGAGGACCTGGATTATTGGTGGACTTTGTAAGGTGAAACGCCGTGGTGGATTGGCCTAGGGCAGCCACGGCGGATAGAGCCACGAAGTACGACTGACAGAGAAAGTGTACAAGTGAAGGTACCCAGGCCTGTCTACAGGAGGATAACAGTGTGAAACATCTGTCGTGTTTTGTTCTGGTCGTCGTGAGGGCGGCCAATAAAAGGAAACCTGTTGAATACAATTCCTGCCTCTGTCTCGTGCCTGTCGACGTCAAGAAGCGGGTCACCCCCCATTCCTGTGAGTACAGCACAACTCCGCCACCTATCTGCACTAACACCAGCAGCACCAACACCCAATTGCCATTCCTCACTCGCAACCGACCCTACACCCGCACAGCTCCTCTTGATGACCTCACGTGAGGTGGATTTGTGGGATGTTCTCAGCTCTTCAGGGTTTTATGAAATCCCTCCCAGATATGACAGGTGAAGCATCATCAGGCAATTATTCAATTGTAGGGACCCTAGTGGCCCTACACTGAGGTGAATGCATGATGTCCATCCCTCTGCTACAATGACAAAAATCTACTGTATAGCTCATAAATTTTAAATCCACATGTGGCGCCCCTGCGGTACGGCCGCCACAATGGTATCGCCTCCCTAACCAGCGGTGGTATCATGTCTGGAAGTAAATGGAGCTCCCTACACTAGGTAAACCACGCATCCACACACAAGCCTGATCCCTCACCAGAAGGGGGTAACACAAGCACCTAGTTTAGAGGGTGACTGCCTCTTCTGGCTTGGGGGGGAGAGAGAGCAGTGTAATGTAGTGTCAGGAATGAAAGGGAAGAAGATACACAAGGAAACAGGAGTTTCCAGGGTTGGAGCTTTTGAAGGTTCACCGTAGGATTACCCCGAGAGAAGGACACCTGAGTCCTGGGCTACCAGGGATTGCAAATCCTGAGAGCAAAATCTGGAGACCGAGGGACTGCAGGTCCTACGGCCACTCTTTCAACACCAAGAGTACCCCATTACAGAGGGCTCAGAGCTGGGACTGAGAGAATAGCTTGCAAAGAGCTCACATTGCATGCTGGCTGGAGCGGCTGGAGAGCAGACAAGCAGGGAGCACAGATCAGCTCAGAAGCTGTTGAATCTCCAAACAGATGGGCATAGAAAGGAAGGCTTATTCTACCCACATAGTGGAGAGGACCCCAGCTGCTTCCAGACTGGCTGGGCCCTGGACCTGGTGACCAGTACCCCTGGATTCTACTTGCCATCCATCAGTAAAGGCAAAGACTGAATTCATTCACCTCCTTGCTTCTTTCTGCTGCACTGCTCACTACAACCCACATCATCACCCCAGGGGCCCGCTCCTGCTGGGGGGGAGTGATCCACCTTGCTGCACTATCCCCTTGGGACCCCACATGCAGCGCTGGCCATCCCTGGCCCGACACCTCAGCTGGCATCACGTTAAACCATAACCTATTATCCCTTGTATATACTGCCCTTTCACTTGTCCGGTCAGGGCTACGATGCTGGGCAATCGCCACAGTGATATCCCTGGTAGACTGCCTGCCTGGCTACTGAGTACCCCGGCCCCCATGACCGCGACACACACAAACCCCAATATTGGAGATGGCATGTCTACGAACCCTCTGGCTGCAGATTCAAACAAGCGCTTTCAAGTCAAGATGCTTCATCCCTTGGACAAAGTCTCTCCACTTCTCTTCCCCCTATGTACACTAATCTCAAACTGGCTGTCTTTTCCCCAGCAGCCATCCTGTTCACCACAATAGATATCCTGCTTCAATCACCTGAGCACTGAAGGGAGTCTCTGGCTTTAAAAGGACCTTGAATGGTTAGCTGTTCCCAGGGCCGGACTGGCCATTTGGCAATTCTGGCAAATGCCAGAAGGGCCTGTCTGGTCATAGGCTGCTTTGGCTGCTACCTTGTTAACAGAATCGGTGTTCTCAAGACACCCATGCTGCTAAGAGATGTGACGGAGCACAAAGTCACCAAAAATCCATCACTTATCCCAGCAGGTCATGGGAATCATTAATACTATTGGTAATTGCTTTCCTTCATCCAAGGTAATATTAGTAATATATTTCATCTGGTGCTTGGGGACGGGGAGAACATGGGCCTGTGTGATTTCAAATGCCAGGGCTGAATTTCAGGCCCAGTCCGTACCTGGCTGTTCCTATCTTAATTAGTGTGTGAAAGGCGTGGGGAGGTGAATGCCCCTCTCTGGAGATGTTATGGATATTCATTTTTTATGACAAAAGAGAAGTGGCTAAAGAGTGAGGAAAGGGAGCAGTGGCAACGTACAGAAAGTGCAAACATATAAATCCCCTAAAACGAATTATTTATTTAGTAAATTAAAAAACACCTATCCCATCATGCATCATCTGGGTATCATATATGGATATGACATTTATTGATTGATCCTCCTGATGAACCGCTATAGGCGGGGAAACGCGTCGGGGTTGACCTGCACATGATAAGTGACCTTGTTTATTCTACTATGATTCATAATATACCCTTGAGAGGGGTTAGTTTGTATTATCTGTCTGTCGGACATATTAGTCTGTCACATATGATCATGATATGCAGGTATTAGATTTTTTATCTTTAATATTATCCTGGGGTCCTATTTTAGCCTAAGGCAATTTGAATGTTCACTGCTATAATATCATAAGGGCATACCCACATATGACAAGCAATTTATTGGTTAATATACCCCTGTGTGGGGGTTTTATCAGGATAATATCAATTGTTTGAGGTTTTGCTCGAGCTTAGGGCATTCTGAAGTTTCATTTCTGCACTATCGGATTATTGTTTTCCCTCCTGTCTGAATAGGGACTGGTAGGGGAGTGAGGGATAGTCCACGTTGAGTGGGGGCGCCAATTCTCGTTTGTAGGGTGCCAACCTCCACGGCTAGGAAGGTATCAGTGAGCCTTATAGTAGGGCTATGTAGCATCCCAGTGTAGGTCTGGTTATTTTTTGGCATTGGCCATTTTTTCACTGGGATAGGTGTTTTTTAATGTACTAAATAAATAATTCGTTTTAGGGGATTTATATGTTCGCACTATTTTTGATTCCCATGAGATATATATTTCATACGTTCAACGTGCAGAAAGGAAAGAGGTCTGCTATGTTGACAAATTTTATTTCAGGATGAAGATGATGTTTTGTCAGGGGAGGTGGGCCAATATTCAGGGCTCCCGCCATTAATTTCTAGGAGAGCTCTGAAACTTATGAAGTAATTGCCATTGTCAATCATGACAGCTTCTGTATAAATTAATGAAGACAGCGGCACTTGTGCTTCCAGCTCTGACAACAGCCACACTGATGTCTCATTCTGAGACAGATGCCTGCCCCACCACCCTCATATATTATACACCATTAATGTTACAGATGGGAACACCCCTCTAACGATGCAATAAAACCCCTGAGTCAACATACCCGCCAATGTTGGAAATAGGTCTTTGGATTTCTGGATTTGCCGGTGCCATACATGTTTTGCAGGGAATTTGCCATGATATATATAGAAGTATAAACTACGTAAGATGTCCGGAACACAAAAACATTAAATAGTGATAATAACTCATCATTCAGAGATTCATTGCCCATGCATTTGGGGATTACGTCACTTGTAGTGTTGGAGTAGGTGCACATAATAAGTAATTCCCAGATTTTCCTCAGAAGGTCGTCATCTGGGTATTTTATGGGCTTTACGCTGTACAAATAATCCCTGAACCCCGGGATATCTCCTTGATGACCAGCAAGCGACAAACTTCCATTAAATGTTGTTCTTATTCCGAGACGTTGTAATTCTGACACCCGGGAGAAGAAGGAAGACATAATCCACATTTTAGGTCTCAGCTTTGGCATCGCAAACATATGGACAAATGTGTCTGCATAGTTTATACTTAAGAACGCAATGGTCACGTTCGCTGAGCTTTTATCGATTGTCTCAATCATTTCTGTAGCAGATTTTAATGAGCCGGAGAGATTCTCCTTAAATTCAATGAAGAAAGCCACACAACCACCGGATCGTAAAATTTCCATTTTAAATGTCTCACCGGCGATTCGTCCCGTGTCATCATCGGATACAAGAATTCCAACCCATTTCCAATGAAAATATTTTACCAGTTGTACAATAGCATCAATTTCAGATAACTCATTGGCTGCCGCCTGGTAGAACGTTGGGAACTGATCGCTTGTTCTAAATAAAGAGGTCATGCTGCCGTAACTTATCTGTCAGGATAAGAGAACAATACCTTATACAAACCAAGACACGTGAAATCTGGAACAAATACGACATATTTGGTGGTCTAATTTCATTCTGAAAAGGATTTATTACCCTCCATGGTGGATCCGAGCCACAGCTATCCTTTATCGGACCTCCATGACTCTATCCATAATGATGGCTGTAAGGTGGCTCTCCTTGGTAAGTAATTCAAGTTTGACAGACACCTGAGGCTCTCGTGGGACTCCCTACTTTAGGTGGAAGATTTTTGGGTCACTGCTAAAGATTTAGATAATTGGCCTACTCATGTTTTATGTTTCTGTGAAATGGAAGTAAAATATTATGACAAAGACTATAAAACCACCAGTGAGGATAATTTTTTCGAGCGAGGACCTCTCTCCTATTTTCACGCAATGTGTGGGAAAGGCTAAGTGCAACATGAAGGGAAAGGGAACCCAACACTACGAAAGGGGGGAGTGGAGACCCCTATGCACATCTAACGTCACCCTGTCTGCTGTTGTGAGTTCATTCTCCCCTTCACTTTTGATGTCTGATGAACTCCCTCTGCTGGTGAAGAGGGGTAGTGAAATTGATTGGGATGGGAAGAACCTGTCATCTGAACAGGCGGAGTGTGATTGGACATCTGGAATTTCTGAGTGGATATAAGGCAGCCGACGCCCTGCAGGGCTGCTGGTGATCCTTTCTGCTCTGAGCTCTTGCATCCAGTTTTGTTCCTGTCTACTAAAAGCTAAGTTTTTGCCCTGCTAATATTCCATGAGATTTTGTCTGGTTTCCTTAGTGTTTGTATTCAGCCAGTCCTGGTTGGGACTGGCTGAATTCCATTTTTGTCTCTGATCAGTTGATCTCTTTGCTCTGTTTTCAGAATATACCTGAGTGCTGATATAGTGATATTGAAGTCTAGCGACTTCAGGGCCTTTTTCCCCATCAGATGCTTGGGACATTTTTGGTAGGGTTTTTTTTGCGGATTGCAGCCAGCATCTTTTCTGTCCTATCTAGTTAGTTGGGCCCCATCGTTTGCTCAGCCTGTCTTTCTGTCTGTGTTTGTGTTTTCATCTGTTTTTCACTGACAATACATGTTGGGGTCTGTCTATTGCTTTGGGGTCTGCTCTGGGGCAGTTTAGATTTCCCCTTTCCTACTTTAGGCTTATGTAGTTCTCCGGCTGTTACGAGGGGTCTAGGGCACTGTAGGAACCCCCCACGGCTACTGTTAGTTGTGGTGTATAGGATCAGGGGTCTGCAATCCGATAGCTACCAACCTCTCTGGTTTTCTGGACTTAGCTTGTATTTTTGTTTTCTCCTCCTCCGGTGACTCATTCATAACAGTCTGCCCTATATAATTTCCGCACCTATCACTGAACAGGATACCTAATCCATGCCTGGCCCTGACAATAAGCCCTGCATTCGGGAGGACAGGGTGCGCAATAGTCAATCCCCACTACCACTAAAGACATTGAATAAACAAACAAGGGAGTAGACTCAGAGACACGGACATCCTCCAAACACCAGAGAGGAAGATAGATGACTGCTATAGCTCCAAGCCTCAACAGGGAAAGGGAAATGGAAATAGGAATATCACCCAAAACTTCAAGCAGCAAGTTGGAAGTTATAAACACCCTGGTCCAGGTATGTCAACTAGAGCCAGGGAAACGTTGCCACTAGGTACTAGAGTCAGAAGAACCAGTAAGAAGTCACTAAAGAAAACTGCTGAGTCCTTCTACAGTCACATGCAGAGCGACGGTCCGCAGCCTCTGATACACCCGTGTCAGTACCCCCTTTCTACGAGTGGCTTCTGGACACTCAGGACCAGGTTTCTCAGGACAAGAGGTATGGAACAAACGAACCATCCTGGAGGCGTTCACCTCTAATGCAGAAACTCACATTCTTTCCTGCGGACCCTAACCCTTTCAGTGCACCATGTACTGTAGGGAACAACGTTGGAGGCGAGAATCTACAATACTCGCAATTTAAAACTCTAGGTTTCCATCAACCATTATTGGAGCAGGCGGTAGGGGTGAAGGCTCAAGGGGTTCCACCTATCTCTTGAGCTGTGAAAAACATTGTAAATCTCAAGAGTTTGCTGTAGCTCAAGACAAAACGCTGCTGGACCAATGACGGCGGTTATCTTATAGAGACCAAAGAATCTTGGTCCCAACTTCCAGGAAGGAACCCTTAAGCTGAAATTTCTGATAGACAACCACACAAAATCAAAATCATTCACATTCAGTTCCGGACTGGGTACACGTTTACTGACAGTCATACATTTATACCTGTCTTTCATGACCCTTTTAGGAACAGGTAGTGGCAAAATAGGACCAGATGGACAGGTATGCGGTACTTTACAATGTGTGCAAACATTGCAGGCAGACACTTGTTCAACCACATCCCGATGCAACCTCAACCACCAAAAATGGCGAAAAAGGAGGTCCGCGGTTGCCTTACCACCTGGGTGGCCATCAAGTACAGAGTCATGATATTCTCTAGCTACTTTGCGGCGCAATTTATACAGCACAAACAACATCCCCAAGGGGCAACTCAACTGAGTGGGTTACTCTAACTCCACAAGTATAGGTTTGCCCTCGGACCTTCCCTCCAACACTGGGACCATATCCAAGAAAGAAGGATCAGAAGCAGGTGTCTTTACCATCTGTCCCGCAGGCATCTATCCACCCGAATAGCCAAGGGCATGGCAGCCTCCAGTGACACAGGAGTTTCATACACTGCTAATGCATCCTTTAACCTTTCAGTGAGGCCCTGAAGCAAATGGCTTCTGAGAGCCTGGTCATTCCATTTGGTATCAGTTGACCACCAGCGGAATTCAGAGCTATAAGTCTCCACTGCATGATTCCCTTTCTGAATGCGATGCAGCTTGGATTCAGCCAAAGAAATACAAAAAACTTGTCCCTACCCCAAGAAAACCTGTCCAAAAGGGCAATTTGGGGTTCAAGCTGGACCAGCCAACCCGCAGTGTCCCCCACAATAGGAGCCTGCAGCATCTGCCGTTGCTGCTGGATCTCATAACGAAGGTCAGTCACCTCCAGCGACAACATCTGCTGCTGCTCTGCTAGCACAGCAATGGGATCCATGAACCCAGCAAAAGAAAAAAAAGCACACAGAAAAAACAAACAACAAAAAAAACAAGTGTCAGGTGTTTTTTTGTTTTGTTTTTTTCTTTTGCAAACTTGAACGGTGGGTGATAACGTCACGCAATGGGTAGGAAAGGTTAAGTGCAACACAAAGGGATAAGGGAAAGGGAGCCAAATACTAGGGAAGGGGTAGTGGAGACCCCTAGGCAGATCTAATATCACCCTGGCTGCTCTATCGTACCTTTATAGGTTCTGCACTTATCATCGAGCAGTATTCCTAATCCCTGCCTGACCCTGGCGATAAGCCCTGCAGTGGAAAGGACAGGATGAGCACCAGTCAATCCCCACTACTGCTAAAGACAGATGGGATAAACAAACAAGGGAAACACATAGCTTGTGTAGACTCAGAGAGAAAAACAGATGTCCTCTAAACATCTGAGACAAAGATATCTCACTGCTATAGCTCCAAGCCTCAACAGGCAAATGGAGACAGCAATATCACCCTCAACTTCCAGCAGCAAGCTGGAAGTTATAAACACCAGATGTGTCAACTAGAGCAAGGGGAAGGTTGCCACTGGGTCCTAGAGTCAGAAGGACCAATAAGAAGTCAGTAAAGCACACTGCTGAAACCTTCTGCAGTCATATTCAGAGGGATAGTCTACAGAATCTGATACACCCATGACACCTGTACAGTGATGCAGCATTGTTTCTTAATTAGCCAAACGTTTATTTTTAGCAAGCCAGAAAGCACAGACTGTTATCTATATGTTGACTTTTGAATTTTTGTGTTTCTTTCAGGTTGGACAAGAAAACAAACTTTTGCTTGTGTAAGCTTGTAACATTGAGATGTAAGTTGACATTTGATGTAACATTATGTGCTCTTATCCTTGATGACTAGTGATGTTTGCTGATATGCTAATTATACATTGTCTAGGCCAGATAGTTTGTTAACTTTTTAGATTAGGAAAAACTAGGCAAATAGATCTCCATTCTTCCCCTTTTATTTGTGAATACTGGATGAAGGACACTTGTTACTATAAAAAGATGTTACATGCCTCTTTATAGAGAGGCAGAGATTCAGCCAAGACATCCAGAGAGTCTCTACAGGACAGCTGCCAATACATCACTGCTCCATCATTTATCATTCCCCAGGTTACCAGCTTAGGGGACCTCGGCTGGAAGAATAGAGATCTGCTCCATTGACCATCGCTAAATCACATTTGTGAAAACCAGGTTGGGACCTACCAGTCACCTGGAACCTATGAATACATTTGGAGAAAGCCAGGATTGATACCCAATGGTGTCCTCGCTCCATAGAAATGTTCGGAGAAGCCAGGTTGTGACCCTCTGGTCAACTGGCCTTGTACCTGAAAGGATTGTCATCTTCCTATGCTTGTCGATGCCTTATGTCTGGGGGCGTGCCGCAGGTGGGGTAATTGACCCTGAAAGACCTGAAGTAGCAGCTGCTATTATCCCGGCGAGTCAGCGGAAGGGTGAGACTCTGTCATGTGCACCATCTTGGGTATTGTGCGGAGACTGTTCTACATGTTATCTGCCTGTTTTTTGGTTCAATAAAGTATTTCCATACTGTGTTACCCTCACCCTGTGTTGTCTGAGTAGCACTATGCCCACATTAAAATGAGACCAGGAGTGTGGTGGGACGATCTCTATGTGCAGGGTCCTCTGTCGTGTAGAGTGTCACCTCTTATGTGCAGGGTCCTCTCTCCTGTAGTGTCATCTCATATGGGCTAGGGTCCTCTGTCCTGTAGAGTGTCAGCTCTTATGGACATGGTCCTCTATCCTGTAGAGTGTCCTTTCTTATGAGCAAAGTCCTCTCTCCTGTATAGTGTCAGCTCTAATGGCTATGGTCTTCTCTCCGCTACAGTGTAAGCTCTTATAGCTAGGGTCCTCTCTCCATTAGAGTGTAAGCTTTATGGCCAGGGTCCTCTCTCCTGTGGAGTGTCAACTCTTATGGGCAGGGTCCTCTCTCCTGTTGAGTGTCAGCTCTTATGGGCAGGGTCCTATATCCTGTTGAGTGTCAGCTGTTATGGGCAGGGTCCTCACTCCTGTAGAGTGTAAGCTTTTATAGCCAGGGTCCTCTTTCCTGTTGATTGTCAGCTCTTATGGCCAGGGTCCTCTCTCCTGTAGAGTGTCAGCTCTTATGGGCAGGGTCCTCTCTCCTGTAGAGTGTCAGCTCTTATGTACAGGTTCCTTTCTCCTTTAGAATGTCAGCTCTTATGGGCAGGGTCCTCTCTCCTGTAGAGTGTAAGCTCTTATGGGAAGGGTCATCTCTCCTCTAGCGTGTCACCTTTTATGTGCAGGGTCCTCGCTCCTGTAGAGTGTCAGCTCTTATGGGCATGGTCCTCTCTCCTGTAGAGTGTCCTTTCTTATGAACAAAAAGACAAAAAGTCCTCTCTCCTGTAGAGTGTCAGCTTTTATGGCTATGGTCTTCTCTCTGTTACAGTGTAAGCTCTTATGGCTAGGGTCCTCTCTCCGTTGGAGTGTAAGCTTTTATGGCCAGGGTCCTCTGTCCTGTTGATTGCCAGCTCTTATGTGCAGGGTCCTCTCTCCTGTAGAGTGTCAGATCTTATAGGCAGGGTCCTCTCTCCTGTAGAGTGTCAGCTCTTATGGGCAGGGTCCTCTCTCCGTTAGAGTGTAAGCGCTTATGGTCAGTGGGGTCCTCTCTCCTGTTGATTATCAGCTCTTTTGTGCAGCCTCCTCTCTCCTGCAGAGTGTCTGCTGTTATGTGCAGGATCCTCTCTTTCCTGTAGATTGTCAGCTCTTGTGGGCAGGGTCCTCTCACCTGTAGCATGTCAGCTCCTATGGACAGCATCCTCTACCTGAGGATTAAATGAAAAAGAGCTAAAACACCCCAACACACCAGTCTAGGTGGAGCACCTCCTAGTGGAGTGGTGCCTTGGAATATAGTAGTCCCAAAAATTCCTTTTGTCACATTTAAGACCAGTACTATGAAACATCTATTTTGCTTAGGGGGCCTTCTTAAAAGTTAAAAACTAGAGATGAGCGAGCGGTAAAATGCTTGGTTACTCGTTGCTTGAACCAAGCAATTCCTAATACTCGGATGCTCATTTCGAGTAACGAGTATAATTGGAGTCAATAGGAAATCCGAGCATTTTTCCAGCAGACCTTACAATGAGGTCTGGGGAGCAGTAAAACTGTTGAATGGAGGGAGAACAGCATGGTGAAGACCTCTGTAAGCATCTCTGACCACCAGATCGCTGCTGGCAACAATGGTGTCACGCTAGTGAGGAGCGAGCGTGCTCGTCACTAGTCATGACTCGCTCAAGCATCAGTGTGCTCGGAATGCTCGTTACTCTGCGAGTATTTTTGGAATGCTCGAGCAGCAGTTCGAGTCCCCGTCCCGCATGCTTGGCGCTTGTTAGACAGCCAATAAACATGTGGGGATTGCGTGCCAGTCACTGTATTGCCGCAGCCATCTTGGTTGTGGCATTACTGTGATTGGCTGGCTGCGTAGCATCATCAGGTCTATATAAGTCCTGTGACGCCGTGCTCAGCACACTGTACACCTGACACAGGCAGCGTAGGGAGAGGTGCCGGTGAGAGAGGGACAGGATTGTAACTGCATATTAGCCAGGGATTCAACCACATTTATATTTCTATGAAGTGCAACAACCGCCCTTCTTAGGGCTAATGATAATCAATAGTAATACTGCTGTCAGCAGCATTTAGGGAGAGATTCTGCTGAAGGGATCGTGAAGGACAGAATAGGGTGAATTGGACATTGTTCTATTCTGCGGCAACCTGCAACTTACAGTAGACAAAAACCCTTTTTAAAGCTTATAAATAAAATTATTTTTGCTTTCAATCCTGCAAATTGTCCTGAGCAGGGAAATATTATACACCATTTTACTGCAGCAGTTATGTGTCAGAAGCATACAGGCAGACTTGGTTGGATCTTAATATTGATTCTGCAGTATAAAAATTCCGTGTGAGGTAGGCGAATTTGTGATTTCTAGTTTACCTGTCCAATAACGCACGCCTTGCGCATTTTGTAATTGCTAGGTCTCTGGAAACCAGGTTAATTTTTATTAAAAGAAAAAAAAATGGTCACCTACAATCAGTCAAAGCTCTATATGTGAGTTTACTCCACCGTGAAATAACAGAACGAGTGCAAAAGTGTATGGATGGCAATCAAATTCAAACAAGGAAAAAAATGTTTCAAGCTTTTTCTCAGTTTTAAAGATCACGGAAATGTTCAGATATCACATAACACTGTATGGCTGAGAAATGGAAACGTGCACAATTTTTAAAAGCTTTTGTCCACTTTTAGGCCTCATAGAAATATTCACAGACAAAATAACACCGTATGTCTGAGAAATGGAGGCCTACACAGTTTTAAAAAACTTTTTAGCAGCTTGACAGATCACAGAAATGTTCACAGACCACCTGTAAGTTTGAGTAATAAAAGCCTTTACAAATTTTAAAAGCTTTTGTTCACTTTTAGAAATCAAAAGAAATATTCCCAGAGTAACACTGTATATTTAAGAAGTGGACACCCACAAAAATTTTAAGAGTTTTTTTTTGTAATTTAACAGATCACAGAAGTGTTCACAGATCCCATAACACTGTATATCTGAGAAATGGAGAGCTACACATTTTTTTTTAAATCTTTTTTAGCAGTTTTAGAGATCACAGAAAGTTACTCCACACTACGAAATGGTGTATTGCTGAGAAATGTAGCCCAGGAAAAACGAGTTTTGGGTGTGTTATATATCACAAAAAGGACCTCAAAGCACATAATACCTGATTGATCAAAATATATTCAACTTTTTGAGCCCCCACAAAAAAATGCAACCATATATTTGCCAATGGACTGCACAGGCCTAATCTCTGTCAACAGACTGGATCCTGTCACTGTCCCTGCTCCTGCAACTCTCTCCCTCCCTAGGATAAATGCAGATTGTATGTGATACAAATGATTAGGCCTTAGAAGGGCTGTTAGTATGACGGCTCAGCTTCAGCACCATTATCTACACTACTGGCCTCTGATTTCTTATAATGTGACACACTGGACTAGACAAGCAGTCTCTCCTTCCAATACAAAGCATCACAGAGCTGTGCGATG
Organism: Dendrobates tinctorius; assembly: GCF_039654945.1. Lineage (NCBI taxonomy): Eukaryota > Metazoa > Chordata > Amphibia > Anura > Dendrobatidae > Dendrobates > Dendrobates tinctorius. The sequence goes on from NW_027362095.1 coordinate 1,375,564, forward strand.
GCATCAATGTGCCGAGCCATGGCCTTTTCTAATCCCTGATGATGTCAAACAGCCAGCCAATCACAGTAATGCCACAACCAAGATGGCCACGCCATTACACTGACTCACAGGCAATCCCCTCATGCTTATTGGCTGTGTAAAAGATGTCAAAGATACGGGGCGGGATTAGAGTGTTTACTCGCGCACCACCCATTACTCGCCGAGCAATAAGCACATTCCAGCACCGCAATACCCGAGAGATAACCAAACACCGAGCACTTTTTTATTCTGATGAGTTGAAGTTTTTGTTTTTGGATGCACATAAAAAAAAGGATCTGTTAAAAATCTCTCTACGGATTGCGTGCCAAGTTGTTGCAAATTCTATTGCACATATAAGAATAGTTTTGTACCTGCGGGTACCTGTATATCCCGGCCAGCTGGGCTACCGCGTATGAGGAGGTGGTGGTCAAGTCTCCGATGAATCCCACCACGTGAGTCCTGTTCCAGCAGCTGTAGTTTGGGATAATTTGCTTTTTACCTGATAATATCCGGAGCACGCTGTAGACCGACGTATGAACATTGGCACAAGAGTCAAATATTTGGTAACCCAAGGAAATATTGGGAAGAAATTGCAAATTGTTATTAATCTCTTGAAATGTGAAGAAGAAAATCATAAGATACCGATAAAATCGTAGAGACGGCCTGAAAGTCACAGAGATGAAAAATTACTACAGGGATAATGGTCCAGTCTGTGATAATGTGCTGATGATATAAGGGCAGGTCTACCGAGGTGGTGGGACAGCGATTAGGGGGCCACTTACCGATCGCATCTCAGAGGCTTTGGTCTTGAAGTAAATGTCAGTTTCTTCGGTATATATAAAGTATTGACTTGTATTATCCCTCCGATCATCAGGTCTCCTTCCCTGTAATAACCGTCTATAACGTCTCCTCTCAGCTCACAAGCCTCAGTAGAAGAAGACACCGGGAAAAGCTGCAGGAATAGGCAAAGTAAGAGAAGCATCTTCGGCTTATAGAGGAGCACAGAGGCTAGTAAGATGGGCACAGTGGCTCGGAGCAAGCAGGAGACAAGCGGAGGGTCTTGGCAGGGAGCTGGCACCATTTAAAAGGGACGTCAGATGTCTGACCATGACATGGCAGCTTCTCCCGGTGAGAGGGCTGTCAGCGATGTGGAGCCTTTAATAAGGTTCTGAGAATTATTTCAGAGCGTCGACAAGAGACAATCCTAATTCTGAAATAGCCCCGAGATGTGGAGAAGCCATAAATTATAATAATTATCAAATAATGACAAATTTATCTCCAGGAAAAATGTATTATTTTACCCGATAACATTTCGGGTTCTTGTAGAGAATTATAACAAACCATAAAATCCACAAAATGGCCACTGCCATTGCTATAAACTACAGAAATCAATAGTTTAAACATGTACGTTAGAGAAACGAGCTTCTTTCTCCACTCATGAACCACTTTTCCCTTTATCCTCAAGTCCTCAAATCATTCACTGGAAAAACTGCTAAAATCCGTCTCAAAATAAGAATCTGTCTATTGAAATCTATGTAGGATGAGATAAGCAGAGAGAGAGGCAGCGAGAGACAGAGATATTGCTGCTGCTTCCTGTGTTTTATCTATCTTCAATGCTGGATTCATAGTTACTCTGCTCACTTCTGCTGTTTTACACCCTTCATCTTGGTGCTAATACTTTTTCTAGTAACTCATCTTCCCTTAAGAAAGGCTGCATTTGGGTCGCCCTCCCACGGCTGTGGGGTACTCGGTACCGGGCCGGTCTCTCAGAGGGGGATGTCACAGCAGCGGTGACCCGGTCCGTGGCCCTGGGCGCCCATGTAAATGGTATTAAGTGATGGAATAAAGTTTATGAGTGAATGATTCGTGACGCCACCTGTGGTGTTCGGCAATGAAGATGTTAAGCCGACGTTGCGGACAGATCCTCTGGGACAGATGGTGTGGTGCAGCAATGACGGTGTAACCCTCCACAGGCACGGCTGTAGTCCCAGGGCAGAGTAGATGAAGAGGATAGGGGTTGAGGCAGAGGGTGTAGTGTTTGGCACAGAGATGTAGCAGTGCTGGAGAGTTTGTAGGAAGAAGGCAAGGACACAACAAGGTGCAGTTTCTTTACCTTTACTTTGGCTTGGCAAATGCAGTCTGTGTTACACTGAAGTTCCTCCTTCTTGTTCCCCCTCAGATCTACCTCGTATGGCAGACAGCTGTAGCCTTCTATCTCTTCTCTTGGCTCACCCGTTGCCGTTGTGCCTCCGAGTCTTAGATGGGAATAGAGCATTTACAGCTTCCTATTCCTCTGGTTTCTGTTGCAGCACCTTCAGTATCCATACAACCGTGGAGACCAGGCTCCAGATCATGTGCTCCAGCTGGGAACGAGCTCTCAACTCCACTCTGTCTTCCAGCTTCTCTCTCCATGTCTACACACTTCGGCCTCCTCACACTAACTTCTCATTTCCCTTCCTGGCCCTCAGAGAGCTCTCCTCCCCTAATTCTGGTTCAGAGCTCCCTCTGCTGGCCTGGAGTGGGAACTGTGTTGCATGTTATGATTAACTGCTAGAGAGACCCTTCATTGCTTCCAAGCCTGACATCACCCTCCCTGGAGGAAGGCAATGCCATTGTGGCGACCATACTCCTGGGGGCGCCACATTCCCCCCTAGTGCAATTCAGTACTCCTGAACTGATAAAAAAACATATGAACATATAAACAAATGAACAATCATAAATGTACAAGATTTAGAAAAAAAATGAAAATTACAAAAACCAAAAGCTCCAAAAATAGTCCTGTGACGATTAGTCCATGCGTCAATGTCCATGGTCCATTCCTGGGCAAATGGTGAACTAGTCCTGTGGCCCAATTGTCCATCAAAACAAACTGGAAAATTCAAAAAGGGGATTTCTTACAGAGTCTCTGTAGGCACAAAACTTAAACGTTACATATATACATACAATTTAACATTTACATGAACTAATTTATACATGATATATGAGGGGTGGAATACCTTGGGTACTACGGACAGACCTACATAGCACTGGTGCTGTTGGGGATCTCACTGGTTGTTGGGTGCTAACCACTGGGGTAGTGTGTACTGTACTGGCTACAATACTGGTAGTTCTGCGTAGCACAGGGATACTAGATTTCCTAGGACCACTTCTACTCACTGTGGGTAAACTGGGTAGTAGCTGTCTGCAACTAATTAGACTCACCATGGGCATGACAGATTCACCACTGGCAAGACGAGGACTCTCTGGCTCCACTGCTGGTGTGGCATCTGCTACCTGAACTTCCTGATTTTCAGAGTTTTCTTGAGTCACTTCTTCTTGTACTACCAGTTGGGGAAAGGTAAAAACTGGTACCACTATGGCATTATTTGCTCGAGTCCAATTTGCAGGGAATTCTCCAAGTACAGTGCTGACCGTTTCTTCTTCCTCTATGGGTTGGATGTTGTTTTGTTCCTCCATTCTTTCTTTTAACTGGTCAGGGCACAATTTCAAATGATCCCTTGATACTGCTGCTGAGGTTTCTCCCCCATCCTTACTGATAAGGCACACCTTCGTGTTATCGAAGTTTGATGGTAAGATGGTGTAGGGTTCAGCTTCTCATTGGTCATCTAATTTATGCATCCTCCTCTTCCTCTCTTGGTGACAAGGGAACTGCAGCTGCATGGTGATTGTAGTGCCTTTCTTGTTTTTGTCTTGCCTGAGCTAGACTCTTTCCTACACACTCTTGTACTCTTCGATACTGTTGCTGCCCCTCTGTGTCCCAGTCAGCATCTGGTGACGTCACCTCAGGTGTAGGGCTCCCATATCCAAATCAATAGGCAGCTTACCAGGCCTCGCTCTCATTAGGTAGGCTGGAGTGCAGTTGGTGGAATTCACAGGAATGTGGTTGCAGAGGTCTACCAGATCTGGCAACTTTTCTGGCCACAGATTCATCTCTTCCAAAGGCAAGGTCTTCAGTAGGTCGATCACCACCTGGTTCATCTTTTCACACATGCCATTGGTCTGTGGATGGTACAGTGTTGTCCTGATCTTCTTGCAACCGTACAAGTTACAGAATTCCTGGAACACTTCCGCCTCAAAGGCTGGACCTTGATCTCTAAGCACTTGTTCGGGGTATCCGTGTGGTCGACAAAAGTGCTGTTGGAATGCTCTGGCTGCTGTCCTGGCTGTTTCATCCTTGACAGGCACAACTACCAAGAATCTTGAGTAGTGGTCAACAATGGTTAGAGCATAAATGTAGCCTGAACGGCTTGGGACCAGCTTCACATGGTCCAGGGCGACCAACTCGAGTGGTTGTTTGGTTACTATTGGCTGCAAAGGAGCTCGCTGGCTGTTACGGTCCTTCCTGCGCAGGTTACATTGTCCACACTCCCCGCACCAATTTTCAATGGCTTTCCTCATACCAGCCCAGTAGAATCTCTCCCGGAGCAAGGCCTCCAACTTCTTCCATCCGAAGTGTCCAGCTCCATTGTGGTATGCTTCCAAGACCATTGATGCCTCCTTCTTTGGGACTATCACCTGCCAGACCAGCTCATGAGTGCGGGCATTGATACTCCTCCGACACAGCTTTCCTTCATAGACGAACAGTCGGCCTCTCTCCTTCCACAACTGCTGGGTTTCTTCAGGAGCATCTGACTCTGGGTGTGAGTCAGCTTGTGACAGTAGCTCCTTCACCAGGCGGACTGCGGGGTCGCTATCCTGCGTTTCTGCCCAGTCATGATGAGGCAATGGATTGGGTGGCTTCTTTCAAGCCAGACCGTCTGTTTCTCACTCCTCGGGCACGTTGGGCCGCAATTGGCCGGTTGAAGGCAGGTAACTCGATTTCTTCAAGTGCCTCAGGGTCTTCTCCTGCATCTGGCAGATTAGGCATTCTGGACAGTGCATCCGCATTGGCATTCTTGTGCCCTGCTCGGTACTTGATGGTGAATTCATAGTTAGACAGCTAAGCCATCCATCGCTGCTCCAGTGCGCCTAGCTTGGCAGTTTCCAAGTGAGTCAACGGGTTGTTGTCCGTGAAGATGGTAAACTTGGCTGAAGCTAGGTAATGCTTGAATCGTTCAGTCACAGCCCAGACTATGGCGAGGAACTCCAGCTTGAAGGAACTGTAGTTGTCAGGGTTCCTTTCAGTGGGACGAAGCTTCCTGCTGCCGTAGGAGATCACTATTTCTTTGCCATTCTGTACCTGTGACAGTACTGCTCCAAGTCCCACGTTGCTGGCATCAGTATGCAACACAAAGGGTTGGCCATAATCTGGGTAGGCCAGAACTTCATCTCCTGTGAGAGCCATCTTCAGTCGAGTGAAGGACCTCTCCAGCTCCTCATTCCATTCGAATGTAGGACACTGCTTTCTGGCCTTCTTGGGCTGACCCACCAAAAGATTTTGCATAGGAGTGGCTATCTCAGTGAAGCCTTTGATGAACCTCCGGTAGTAGCCTACCCGTCCGAGTAATTGACGTACTTCATGGAGGTTGCTGGGCTTCTGCCAGTCCCGGATGACTGTGACCTTGTCAGGATCCGGTGCCACACCTACGCACTCACTACATGACAGAGGTACTGAACCTTGGGCTTCAGGAGGTGGCATTTGGAAGGCTTCACTTTTAGGCCAAAGTTGGACAAGGCTTCAAACACCTCAGCTAGGTGCTTCAGATGGTCTTCATAAGTCTTGGAGAAAACAATGACATCATCAAGGTACAATAGGACTGTCTCGAAGTTCTTGTGACCAAGACAGCATTCCATTAGCTGTTGGAATGTCCCTGGAGCGGTGCAGAGCCCGAATGGCATGTAGTTGAACTCACAGAGACCCATTGGTGTTGTAAATGCTGTTTTCTCCTTGTCTGCCTCTGCCACAGGAACATGCCAATCCCCACTAGTGAGATCTAAGGTGGAAAAATAGTTAGCAGTTTTAAGTGCAGCTAATGACTCTTCAATTCTAGGTAATGGGTAGGCATCTTTATGTGTAATGCTGTTAATTTTTCTGTAATCAACACACATTCTCATGTTACCATCTTTCTTTTACACAAAGACTATTGGGGGTGCCCTCGGGCTACAACTGTCTCTGATCACCCCAGCCTCCTTCATTTCCCGCAACATACCTTTAGCACATTGGTATTGTGTTGGGGGTATCGGCCGGTACCTTTCTTTTATGGGTGGATGATCTCCAGTGGGGATATGGTGTTGAACCCCTTTTGCCTTCCCAAAATCTAGAGGGTGTTTACTGAATACCTGCTCATACTCCTGAGACACTCGGTAAACCCCATTCTTTTGGTATGAAGGGGTGGAGTCAGTCCCCACCTGCAGTTGCTGGCACCATTCCTCCAGCTGCTTTACAGAGCCATTGTCCTCCACCTGGTCGGATGAGACCAAGGGCTCTGCTGCCTGCATTGCATTGTTACTGACAGTAAGCAGCTTGGCAACTGTGGCATACCGAGGTATTATGGCCTCGTCCTCCCCACAATTCAAGAGGCGTACAGGTACCCTCCCTTTATGGACATCAACTACAACTCTGGCTGTCAGGACAGTGGGCCTGCTATCAGAGTACACTGGTTCTACCATTGCCTGGTAATCTTTTCCTCTGAGGCCTATGGCTGCCCGACACCAAATCAACATTTCACATCTGGGGGGTATTGCAATTGGGAAAGAATCATTCACTCTGACGCTGACAATTTCTCCGCCAGAGAGTTCTACCTGCTGTCTTTGTAACAGGGCCTTGATCTCCTTCTGCAGGACTCGTTGTTCACTGGAACCAGCAGTCTCAGCCACCTGTTGCAACAAGACAATAACCTTGGAAAGACAATTTTCAATCACATTGGTACCAAGAGTCATCATTGAGTAACGTTCTTGTAATTTCTTTACATCCCACTTGCGGTAAAGACTGACCATTACTGGCCACTTCTGTGAGTTCATCACTTGGGCCATGAGTAAGTTCAGAATCAGCCCAATACCGCTTATAAAGGATATAGGGCATAGTTGTCACCTGGGAGCCAGTGTCCAGCAAAGCGTTCATGGGGATACCGTCAATCACCACTGGGAGGACTGGTCTCCCTCCAACATACTTGGCTCGCCAGTTCTTTGGGCCTTGTGGTCCTACTCCTGGGGGTTGGCCCTCTGCCCCAGGGGTTGCTCGTTTAAATAACAGAATCTTGCAAGGTGGCCTGCCTTGTAGCAGTGACGACAGATGGGACGTCCGTCCTGGTCATAGCGATCGTTGTTCCTTCCTTGGAGTGGCGGGATCCTCTTCTTCTTTAGCCACGGGACATCCTCTGGACTGGAGGAGAGCTGGATCTTCTCCTTGAAGGATACCTGCAGGGACTGTACGGTTTTAGCAAGTGCAATCATACCCTTGGTCAACTCCTGGACCTGAAGACGCAGTTCTGCAGATGGATCTTTGTCCAGAGTCTGTGCATCAGCCTCCACAGGGATGGAAGGGAAAGATGTTGCTTCCTGGTGGTATGTAATTGCTGGGCGCCTAGGGGGCGCTGGACAGCTGACATTTGGTTCATGCAGCACCCAGATAGCCCTGTCTTTGATATCAGCAAAGTCTAGGTCAGGGTTTTGTAGGGCTGTTATGCGCAGCTGTGCTCTGTGGGTACTGGATAGGAGTCCCTCAATGAATTGCTCCTTTAACAGTCCATCTCCATCTTTCACACTGTCTGGGTCAATCTGCTTGACGGCTCGCAGTGCCTCCTGCAGCATAGTCCCGTATACTGTCCTGCGCTTTCTGCTTACACCCAAAGAATCTCATCTTGATTTCAGCGGCAGTGCGGGTGTCAAAGGTGCTTCTTAGCTTAGCCGGGATCTTTTTAACAGTCTCCTTATCAGTGTCCTGCCAGGCTTTTACTTCTCTCTGTGCTGCACCTGTTAGCTGCCCAATAAGGATGTTCACCTTCTGGCTTTCAGACAGAGGATACACTTCAAACAAACTGCACAGTCTCTCTTTGAAGTCACTCAGGGTATGTGACTCCTCTGAATACTGCAGTAGCCATGCTGCTCCCGGTATGTAAGGCATAGACAGCGACATTATAGGGACCGCTGCGGTGGGTGCTATTGGAGCCGCAGCCACGTTGGGCCCTGCATCTTGCAGCGCTGAGGGGTTGGTGGGGGCGTCCACCGCTGCATCGGCACGTGCCTCCAACATTCTCTTCCCCCCTAGTTAACATTAGCCAGGCCCCGGGGTTGAGCAGGCTTACCGGCTGCAGCTTTGCAGGCTGGATGATCGGGGCTGCAGGCCTCCACTTCCCACTTCTCGCGCGCTGTAACTCCCCGCGCGGGACTTCACTTGTTCGCGCTCTTCAGCTGGCTCCGCCCATGACGGCCCGCCTCTTTGGTTTCCCAAGTGTGCCAAGCAGCGGGGTAATGGCGGCACTTTCACAAACAGTCTATAGCACACAACACAGTCTCTGGCACACAGGACCCGGGAACACCGGCCTCCGTAAATCCTGTTCGTGACTCCAAAATGTGTCGCCCTCCCAGGGCTGTGGGGTACTCGGTACCGGGCCAGTCTCTCAGAGGGGGATGTCACAGCAACGGTGACCCGGTCCATGGCCCTGGGTGCCCATGTAAAAGGGATTAAGTGATGGAATAAAGTTTATGAGTGAATGATTCGTGACGCCACCTGTGGTGTTCGGCAATGAAGATGTTAAGCCGACGCTGCAGACAGATCCTCTGGGACAGATGGTGGGGTGCAGCAATGATGGTGTAGCCCTCCACAGGCAGGGATGTAGTCCCAGGGCAGTGTAGATGAAGAGGATAGGGGTTGAGGAAAAGGGTGTAGTGTTTGGCACAGAGTAGATGAAGAGGATAGGGGTTGAGGAAGAGGGTGTAGTGTTTGGCACAGAGATATAGCAGTGCTGGAGAGTTTGCCGGAAGAAGGCAAGGACACAACAGGTTGCAGTTTCTTTACCTTTACTTTGGCTTGGCAAATGCAGTCCAGGGTCCAGATTACAGATGGCACAGGAGCTAATTAGCCTGGAAGCAACTCAGGAATCTCTCTATGCAGATAGGTTGTGTAGTCTCCTTCCTAGCGCTTACTTGAGGTACATGCAGTACTGTGTTACACTGAAGTTCCTCCTTCTTGTTCCCTCTCAGATCTACCTCGTATGGCAGACAGCTGTAGCCTTCTATCTCTTATCTTGGCTCACCCGTTGCTGTTGTGCCTCTGAGTCTTAGGTGGGAATAGAGCATTTACAGCTTCCTATTCCTCTGGTTTCTGTTGCAGTACCTTCAGTATCCATACAACCATGGAGACCAGGCTCCAGATCATGCGCTCCAGCTGGGAATGAGCTCTCAACTTCGCTCAGTCTCCCAGCTTCTCTCTCCATGTCTACACACTTCGGACTCCTCAATCTAACTCCTCATTTCCCTTCCTGGCCCTCAGAGAGCACTCCTCCCCCAATTCTGGTTCAGAGCTCCCACTGCTGGCCTGGAGTGGGAACTGTGTTGCATGTAATGGTTAACTGCTAGAGAGACCCTTCATTGCTTCCAAGCCTGACATCACCCTCCCTGGAGGAAGGCAATGCCACTGTGGCGACCATACTCCTGGGGGCGCCACACATTCACAGCTACACTTCTCAATACTGATGCATTATGGCCTCAATGCCACGCCTGCACTTTAATAACTGATTTATCTTACCACAGTCCTATATTCAAAGCTACTTGGCTCTGCTCTGATGTATATGTCTTTATGCTTATCTCCCCAAAGAGCTGAATTCACAGATGCACCATACCTCCCAACTTTGGAACAAAGGAAAGAAGTAGAAACACTGTAGCATGTACAAAAGCGTTTTGGCAAATTATATTTTACACTAAGTCACTTTATTAACTTTTCACTGTCGTTTATGTATATCCATGCAGAGATATTTCTCCTAATGTAAAACATTAGTGCTCACACAGTACCATACCTCTTTCATAGCCTCCACACAAATAAAATGATACTCCCCACCATACATTTCCCCACACAGTATGATGTATGATGTACCCACACACAGTATAATGCCCCCTGACAGTACATTTCCCCATATACAGTATGATGCCCCAACAGTACATTTCTTCACTTACAGTACAATGAACTCATTTACAGTGTGATGGTTCTGCACACAGTAGTATGCACGGATTTAGAGCAACAGAGAGGAGACAGAAGACCTCAGTACCTGATTTCTTCTATTTCTGTACTGACTAGAAGTGTGGCACCCCAGGAGTTTGGTTGCCACAATGGCCATGCTTCCCTTCAGGGGGGAGTGATGTCATGCCTGGAAGCAAGGAAGGGATCTCCTTAACAGGTAGTTCCAGCATACAACACAGTTCCTACTCCAGGCCAGCAGAGGGAGCTCTAAACCCAACTTCTGGGGAGCTGCTCTCTCTAGTCAGGAGGAGGAAGTTAGTAAGTATTTAGAGCCTGAAAAGAGTGACGGGAGGACATGCAGAGAGAAGCTGGGGACAGGAGCCATAGCAGGGCTCACCCCCAGGCTTCAGCGCCAAAGACCGGACACCGGAGTCCGAGGCTGTGTGGAAACTGATGTCCCAGCAGCAGAAACCGGAGGACAGAGGACCGCAGACCCTCTGTCCCTGATACTCAACTACAAAGCAGCACGCGTGAGCCAGGGACGCAGGAGGAGAGCGATCCCTGAAGCAGGTTACTGCTGCCTGTCATGCGAGTGGAGTTCTACCTAAGTAGCAGAGGGGGGAACTTGAGCAGAGTTCACAACAGCAAGTGTTGTGAGTTCATTTTCTGGTCTACCAGTTGTGAGTTCTCCTTCCACGCTCCCTCTGGTGGTAACAGGAGGTAGTGAGGCAGATTTAATCAGTGGAGATCTGCCACCTGATAAGGAGGATGACGATTGGACTTCAGGAATCTCAGACTGGATTTAAGACAGCCGACGCCCTATTCTGGTGCTGGTGATTCCTTCTGGCTTGTCAGGTCTTGGTTCTCAGCTCTGTTCCAGTCCTCGCAAGCTAAGTTTTTCTGCTAATGTTCACACTTGATTTTGTTGGTCTATTCAGTTTTTTGTGTGGTCAGCCAGCCCCGGTTGGGGCTGTGTTGAATTTCCACTCTTATTTATCTGTATTTGCCAATTTGCTTTTTGTCCCCTATTAGATTGGCCTCTTTTTGCTCTGTCTCAGAATATTTCAGAGTGCTGATATAGTGGGAAAAGTCTAGTGACTTCAGGGTTAATTTTGTTCTCAGAAGTGTTGGACATTATTTTTGTAGGGTTTTTGGCAGATTGCAGACAGTGTCTTTCCTTTCCTGTCCTTTCTAGTTGTTTTGGGCCCCATCGTTTGCTCAGCCTATTTTCCTGCCTGTGTTTGTGTTTTCATCCTGTTTCACCGTCAATACATGTGTGGGGGCTGTCTTTCCTTTGGGGTCTGCTCTGGGGCAGTTAGTTTTCCCCTTTTCTTGCTTCAGGCTTATGTAGTTGTCCGACTGTGACGAAGCGTCTAGGATCATCGTAGGTACGCTCCACGGCTGCTGCTAGTTGTGTGGTCAGGATCAGGGATCTGCAATCTGCATAGTTACCAACCTCTCTGGTATTCTGTGACTTAGCTTGTTTTGATTTTTCCTCCTCGGTGACCCATTCATAACAGAATCACCAGCCATACAGCAGATTCTAGGGTACTCAAAAGCAGGAAAAGTTGTTACAAAAGAAGGAAAAAAAAAGTGTTAGAATTTTTTTTTTTAATGTAGTTTTTCCTCTTTTTTTCTGGGGCCGTAGGAGGTTTTTTTTTTCTAATGGAGATTAAGCAATTGTCTGATCATGTGGAGCAACTTGCTGCTGAAGTACAGGGAATTTCCACCTACCTCATTCAGTCACATACTGCTGAACCTAAGATCCCTACTCCTGATGTGTTTTCTGGGGATCGGTCTAAATTTCTGAATTTTAAGAATAATTGTAAATTATTTCTTGCCTTGAAGTCTAACTCATCGGGGAGCTCTGCACAGCAGGTTAAAATTGTCATCTCCATGCTGCGTGGCGATCCCCAGGATTGGGCTTTTTCTCTGACACCTGAAAATCCTATTCTGACTAATGTGGATGCATTTTTTCAAGCCTTAGGGTTGTTGTATGATGAACCTAATGCTGTTGATTAAGCTGAGAGAACCCTGTTGGCATTAAACCAGGGTCAGGATTCTGCAGAGTTATACTGTCAAAAATTCTGAAAGTGGGCGGTCCTTACTACATGGAATGATAGTGCATTGGCGGTTCTCTTTCGGAAGGGTTTATCAGAGACCGTAAAAGATGTTATGGTGGGATTTCCTGTTCCCTCTGGTCTGGATGATTCTATGTCATTAGCCATTCAAGTTGATCGGCATTTACGTGAACGTAAAACTACACGAGAGGAGCTGCCACCTTTTGAACGAACATCTGAACCTATGCAATGTGATGGGGTTTTGTCTAGGGCACAACATCGGGAGTTTAGAAGGCGTAATAAGCTGTGTTTTTTCTGTGGAGATGCCTCTCATACTATTTCTGTCTGCCCAAAACGAGAGAAACGTTTTGCACACACATTTGCTGTGGGCAGTATACAACCTAAGTTCCTTTTGGCAATTACTCTGATCTGCTCCTTATCCACGTTTTCCACTAAGGCTTTTGTGGATTCTGGAGCAGCGTTGAATCTGATGGATTTGGACTTTGCTAAACGTTGTGGTTTTTCCATGACGCCTCTGCGGATGCCTATTCCTTTGAGGAGTATTGATGCTACTCCTTTGGCGGAGAATAAACCTCAGTTTTGGACCCAGGTGATAATGCGGGTTGCCCCAGACCACCAAGAAAATTGTAAATTTTTGGTGCTGCATAATTTGCATGATACTATTGTTCTGGGGTTCCCCTGGTTGCAAACTCATAACCCAGTTTTGGATTGGAAATCTGTGTCTGTGGTGAGTTGGGGTTGTCAGTGTGTTCTTAGGGACGCTCCTGTTTTCTCCACCTCTCCTCAGTCTCATGATATTCCTGATTATCTGGCTGATTTCTCTGATGTATTTAGTGAGAATGAGTCTGCGTCTTTGCCTCCTCATAGGAGTTATGACTGTGCAATTGAGTTGATGTCTGGGTGTAAATTTCCCAAGGGTCGGCTTTTCAACTTATTAGTACCCGAACATGATGCTATGCGATCCTATATTAAGGAGTCATTGAAGAAGGGTCATATTAGACCATCCTCGTCACCTTTACGTGCTGGTTTTTTTTTGTGGCCAAGAAAGATGGTTCATTAAGATGGTGTATTGATTATCGTTCCCTTAACAAGATGACGGTTAAATATCAGTACCCGTTACCTCTGATGTCTGATTTATTCTCCAGAGTTAAGAGTGCCTGCTGGTTTTCAAGCTTGACCTCAGGGGGGCGTATAATCTTATTCGCATCAAGCACGGGGATGAATGGAAGACGGCGTTTAATACTCCGGAGGTATACCAAAAGGTTGATGCGCACTCAGGTCTTACTAATTGAAGTAGGTGCAGGTGAACTAAACCACTAAGGGTTTGTCTAAGCAAAGAAAAAATAATTCACCGCACTCGATACGTTGATTGTAATCAAAAGTATATATATTTATTGGATATGTCCAATCCAAACAGAGAAAGGATGTGCCCAAGCAGGTTTTAACAAAAGCAAAAATACCCGACGTTTTGATCCTCCCGGATCTTACTCATGGGGTACACTTGATATAATATTAACGGACATGGGGCACTCGTAGAGGGTACAGGACCCCACAGGATAACTGGAAGGTTTAGGTATTGCGGCAAACTGGAAATATCTAGTTGATATATATTTTCTAGTAAGATGGTGTGGTATTTAAATCCCTGCTGAAAATAGGTAAATCCTGGCTTGAGTTTCAGAGAGCTGTAATCTAGAGGTTTCCACCATAATCTAGAGGTTTCCACCAGGGATCACGAGTGTTTAGGAAAAGCATGCCATATTGAAAGTTAGGTCTGAAGCAACCAGTGTGTAGTTTGTGGCTGTGGTGGGCGACGTACACCCATTTAAACCTTAAGTACAGCCCGCATCTACTCAGAGGTAGGGCGCAGGAGCGCCACCTGCATCACTTGACCTTTGCTTACAGGATTCCCCAGGCATAAATTTCTACTTGTTGGCCACTCCAGCCTCAGCCTATATCTTTTCTATTTAAGGTTTAAACGGGTGTACGTCGGCCACCACAGCCACAAACTACACACTGGTTGCTTCAGGCCTAAATTTCAATATGGCATGCTTATCCTAAACACTCGTGACCCCTGGTGGAAACCTCTAAATTATGGTGGAAACCTCTAGATTACAGCTCTCTGAAACTCAAGCCAGGATTTACCTATTTTCAGCAGAGATTTAAATACCACACCTTCTTACTAGAAAATATATATCAACTAGATATTTCCAGTTTGTTGCAATTCCTAAACCTTACAGTTATCCTGTGGGGTCCTGTACCCTCTACGAGTGCCCCATGTCTGTTAATATTATGTCAAGTGTATCCCATGAGTAAGATCCTGGAGGATCGAAACGTCGGGTATTTTTGCTTTTGTTAAAACATGCTTGGGCACATCCTTTCTCTGTTTGGATTGGACATATCTAATAAATATATATACTTTTGCATACAATTAACGTATTGAGTGCGGTGAATCATTTTTTCTTTAATACTCCGGAGGGACATTTTGAGTACCTGGTGATGCCTTTTGGGCTCACTAATGCCCCTTCTGCCTTCCAGTCCTTTATGAATGATATTTTCCGTGACTTTGTGGATAAGTTTTTGATCATCTATCTGGATGATATTTTGATCTTTTCTAGTGATTGGGATTCTCATGTGGAACATGTTCGGACTGTGTTCCGGATATTGAGGGAGAATTCCCTGTTTGTTAAGGGATCAAAATGCCTCTTTGGTGTACAGAGGATTTCATTTTTGGGATTTATCTTATCTCCATCGACTATTGAAATAGACCCGGCCAAGGTACAGGCCATTTATGATTGGGTTCAGCCTACTTCTTTGAAGGCCCTCCAGAAGGTTTTGGGTTTTGCTAATTTCTATCGTAAATTTCTAGGTAATTTTTCTGGTATTGTCAAACCACTGACTGATCTGACCAAGAAGGGAGCTGATGTGCTGAATTGGTCTCCTGAGGCTATCTCAGCATTTCAGGAGCTTAAGCAGAGATTTACTTCAGCTCCATTTTTACGGCAACCTGATGTCTCACTTCCATTTCAGGTGGAGGTAGATGCTTCTGAGATTGGTGCAGGAGCTGTTTTGTCCCAAAAAGACCCTGTGACTTCTAAGATGAATCCCTGTGCCTTCTTTTCTCGAAAGTTCTCCCCATCTGAACGCAACTATGACGTGGGGAATCGGGAATTGTTGGCCATGAAGTGGGCATTTGAGGAGTGGAGACATTGGTTGGAGGGAGCTAGACATCAATTTGTGGTCCTCACCGATCACAAGAATTTGATTTATCTGGAGTCGGCCAAACGCTTGAATCCTAGACAGGCTAGATGGGCCTTGTTTTTCACGCGTTTTAATTTTGTGGTCTCTTTTCTTCCGGGCACTAAGAATGTTAAGGCAGATGCCCTTTCTAGGAGTTTCTTTGCCGATTCTCTTAATGTGACCGAGCCTACTACCATCCTAAGTGAGGGGGTAGTTTTTTCTGCCATTTCGCCCGATTTGAGACGCGCCCTGGAGGAATTTCAGGAGGATAAACCTAAGCGTTGCCCTATGGGAAAATTGTATGTTCCTGACCAGTGGAGAAAGAGAGTGATGTCTGAATTTCATTGCTCCGCATTGGCTGGTCATCCAGGTATTTTTGGTACCAGAGATTTGGTGAGTCGGTCTTTTTGGTGGCCCGCCTTATCTCGTGATGTCAGGAATTTTGTACAGTCCTGTGGGACTTGTTCTCGGTCTAAACCCTGTTCTCATTCTAGTGGGTTGCTGATGCCCCTGCCGGTGCCCAAGAGGCCATGGACCCATATCTCAATGGATTTTATTTCTGATCTTCCTGTCTCTCAGAGAATGACTGTTATCTGGGTGATTTGTGATACACTTTCGAAGATGGTCCATCTTGTACCACTCCCAAAGTTGCCATCTTCTGCTGAGTTGGTACCCTTGTTTTTACAACAGGTGGTTCGGTTACATGGGATTCCTGAGAACATTGTGTCCGACAGAGGAGTCCAGTTTGTTTCCAGATTCTGGAAAGCCTTTTGTTCCAATCTGGGAATTCAGTTAATCTTCTCCGCGTTTCATCCCCAGACCAATGGACAGACTGAGAGAACAAACCAGACTTTGGAGTCTTATTTAAGATGTTTTATATCTGCTGATCAGGATGATTGGGTCTCTTTTTTGCCCTTGGCCGAATTCGCGCTGAACAATAGAGCTAGCTCTGCCACTTTAATGTCACCCTTTTTCTGTAATTTTGGGTTTCATCCTCGATTCTCTTCAGGGCAAGTGGAATCTTCGTCCTGCCCAGGTGTGGACACTGTGGTTGAGAGAATGCAGCAGATATGGGACCAAGTGGTGGATAAGTTGTCACTCTCAGGAAAGGGCGCAGCGATTTTCCAACCGGCATAGGACCATTGGTCCCCGGTTTAAAGTGGGTGATATGGTTTGGTTGTCGTCTAAGAATATGCCTATGAAGGTTGCATCTCCAAAATTTAAGCCAAGATTTATTGGACCTTATAAGATTTTGGAGATTCTTAATCCTGTTTCTTTTCGATTGGCTCTTCCAGTTACGTTCAAGATCCATAACGTATTTCACAAATCTTTGTTGAAGAGGTTTGTTGAGCCAGTGGTTCCTATGGCAGCACCTCCTGACCCTGTGTTGGTTGAAGGCAATGTGGAATATGAGGTAGAGAAAATATTGGATTCTTGTTTGGTTAGACGGAGACTCCAGTATTTGCTCAAATGGAAGGGTTATGGCCAGGAGGATAATTCTTGGGTCTCTGCCTCTGATATTCATGAAAAATAGATTGGTTCGTGCTTTTCACCAGGCCCATCCTGATCGACCTGGTGGCGTGGATGAGGGTTTGGTGACCCCTCCTCAAGGGGGGGTACTGTTGTGAGTTCATTTTCTGGTCTACCAGTTGTGAGTTCTCCTTCCAGGCTCCCTCTGGTGGTAACAGGAGGTAGTGAGGCTGATTTAATCAGTGGAGATCTGCCACCTGATAAGGAGGATGACGATTGGACTTCAGGAATCTCAGACAGGATTTAAGACAGCCGACGCCCTATTCTGGTGCTGGTGATTCCTTCTGGCTTGTCAGGTCTTGGTTCTCAGCTCTGTTCCAGTCAGCTCAATCTAAGTTTTTCTGCTAATGTTCACACTTGATTTTGTTGGTCTATTCAGTTTTTTGTGTGGTCAGCCAGCTGGGGCTGTGCTGAATTTCCACTCTTATTTATCTGTATTTGCCCATTTGCTTTTTGTCCCTTATTAGATTGGCCTCTTTTTGCTCTGTCTCAGAATATTTCAGAGTGCTGATATAGTGGGAGAAGTCTAGTGACTTCAGGGTTAATTTTGTTCTCAGAAGTGTTGGACATTATTTTTGTAGGGTTTTTGGCAGATTGCAGATGGTGTCTTTCCTTTCCTGTCCTTTCTAGTTGTTTTGGGCCCCATCGTTTGCTCAGCCTATTTTCCTGCCTGTGTTTGTGTTTTCATCTTGTTTCACCGTCAATACATGTGTGGGGGCTATCTATTCCTTTGGGGTCTGCTCTGGGGCAGTTAGTTTTCACCTTTTCTTGCTTCAGGCTTTTGTAGTTCTCCGGCTGTGACGAAGCGTCTAGGATCAACGTAGATACGCTCCACAGCTGCTGCTAGTTGTGTGGTCAGGACCAGGGATCTGCAATCTGCATAGTTACCAACCTCTCTGGTTTTCTGTGACTTAGCTTGTTTTGATTTTTCCTCCTCAGTGTCCCATTCATAACAAGCAAGTACCAGAGAATAGCGCTAGAAAGGATGCCTCACAACCCACCTGAATAAGGAGATTCCCAAATTGCTTTTAGACTGACCGACTCCTGTAACATCTGTAACCTGAGCCCTGGACTGTACCTACACAGCTTAGTAACAGGTATAGGAAACTTCACTCTGTGTCCTTTGAATTTTTTCTGCAACACCTTCTCAGCACTGCTACATCTCTTGCCAAGTACTACATCACCATCTCCCTCAAAATCTTTCATCTGCCCTGGAACTAAGCTCTCCCTATGGAGAGCTATTCCAATTCTGCTGCATCACCATCAGTCCCAGAGGATCTGCACTGCAGCGCTCATCACCTCTGATCAGATAAAACAGGTGGTGTCACGACCACTTTACTACAAACTCTTTATTTCCCCTGTAAATTTCCCCTTTTATTGGACACCCAGGGCCACAGACCGGGTCACCGCCTCTGTGACACTGCCCCGAAGCGGTCCAATACCGAGTACCCTACTGCCCTGTCGGGCATTGAAGAAGCACTTCACCTTAGTATTAAACAATGTAAATTTATTTTAGCAGTGCATGGGTTAATTTGCTCAGTTGAGGCATTATAGAGCATTAATGGAGATGGCATTTGGTAGATTTATCTGTGACTGTTGCTAGGTTTTGAGTGTATGATAATTCCCTTTCTTCTCCTACCTTCACTTAACCCCATCCTCCACTACCCAGTGCATTCCTCTGATATATGGGTGAGTATCTTTTATGTTTTGTATTTTTCGTTATCCCTGTTCGTATTACCCTGTTAGTCTGGTTGGCGTACCATCGTACACTACTACTCCCCTCCTCCCAGGATGGGGAAAGGTTACAAACTGAGGGCAGATTCAGGAGTTAAGGTAAGGTACGTGGCCCCAGCGTCTTTACCATCAGAAGTAATCTGAGGAGCATGGTGAGCTAGGGCACCCCTAGAGTTAGGGACAGGAAAGGAGCCCCTGGTCTCAGGACACGCCACAACAGAGTCGTGACATTAGCTCTGACCAAAACTATTTTTGATCCATTATGGATCCTGTCACTGCTTTGACAGGGCAACTGCAGCAGCTTAGCCTGGAGGTGGCAAATCTACGCACTCGTTTTGCAGCACCCTAACACATCAGACTTGTGGACCATGACTTCCAGGCAACCCTTAGTGTAGCCCAATATCGCTTTGCCTGACAGGTTCTCTAGGGGGCGTGACAAGTTTGTTGTTTTCTGGGAGGCCTGTAAACTATACTTCAGATTACGTCCTTGTTCATCAGGAACCGAGGAGCAATGGGTGGGGATAGTAATCTCGCTCCTTCAGGGTGACCCCCAAGCACAGGCATTCTCTCTCCCATCTGACTCCCAGTTGTTCCAGATGGTGGAGGAACTTTTTCTTGCACAGTGTCATATATATGTTAACTCCGACCGCATCTCTCTGGCTGAGTCCACACTATGTCAACTCAAGCAGTGAGACCTATCAGTGGAGGAGTATTATTCCAAGTTTCAGAGGTGATCGACTGACACTAAGAGGAATGACCCTGCGTTCCGTAGCCAGTTGTGTTTAGGGCTATTAGTAAGGATGAAGAATGCCTTAGCCCTGCATAAGACTCCAGTTTCCCTTGAGGCATACATCTCTGGCTATCTGGGTGGATCACCATGTTTGCCAGAGACATAAAGAGACACCTCCAATATGTGGGAGGTCTGGGACCAAGGGAAACCTGGTCTGAGTCACTTGAGGATCCCATGCTGTTTGATGGCGCAACTAGTTCTGGAAAGCAGTCTGTTGTTCTGCGCAAGGGGGAGTTTGTTTTTACTGTGGTAGAAAGGGCCATTTCATTGGCACATGTCCCTCCCTATCTCACTGTAAACAGCCGCCGGAAAACTAAGGAGCCCGGGTTGTGAGGAGATTTGCAACCCGGGTTTACATATTTCCTCCGTGAGTAGGACACAATTCTTTCTGCTTGCGGAGTTCCATTTGATCAAAAATAAGTTGTTTTTTTCTGCTTTTCTGGACAGTGGGGCAGGTTCAACTTGATAAACGCTAGGCTCATCCAGGTCTAGGTCCTCAAACCACATACACTGTCAAGAACTATACCCATAGTCGCCAACGATGGAGACAGTGGTATTTTACTCAAACCATTTGTGACGTCTGCCTGCAGTCTGAACTGCAGCCAGACAACACCCCGAGAAACACTGATACCCTTTACCCCTATACAGGGATATGGATTTATAGCAGAGCCCAGGAGGTGCTGTCTGAATAGGAGCAATGACCAGAGCAGGACGGTCGCCAGACAGGTGTTCCAACACAGGACACAAAGGCAATGATATCCGAGACTAAACCAGTCAGGCAGAAAAGGTATAAAAATGGTAGACAGCAGCAAAGACAGATACCAGGTCGAAGCCAGAATCATAAACCAGGGGAGTCGCAGAGGTACAGAATCGTTAGGCAGAAGCAGAGTCAGAATCCAGGCTGAAGTCAGTGTCATAAACCAGGAGAGTCGCAGAGGTACAGAATCGTTAGGCAGAAGCAGAGTCAGAATCCAGGCCGAAGTCAGTGTCATAAACCAGGAGAGTCGCAGAGGTACAGAATCGTTAGGCAGAAGAAGGGTCAGAAGTCCAGGCAAAAGTCAGAGTCAGTCAACAGTAATACACACAGTAACACGCAGGGGAACCAAGAATATATCCGGCGGCCTGCAAGAGCAGTCCCAAGGTATTTGAGGGATCAGGTCATCCCTCACAGGCCCGTGGGCTGATGATGTCATCCGGACCGCCCCCAGGACCAGGCTGGATGGTGATGCACCAGCCCCTTCATGACTGACCGAGGAGCGAAGCCTGCGTCCAGCGGACGCCTGCGCAGGAGCCTCATGACTATCGCCGCCACCACTCGGGGTTGAAGCACAGCGCCTCCCAGAGACCAAGGCCGGGACTGCAGGCCCTGAGTCTGACGGCGATGTGATAGTCCGGTGCCTCCTACTGGCCGAGGTCGGGACAGCAGGCCCTGAGTCTGGCGGTGACGTGACAGTACCCCCCTCTAAGAGGGGCCTCTGGACCCTCAAAACCCAGTTTGTCAGGGTGGAGGAGGTGAAACCTTCTAATCAACCGCTTAGCACGAATGTCACTAGCGGGGACCCAGGACCTCTCCTCTGGGCCATAGCCCTTCCAATGCACCAAATATTGTACCGAGTTTCTCACTAGACGGGAATCAAATATGCCTTGGACCTCGTACTCCAAGGCACCCTTGACCAAAACTGGAGGAGGAGGGGACTGGACGGGACGAATTGGGGAACGGTACACCTTGAGGAGGGACTTATGAAAAACGTTAGGAATTTTAAACGACTGCGGGAGCTTTAACCGAAACGCTACCGGGTTAATTACCTCTAATATTTCATATGGGCCGATGAACCTGGGACCCTGTTTGGCCGACGGTACCTTAAGTTTGATGTTTCTTGTAGAGAGCCAAACCTTGTCACCAACTCCCAGGTGCGGCCCCTGGGATCGTCGTCTATTAGCCGCCGAAGTCTGTCTAATTTGAGCCCCTTTTAAATTAGAGTTTACTTCAGACCAAATAGTCTTCAGACGATGTATATTTTGCTCAACCCCTGGGATTTCCGACATCTTGGCCGAAAATGATCCAAAGCACGGATGTAGTCCAAGGTTACAGAAGAAGGGGGTAGTTTTGATGCAGTCTTGGTATCTATTATTGAGAGCGAACTCTGCCAATGGCAAATGTTCCACCCAATCTGACTGATGTGCTGAGACATAGCAGCGGAGGTATTGCTCCAGCGTTTGGTTGGCACTCTCAGTTTGGCCATTCGTCTCGGGATGGTATGCCGAGGAGAAGAACAACTCAACACCAATACGTCTACAGAACGCCCTCCAGAACTTCAAGACGAACTGGGTACCCCTGTCGGATACGATATTTGCCGGAACGCCGTGCAAACGTACAACGTGAAGAACAAACAACTTGCTTAAGGTTTCAGAGTTGGGTAAGCCGGACAGGGGAACAAAGTGAGACTGTTTACTGAACCTGTCCACCACCATCCAAATACAAGTTTTCCCCTCGGAGGGTGGCAGGTCTGTAATGAAGTCCATGGAGATGTGGGTCCATGGACTGTCAGGGGTGGGCAAGGAGTGAAGCCAGCCGGTAGGACGGTTATGGGGGGACTTGGCGCGGGCACAGACTTCACACGCTGAGACGTACTCCTTACAATCCTTGGCCACCGTTGGCCACCAAAAGTTCCTGGTTACCAGCCTAGTGGTATTATTGAGACCCGGGTGGCCTGCCAGGACGGAGTCGTGAGATTCTTTTAACACTCGTAAGCGAAAGGTAGCTGGAACGAATAATTTTTGGGGGGGCGTAGTGTCAGGAGCTCGTTCTGATGACCTACGGATCTCCTCCAGAAGGTCCAGAGATACTGCCGACACGACAATGCCATTAGCCAATATGGGACCTGGTTCATAGTCCTCGGTGTGTGTGTGACAAAAGCTGCGGGAGAGGAAATCTGCCCTCACATTTTTGGTTCCGGGGCGAAAGGTGATTAAGAAATCAAACCTGGAGAAAAACAAGGCCCACCTGGCCTGCCTAGGGTTTAGTCTTTTAGCCGACTCTAGGTAGGTTAGGTTAGTGGCGCCATTCCTCGAAGGCCCACTTGATTGCCAATAGTTCTCGGTTGCCGATGTCATAGTTTCTCTCCGTGGCAGAGAATTTGCGGGAGAAAAAGGCACATGGACGAAGCTGTGTGAGGGATGCAGTGCCTTGTGAGAGCACTGCTCCCACTCCGACTTCGGAGGCATCTACTTCCACAATAAACGGGTGGTCCAAGTTTGGTTGAATCAACACCGGGTTGGCCACGAAGCACTCCTTTAGTGTAGAAAAAGCCCGGGTTGCCTCAGGATTCCAATTAGTCACGTCCGCCCCTTTCCGGGTAAGGTCCGTGAGTGGCTTGGCAATCTCTGAGAATCCCCTGATGAATTTGCGATAATAATTCGCAAATCCCAAAAATCGCTGCAGTGCTTTCAGCGATTTGGGTTGTACCCAATCCTTAATGGGTTGAATCTTGGCAGGATCCATGCGGAACCCCTTGCCTGAGACCATGTATCCTAAGAACTGCACCTCTTCGGCAAAAAAAACACATTTTTCAAATTTCGCGAACAAAGAGTTTTCGCGCAGTCTTTGCAGTACTGAACGGACGTGTTGAGCATGTGTCACAGGGTCAGCAGAATAAATCAAAATGTCGTCCAGATATACGACGACATACACCCCACAAATATCTCTGAAAATATCATTGACGAAGTGCTGAAATACTGCAGGAGCGTTACTGAGTCCGAAGGGCATTACCAAGTACTCAAAATGGCCAAGGGGTGTATTAAAGGCCGTTTTCCATTCGTCCCCATCTCTTATGCGGACCAGGTTATATGCCCCCCGGAGGTCAAGCTTAGTAAACCAGCGAGCTCCCAGTAACTGATTAAACAGATCAGGAATGAGTGGCAGTGGGTATTGATTTTTTATGGTTATGGCGTTCAGCTCACGGTAGTCAATGCATGGTCTGAGTCCACCATCTTTTTTCTCTACAAAGAAAAACCCAGCTCCTACAGGTGAGGTGGAAGGTCTAATGAAGCCCTTTCGAAGGCTGTCTGCTATGTATTCCTTCATAGCTACACGCTCAGGACCAGAGAGGTTGAATATTCTCCCCTTAGGGAGACGGGCACCAGGGACCAATTCAATAGGACAATCGTATTCTCTGTGAGGAGGTAGTTTCTCCGACTCCACTATAGAGAAAACATCTTCATAATCCCTAAACGCATATGGAATAGAAGGTGTTTTCATTTTAATCTGGTTTACTGAAAAAGACATACAGTTACTCTGACACCGTGGACTCCAGCGCACAATATCACCTATGCGCCAATCAATAACCGGATTATGTTGGTGCAACCATGGCATGCCTAACACAACTGGATCTGATAAATTGTATATAACAAGAAATGACATTTGTTCGTTATGTAATGTCCCCACTGACATAGAAATTTCGGCAGTAAAGAATTCCACGCCTCCTTGGAATATAGATGTACCATTAATCGCAGTAGTCTGAATAGGCGCTTTAAGCCTTGACAGAGGTACACCAAGGCTCTTTGCAAATAAAAAATCCATAAGGTTGCCAGCAGCCCCACAATCTACAAAAGCCTTCACACACAGACGTTTCTTAGGAAAAGAAAGGGAAACTGGTAACAACAGTTTGGCCGCATTTGCGGGCAATACCTGACCCCCAAAGCTGTCCAGGGGGTGATGATCCCGGAGTGTGGATTTCCAACAGCCAGCTTTTTCCTTGAAGCTTCCAGGCTGCAGCATGCTTGAGCCTGAGAGTAACCTTCCAGGCTGTGCAATGTAACAGGTGTTTGGGCCAAGAATCAGCTCAGTCAGGAGGAAGGAAAAAAAAAAGGTGAGGAAAACTGCTTTTATATGTGTTAAGTGTAGACACAAAAAGCAGTTTTATTTTTTGGGCCGGATATAATGTGACGTCTGCCTGCGGTCTGGACTGCAGCCAGACAACACCCCGAGAAACACTGATACCCTTTACCCCTATACAGGGATCTGGATTTATAGCAGAGCCCAGGAGGTACTGTCTGAATAGGAGCAATGACCAGAGCAGGACGGTCGCCAGAAAGGTGTTCCAACACAGGACACAAAGGCAATGATATCCGAGACTAAACCAGTCAGGCAGCAACGGTACAAAAACAGTAGACAGTAGCAGAGTCAGATTCCAGGCCGAAGCCAGAGTCATAAACCAGGGGAGTCGCAGAGGTACAGAGTCGTTAGGCAGAAGCAGAGTCAGAATCCAGGCTGAAGTCAGTGTCATAAACCAGGAGAGTCGCAGAGGTACAGAATCGTTAGGCAGAAGCAGAGTCAGAATCCAGGCCGAAGTCAGTGTCATAAACCAGGAGAGTCGCAGAGGTACAGAATCGTTAGGCAGAAGAAGGGTCAGAAGTCCAGGCAAAAGTCAGAGTCAGTCAACAGTAATACACACAGTAACACGCAGGGGAACCAAGAATATATCCGGCGGCCTGCAAGAGCAGTCCCAAGGTATTTGAGGGATCAGGTCATCCCTCACAGGCCCGTGGGCTGATGATGTCATCCGGACCGCCCCCAGGACCAGGCTGGATGGTGATGCACCAGCCCCTTCATGACTGACCGAGGAGCGAAGCCTGCGTCCAGCGGACGCCTGCGCAGGAGCCTCATGACTATCGCCGCCACCACTCGGGGTTGAAGCACAGCGCCTCCCAGAGACCAAGGCCGGGACTGCAGGCCCTGAGTCTGACCGCGATGTGATAGTCCGGCGCCTCCGACTGGCCGAGGTCGGGACAGCAGGCCCTGAGTCTGGCGGTGACGTGACACCATTCAAGGGTTACATCTACAGGTAGGAGCCATGCACTCAGAAGGTATTGACTGTTATGTGCTAGAGGGTCTGCTGTCTCCTGTGGTTCTTGGACTACCTTGGCTCTCTCTGCACAACCCTGTGGTAGATTGACAGACTAGGGAGGTGATAAAGTTAAGTGAATATTGTCAAGGGCACTGTTGGACACCCGGCTTGCAAGGGTGGTTGCCCAGTTTGTGCCTAAAAATCTGTCTGACTTTGGAGATGTGTTCTCGGGGCAGAGGTGCCAAGAACTTCCTCCCTATCTTCCTTATGACTGAGCCATTAATTTTGTCCCTGGAGCCAAGATGCCAAAGAGCAGACTATTTAATGTGTCTGGTCCAGAGAGGCAGGTTATGAGGGTCATATCAGATCATCCTCATCCCCCATTGCTGCGGGGTTTTTCTACGTAAAGAAGAAAGACTGGGCTTACGCCCCTGTCTACATTTCCACAAACTCAATCAGATCACGGTCAGGGATCAGTTTCCACTCCCTCTGATCCCGGACCTATTTAATCGAATTGTAGGAGCAAGGTGTTTTTCTAAACTGGACTCATTTATTGGTCGATTTTATCACCGATCTACCTGTGTCGGTAAGTAATACTGGAATTTTGGTGGTGCTGAATAGACTGAGTAAAATGTCACATCTCACTGATGGAAATTTGCGCCAAGGTCTTGACGTTAGGTAAAGAGAGTACTTTGCCTAACGCCAAGACCTTGGCGCAAATTTTCATCAGCAAGATTGTAAAATTACATGGAATCCCTACCAATTTTATATCTGTTGTTCAATCATCATTTCCCCTGCTGTCTAATGGGCAAAACTGAATGGGTTAACCAGAGTCTTGAGACTTATCTTAGGTATTTTGTGTGTGAGAATCAGGAGGATTGGGTTACCTACTTACTTCAAGCTGAATTTGCGGTAAATAATCGTTGTCATGAGGCTACTCGTAAGTCCGTTTTTCTGGGCATCTGGATTACACCCTCAGTACAGCTCATTTAATAGAATTTGTTCTTCTGGAATGCCTGAATAAAAAGATTTTCATCATCAATTATGTCTGAGTGGCAAGGGGTTATTGATAATTTGATAAAAATGGGGTTCAAATATAAGTGTGGCTGATCAGAGACGTTTGGTGGGTCACCTGTGTGTTGGTGACTTGGTGTGGTTGTCTTCAAGGAACATTAAATTGAAGGTTTTCTTTAGTAGACTGGGTCCCAGGTTTATTGGTCCTTATAAGATTGTGGCTGTCATCATTTCCATAGCATTCTGCCTTGCTTTGATGCGCACTTTTAGGATCAAAAATATGTTTAAATCGATCTCTACTAAAAAAAGTTGAGTCCTCTGTACTATCACCACTACCACCATCTCCAGTTATTGTGGATGGAAATTTGGAATTTCAAATAGCCAAGATCGTCAATTCTCGTTTAGTTCATCGGTCGCATCAATATCTGGTACACTGAAAGGGATACGGTCCTGAGGAGAGAATGTGGGCACCAGTATCTGAGGTCCATGCAGCCAGGCTGATATGTTTTTTTCATGTGGCACACCCTGATAAACCTAGTTCTGAGGTTCCGGAGGTCCCTCGTAGAAGGCGGTCTACTGTCACGGGTTTACCATGACAGAGGAGCCTAAAGACTGCAGTGTCTGATTCTCCTACTCCTGCACTGGTTACAGGCACTTCACCTTCATATTAAATGGTGGTTAATTCTTTCTGCTCGGTTAAGAGCTCTTGCAAGCTTTCCTGCATTAAAGCTCTCAGCTGTTCACTGTTAGCCACTCTCATCTCTTGTATAAACTGGGTCCTGGCTAGCACTCAGTGTCAGAGTAGCATATGCTGCATGGATGGAGGTTGTTGGTAGTTATTATTGGATAAAGCATTTTAT
This sequence comes from Dendrobates tinctorius, assembly GCF_039654945.1. Classification (NCBI taxonomy): domain Eukaryota; kingdom Metazoa; phylum Chordata; class Amphibia; order Anura; family Dendrobatidae; genus Dendrobates; species Dendrobates tinctorius. The sequence continues at coordinate 1,402,728 of NW_027362095.1, forward strand.
GGGTTTATCTGTGAGTGTTGCTGGGCTTTGAGTGTCTGATAATTCCCTTTCTTCTCCTACTTTGGTTTAACCCCATCCTCCACTCTCCGGTGCATTCCACTGTTATATGTGTGAGTATATTTGTATGTTTGGTATGTTTGGGTGGGGGAAGGCTACAGACTAAAAGCTACATGGCCCCAGCGTCTTCGTCATCATCACCATCAGAAGTAATCCAGGGAGTATGGCGAGCTTCGGTGCCCCTAGCAGTAGGGTCAGGGATGGAGCCCCTGGTACCGGGACACCCGACAACAGAGTCGTGACAATGATATTGTACAGTGGGACAGTGTGAGGAATAGTTACAGTTTGTAGAGGACAGCGTGGAGGGCTGTATGACGGCATAGTGTGAAAAGGGGCACATAATGGATATGGAGAGGGGGAGCATGAGATGGAGGCACAATATGGAGAGGGGTTAACATGGCAGGGGGACCGTGTAGAGATATAGATATTGTATCAGATAATTAGAGGGAGCAGCCATGGTACAGGCTATAGTTCATATAGGTGGACAGTGTGGTGGTTATAGCTGATAATGATAGGCAGTGTGGAGGCCATATACTATAGGAGGCTTATTTATGGTCATAATATGGACAGATATCTCTAATTAGAGGGCATTCTAATGACACTTATTTTTAAGGGCACTGTGTTGGGATATGCTGCAGAGAAGAGGGAGATCTGCAGAGAACAGGTGTGGATGTGAATGTCATCACGTCATCTAGACAAAAAGGAGATGAAAAAAATGAGATGACTGTAAGATGTAATCTGTAAAGTACCTGGATGTAAATGTTTATTTGTGATACTAATTCTCATCAGTGTCATTGTTAAGGACATACTGGGAGTTGTAGGGTTGCAGGTTCATGTGATAGAATTGTTTATGGCTATGACTTGATATTGCAGTTGATTGTTGTACTAAGTTTGGTTCTTGTATTCAAATACTCTTGGCTCTGGTCATGTATTCATGTACTGACGGCGGTTCTGGTGACATTCATGTACTGATCATGGCTCTGGTGCTCTAATTATGTACTGATGATGATTTTGGCTTTGTATTCATGTACTGACGGCGGTTCTGGTGACATTCATGTACTGATCATGGCTCTGGTGCTCTAATTATGTACTGATGATGATTTTGGCTTTGTATTCATGTACTGACGGTGGTTCTGGTGACATTCATGTACTGATCATGGCTCTGGTGCTCTAATTATGTACTGATGATGATTTTGGCTTTGTATTCATGTACTGACGGTGGTTCTGGTGACATTCATGTACTGATCATGGCTCTGGTGCTCTAATTATGTACTGATGATGATTTTGGCTTTGTATTCATGTACTGGTGACGGTTCTGGTGATGTATATATGTATATATATATACTGTATATCACCAGAATCATCATCACTAGATGTATACAGTACCAGAACAACCATCGCTACTTGAATATGTAACCACAACTGGAACACATAACCAGAACCATCAGTTTTGTGCAAGCTGTATTTGTCGCATGACGGACGCAAAAAAAAATCAGACGTATCCCTTTATTTATGATGGGGGTCTGTATATTTTACATTAGGGTATTTGCCAAATGCTGGACATCTTATTTGAAACCAAACATCCCTGATTTTCGTTACACTTTATAAGTTTCCATAACTATCCTTGGGTTAAACATTTAAAATATAAGACATCAGGGATGAATATCTCTATTTTTACCCTATATTATGCAAATGGCCCTCCATTAAGTCACACCCCTAAAGTACATTCTTTTTTTTACTTTTGTTAAAGGGAATCTGTCACCGGAAATTTGCGGGCTATGTAAATGCCCTGTGTCCGGTCCGATGGGTGGTGTTTCTTCTTCTTTTCTCCACCCCATGCGTGGCCGCTGTCTGCGATATTTTCTGGAATTAGAGTAGTGCTCCTCCAGATTTCGCGTGTGCACAAAGCAATCTTGCTTCACACATGCGCCATATGCTTTGCCCAACTGCGGGCAAAGCTGTAAATCATTACTGCGCATGCGCCGGTACACTATGTCCCGGAACACACCAAAATACTTCCGGGACATAGTGTATCGGCGCATGCACAGTAATAATTTTTGGCTTTGCCCACAGCTGGGCAAAGCATACTGCGCATGCGTGAGGCAAAATTGCTTTGCGCATGCACAAAATCTGGAGTAGAACTACTCTAATTCCAGGAAAAATTGCGGACAGCGGCCATGGAAGGGGTGGAGAAAAGAAGAAGAAACATCGCCCATCGGACCGGACACAGGGCATTTACATAGCCCGCAAATTTCCGGTGACAGATTCCCTTTTAAAAAAAATGGGGAAAAAGGTAACAATTCTAGTGGAAGTTGTAATCAGAGTTTGCTACCTAACCCATTGGAGGGGAAGAGGGAATGTGCATTAGGGGTCCTGGTCCTTAGAATTCTTTCCAATACTTTGTATTGTCAACTCCATTGATTTCACAGTTATCTTACAGCTTCCAGGAAATGACGGTCAGCCGTGATTGTTGAGTGTTGTGACTCCTCTCAGATGACCCGCACTGAGAGACCTGTGGTTTGGATCTTGCTTCAATTTCTGGCTTCCAGTCTTGAGCTTATAAATACATTTCGATTATTATTTCCATATTTAGTGCATTAAAAGGTTTTTCTGTCACCAACTGGCAATAGCCCTTTCCATGCGGTGTTTTGAACACTAACTCCGTCATGTACCCCTGTTAGCACATTTGAATGTTATATAGCTTGTTTCCCGCTTAGGAGGACCCTCATCTATGAGTCTGAACACAGCAGTGAGGGTGGCAACCATTTTGGAGGAGCCATGAAAGTATTACATGGTGGCCGCTCACCTTAATAATCCCGAATTCTACATTCATTGTGTTGATGCGGCAGTCTTGGCTTATGTAAAAGTAGTTGTCTCTATTCCCTCAGCCCTTTTATAAAGGGGGAAGAACTATAAAAGGGGGTTATACGTAATCAGTAGATTATGACTTCTAAGTTTTATGGAAAAAGTTAAAAATGTGCCATATATGTGTAAACTTGGGTGAATATTGAGTGCACTGACACAACATCTAATGCCATCTTCCATGTGCGGATTGTGGTCTGGAATAACTCACTTGAATCTGTTAATTTCTTGACGAGTCTCGGTGGACAGTAACTCCTTGGGGATCCCGCGGTAATCAGAAGACGTTCACTCCTCCGACACAGCATTACACAGAGATATAATTACCTGATGGTGGGTACGGTGTGTGGAAGGCTCAGGTGGCGGATGATTTAATCATCAGATCGTCCCGCAGGAGAAGTTCAGCTACAAAAACATTGGAGTAATCTACAATTGAGAGCTTAAGATCAGAAATGTCCTGTAGATTATTATTGGCATATATTTCAAATTGAGTCAAATCTATTAAAAATTGATTTATATGGGAAAAATATTTGAATCCTAGAAATCTCCTCCATATGTGATTGAGATTAATGAATGGATTCTAATCAAATCAAATTTGTTTAGAATTTTTAGGAATTCGATGAGACCGGTGAATTTGACATTCACCTAAAAAGACCGCCGTCATTTTACACATGGGTGGGCTTCCCCATAATGCCTTGCAGCTTTCAGATCACATGGCAAAGTGCTGCCAATGAGGATGGACTTCTATAGTCTGAGGCAGGGAATTCAGCAGATATTTTGTGGTGAATCTGGATAGTGAGAGGACGTCACAGCTCACAACTCAGCCATAGAAATGAGAGAAAAGCTATCAATATATATTAGACTAATGTTGGCTGAATCCACTAATAATGACAGGTTTGGCGACAGGCTAATGCGTATGAAGTCCTGGACAATTGATTGCCGGAGGATCGGGCATGTCTGATCCTTTTTCCTCCCAGACATAAGCCACTCTCCCATGAAGAACACAGGAGCATTCAGTCAAGCAAATATCTCTATGTATGGGAAAGAAGGCTGAGATGGAGGGACTCTCTGTTGTGCTATCCCACACTATCTGTATAGTATTTTCAGCATGTTCAGTACTTTAAAGCTACAGCCCACTAGCCCACCATACACATTAGATGGCTGCCAACTAAATGATAGTTTGGCTGACCATTCTGCTGTAAGCCATCTAATGTGTACGGTGGGCTAAAGCCATAAAATAACGATCCATAATATTACATGTAACAATGCATATTCTTCCTCAGCAATCATGTATCCAATTTGCTTGCTTATCACTTTTGCCTGCAATTAACCATTTGTTTCCTGATTGCCTATATTTCTGCCATTGACCATCTGTCTGCTGATTACATACATCTCTGCCATTAGCCATTTGTGTGCGGCAAGTCCTGAACTGACAATAAATCTATAGATCCTCCATACTCTTATCGTGTTTATTCTGGTGTGACTTTCTCTGATTGTCTGCCTGTTGTCCATCTCTCTGTCCAGGTCCTCGTTGAGCTATACAATATCCGGCAAGTCTTGCCCCACTGTTCCATCATCTTTGGAATCAATGGAACAGAGAATCCCCCCTCACCAAGTCAACCGGTACCATCCGGGACCATAGAGAAGAGGGTGAGTGAGGTATCTGCAATAATAATTTAATATTTATTCACATTTTTTATTTGTGAGACCTGAAGACAACCGATAGACAAAACTTATACTGGAAAAAGTCAACTAAATATTGGTTCATGTCGCAACCCAGAGCCGATAACTTCTTACATGTTCCTACAACATATCTGAAGTTTTGTATTGCTGGAAAGTTTACACTGATTATAATAATATAAATTGTAAAACAGGTAAATATAATTAGCTAAAAATAAAAATAGAATCTAAAAGTATAAATCAAAATATAAGAATAAGAATAAAATGTAAGCTTTGTAACACATTTCTAATTGTGCAGAATGGTTAGAGTAACATAGAAGTAAGAAGTCGTTAATGATCTTCCGGTACTCCGCTCCTGTACTCCCTGATGGATAATTACTAGTTGATATTACTTTAGTTGACGCCAAACATCAGTCTCTTGGGATTTATTTTGGAATAATAAGAAGAATCTGAACCATAACTCATTATTGTGCTAAACATACAATGAACACATAACGAACCGCTCAGCTTCAATTAGCCGATGTCTCTTCATTTAGAGAAGCGAAGGCTCCACAGACTTGTAATTACCTCAATTCACGGAAGAATCAAACAGGTGGAAGATTCTTATTGTTTTTTTCCTATTAGCGGGAGCTTAGTGAGTACTCGTATTATTTTTATGGATGGGACATTGGGATCATAGGTTTGAATCAATCCAAAGGCAACATCTTCATGGATCTTCATTTGGGCCAGATCACCCCATTAATAGTGTTTATTTTGGACATAGCTTTCATGGTACCTTGTTGAACTAAAGAATACTCTTAAAATTCTATATATACCATATATTATGTTTATGTGTGTTAGGGAACCATGTATATGGATGTGGGGCACAGGAAGGTAATATCACCACAAGTAGAATTCCAGTGTGGCAAATGGATAGTCCTGGATCACCGAGGGTAGACATGTACAGGTCATGTACCGTTCTTGTGCATATAAGAAGTGTATTTTGATTCACTGTAAAAGTTCAGGTCTATTTAAGTCAGGTTTTCCAGCTGTTCATGGTCAGTTACATGGGGAATTTTATCCAGGTGGCAACTAAGCTGTAGGATATGGCCTGTAACGGTTAGCCTAAAGATGGGCACACTTGTAGGTATGAGGTGCCACCTTGAGAAAGTAGGTGAAGGAGTGGAGGTTTTCCATGGATGTACTAAACGAGGAATAGCAGATACCTTTGAGGAGCATCCACAACTGTGAAATAGGGAGGCATGGCGAAATGGGGGAGCAGAAGGGAGTGTGTCCACTTGTGTGCCACAGAGGCTGAGGTGGAAGCGTGTCGTGCCAGTGAGATGGTAGAAGACCTCTGACCATGGAGTAAAAGACCTGGGGATACCAATTAAGTGACTCGCCCATGTTGTCCACACAAAAGTGGTCCCAAAGAGAGGAAGCCTCTTGTGGCTAAGAGGAATCACCTCTTCTAGTGAGCAGTGCGAGGAGTCTGATGAAGAAGTTGGCTGTGTATCAGCTTAAAGAAACCATTCCGGCTGAGGATGACTGAGCGCAGACCTGACCTGAGACGTTTGCTAAGTCTAAGGTTATGAAGGTCGTGGTAATACAACAAGAAAAATCCATGTTTAAAGCTGGCATAAAAAAACAGTTTTTTGAAGTGTTTTTGGGTGTTTTTTAAGTGTTTTAAGCAGTTTTTGCTGCAATCTATAGGTTTTTTTCTACTCTAGCTGATTCAGTAGTCAAACAGACGGAGAGTTTTCAATCATAAACAACTCAGGAAAGGACATGTTGCTTTTTCGCACGAGGATTTCCTTTTGAAATCAATAGAGAGGATACTCAAAGAGTGTTTGACGTTGCTCTTCATGTGGATTTGGGAGTAGAATCTGTTCCAAAATTCACATAAGAAAAGCTCTGTGTGAAAATACCCTACACTTCCACCTGGAAGTAATAAGGTATATCTGAAAATCACAGGCGCAACCCAGTGGTAGCAAAGAACTTTGAGGAACTTTGCTGAAACTTTAAAGCAACAACATATATACAGGCTCTTTGCAGTCAAGGGATACATCGCAGTGGCCATTTGCCTGGGATTAAAAAATGCCATATTATGTCAGCTGCCATCCTTGCTAAGCGCCTCACCCTCACTTTCCGTGTGGTTGTTTCCTCCTTTCCTTATGGATGGGCACTGTTCTCTCTGTGTTCGATAGTTGCAGAGGTAATCTCCTTTTGTGTAACTTGGGGAAGTAGCCAAAGTATTAGTAGTTACACTTATAGTATGAATGATACAGTATTATATGTGACGGGAGTATTCTCCAGAGCAAGGAGGGACAACAGGCCTGGGAACGATCCAACAGATTTATTGACCAGAACACAGGAACAACACGAAGGTAATTTGCAGAGTCCCAAAATAAGTCCACAGGAAACTGATTCGGGGGCACCTCCCGACAATCCTTGTGCCAGATCACAAAACCATAGTCCTTTTAGAGTCCCAGAAATCCGCCATGATCACACTAAGGCCGAGGCTTCGTCAGACAGCCTCGCCCTTCTCTTTCAGCATCCAACTCACATCTGACTGAGTTGCACAGGGATCTAGTGTCTCTGCTCCTGGATCAACCCATGTGTGTAGTGGAGGAGGGTTCCACTCCTCCTATGCAATGGTTTGGCCCACAGCAAGGCACCGCTGTGTCTAGGAGGATGTGCATTGTGAGTCCTCCCCCTGCTGAGGAGAACAATGGTGATTCCCCTAGCTGTGTTGACCCAAGCCTGAATTCAATTATGGTCTAGATACACAAGTCTTGTGGAAAGGAGACAGGTTACTTACATAATTACATTATAATCCCAGAGACACAGGCAATGGGGGAAGGAAACATATTGTTACAGGTACACACAAGACATTGCAAAGTATTGGGGAAAAATACATATCATGACATTATAAGTGTCACAATCCATTTTTGGATCTGTGGCAGATCCGGGCTCATATATAACCTTTTTTTTCTTTCAAGCCTCTGGCTTAATGTTAGTTTTTGCCCCTGGTGGCCACCGTTGTTACTACAACCTTAGTTGCGCTGCTAATGAGTTTTTGCTCCCGGTGGCCGCTGGGGTTACTACATGTTTAAATTAGCCAGCAGGTGTTACCACCCCCCTTCCTTCCTATAAAAGGTCGTCAGGTGCTCTGGATCACTGTTGGTGATATTGCTCATTTGGAAGCCAACCGTGTGGAGGAGAGAAGCCATCTGGAGCAGTGGTGTTTGCAACAGATTTGGAGCGGTGGTTACACTGCTGGAAGCTGTGTTCTGGTGCCTCACTCTGCGGTCCAGGGCTTGACTGCAGAGAAAGCTAAGTTTTTTGTTTTTTCCCTGTTCGTTATTTTCCCTGGTGTTATATTAGTACAGCGGTGGGACCAGTGTCTGCACTAGCCAGTTCCCTAGTAAGGGATAGGTGCAGGGCTAGTGAGGGACTGAGGTATTCTGGTCAACGACAGGTTGAAAGAACCTGTATAGGAAACGTAAGGAGAGTTCAGGGACACAGCCGCAGGAGAGTGCAGGAGGTGTCCACTTCCCCGTTCCCTATTGTAGGGCCCACCGTTGCAATTGTGTTCCCGGTGTCCCCTTGTTTGTCTTGTTGTTTTAGTTACCGACCGATCGGCTGGTCGTGCCACACAGGGCAAGTCACTTTGTGACAATAAGTAATAGTACTTATACTATTAGTGCTACTCTGCTGTAGTGCGCAGCAGCTGCAGGCTTATGCTGAGGGACAGCAGATGGGGCTTGTTTAGTCTGTTCATAGTAGTAGCTGCAATTGTCTGGTCACAGTGGTGGTGTCATTACTAGCAATAATCAAAGTAATGCTGTATGGAATGTTAGGATAATATTCTCTTTTATTGGTAGTACTAAAGTTGTAGTATTATTACATATTATTGGTTGTAGATGTTTAAAATAGTGTATAGTATTATCTGTTATTACTAGTACTAAAGCTGTAACATTAATGTATAGTAGTATCTAATAACAGTAGCACTGTGGTTGTAACATTACTACCGGATATATTATATATAAATATTTCTTACAGCTCGTACTGTAGATGTAGTATTATATTATGGAGTAATTATCTATTATTGGTAGTAATGTAGTTGTATTTTCACTATACAACTCTCAATTACAAAAAAAGTTGGGTGATTGTGTAATAAAACCAGAATTCAATCATTTGGAAACTTGTCGCCATTTTCTATTAATTTTGGACATTTTTCCATTTAATGTCCAAAAAAAGAACTAATTTAGAAATTAATGGCAGCAACAAATCTCAGACCAGTTGTGCCCAGGCTGTGTCCACCATACTGTGTAACCCGTCACCACCATTGTGCCCGTTCTGCGCCCACCATCATGCAACGTCCCCTCTTCTTTCCACAGTCTGTAAACTTCATGGAAGTGAGGAGACTATTGCTGGAGTTGTGGGAGAAGATCTTTTCCCCTTCTTGTCTGATGTCAGACGCTCGTCTCTCCTCAGTTCAGGGTCTTTTTTATTTTTTCACAATATGATTTTTTAATAATATTGTGAAAAAGGTTTTCTATTGTGGAATTTCTGCACCATAGGCAGCCAGTTCATCACCCAAACTCTTCCTCTGCTGACCCATGCTGCTGTGATGGAGGCAGGATGTGGTTTACCATTGTCTTAGTGGAATATACAATATCTTCCCTGAAATAGATGTTGTCTGGATGGAGCAGATGTTGTTCTATTGCTTCTATATAATGCTCAGCATCGATGGTGACTTTCATGTGTGAGCAAAGTGTCCATGCCATAGACACTAGTGCCCCCATACCATCAAACATACAGAACAGTGCACTGATAACAAGCTGAATGGTCAATCTTCTCGATAACAAGCTGGATGGTCCCTCTCCTATGAGTCCACGGGACACTGTATCTATGGTTTCCATATTGAAGTTCACATTTTGCTTCATCCGACCACAAAATAATTTTCCAATTTGCTTCAGTCCATTATAAATGAGCTTTGATCCAGAGAAGTCAGCAGTTTTTATAAATTCTGTTGCTATATGGCTTCATCTTTCCATGATCTTTCACGGAGAACTGTGTTCACGGACAATAATTTCTGGATTATTCCTGAGACCATTCAGTGATTTACATGACAGAATCATGCCTGTATTTAATGCGGTGACGCCTGAGGTCCACAGATCACGAACGTCAAATACTGACTATCGGCCTTGTTCCTTGTGCACATGGATTTCTCCAGAATCTTTCAAGGATTTTATGTGTAGTGGATGGTGGATATTTAACGTCTTAGGCTGTGTGCACACGCTGCGGATTTTGCTGCGGTTTTTTCATCACCGAAAACCGCACGTATCGCTGGAAAACGCAAGTGCGGTTTTTAGTGCGGTTTTTGCATTTTTGGTGCGGTTTTCATGCGGTTTTTGAGTGCGGTTTTGACTGCGCTTTGCTAAGCAGACAACATACATAAAGTTATGGCAACTTGAATGAGGAAAAAAAAAAGAAGGTGATGTCATTTCCTTGGCCACCATTCTCCATTTTGCTAGCCAAAAGCAAGTATCAGCACAAACATCCAGCATTCAAGTGCCCAGTATAGTGCCCTGATGGCCGAGAACCAGATCACACAGCGGTGCCTGCTCCGCAGGCCATATCGAATCCTTTTGATGTGGTTTATGCTGCAAAACATTAATCGCCACAGAGAGGAGGTAAGGCCGGTTTCACCTTACGTTTTATTGTGCAGCACATCATGCGCTATAGGTCGCATCTGCAATGCTTCCCTATCGTTACCATGGCGGCCGCAGGGTGTAGTGCTTGCATGCGTTAATCATCAGTTGCAATGCATTGGTGTACTATTGGCGTAGTACGCTGACAATCGCAGCATGCTGTCATTGGCACGGAGCGTAAGATACGGAGGAGAAATATACGGCTGGTGCGAGGGACCCCATAGAGAATCATTGGTCCGTGTCTAATGCGTGTTTTAAGCGCCTCTCACCCGTCCGTATTCCTCGCCAGGGTGGCTTAAGGTTTTTTACAAAATTGCTTCCGAACCACTCCTATGGTAGTGGCTAAATATTCAGCATCTCAATTTTTTTCATAATGGTGGCAAGAATTGTGCCATAGGAGTGGAAACCATCCTTTTAATTTACTGCTTTATGTGCGGATGGTACCCATGGTCTGGAGTAGTGGTTACTGTGTTCCAGACCAGGATAAATTAATCTGGTAACCAATATATATAAAAAAAAAAACCCACAGTGATATACTCATCCTCCGTCGGACTATGTGGTCCTTTGAGCCGCTCACCACGCTCACGGCATCTTCCGTTCAGTTGCCGTTTTGTCTAGTGGGGGACTTTGTGTTTATTTTTTTGGGAACATGCTGTCTTTAGGACAGATGCAGAATAGGCAGCGGTGCGAGTTTCTTTAAGTTGTGCTGAAGTTTGGCCAGCTAATATGCTAGGTGTGCACATTGCCTCTTTGTTTTTTCTTAACATTTATTTGTATTTTAGTTGCAGGAGCGACGAAGGAGGAAGAGGAACAGACGGATGTGGGTGCACCCGCCTGTAGCTGAGCGACAGGAGAAGGGGCATCTTTATGTCCTTTACCAAGATTTGAGGCGGTAAGTTCAAAATATCTTTAATCCGTCTCTTCAAATATTATCATTATGAATTTAAAATGTTGGTCATGATATCATTTCAGCTATCCGGACAAATTCATCTTGTTTTGTCGGCTGTCCATCCCGGCATTCGACCGATTGTTACATATATTGGCACCACATCTGACCTTTGCGGACACCATAATGAGGAAGGCCATCACTGCTGAGGAAAGGCTGCTCATCACCTTGCGGTAAGTATATATTTTTTGGTTTGTATGTGATTGAGGCTCTTTCACACGTCACTCACACATAGATGGACATGGATATCTTTTTAACATTTTTTCATGTAGTCTCTTAAATGGGAATATGTTAAACATGTTTAATTACTTGTTTTGCTAACGTTTCTAATATTGTTTTTCTTTTTCTTTGCAGATTTTTGGCCACAGGAGAGCGCTATACATCCCTACACCTCCAATTTAGAGTTGGTAAATCCACCATCTCTCAAATTGTGAGGTGCACATGTAACGTGATCTGGCAGAAGTTGCAGCTCATGGTGATGCCTTCCCCAACCGAGGAGACTTGGCTGCAGGTCGCAGCAGGCTTTCAGTCTGTGGCCAATTTCCCAAACTGCATAGGTGCAGTTGATGGTAAACATGTAAGGGTTCCACAGCCACAACGATCAGGATCACACTTCTTTAATTATAAGAAGTATTTTTCGGTGGTCCTGATGGCGGTGGCTGATGCACATTACAAATTTGTTGCCATTGACGTTGGTGCCTATGGCAGTACTGGGGATTCTCGGGTGTTGCGATCATCACAGATTGGTCAGCAAATTCTTCAAGATGGCGGAACGCTCCCAGCCCCAAGACCTTTGCCGGGTTCCACAGATCCAGTGCCCTTTGTGATGGTATCGGATGAGGCGTTTTCCTTAACGACAACCCTGCTGCGCCCATACCCACGAAGGGGACTGGATGACAGGCGGAGGATTTTTAATTATCGGCTGAGTCGTGCACGCAGATATGTGGAATGCACCTTCGGGATCATGACTGGTCAGTGGAGGATCTTTCACACTGCCATCCAGTTGGATACAGACACCGTTGATGCTGTGATTAAGGCCTGCTGTGTACTCCATAACTATGCTCGGGAGTACAGCTCAGAGGTAGATTTGGAGTACCAGCAGCCACAATGTAATCAGCTGCGCAACGTGTGTCTGGGAAGACCATCCAACTCTGGTGTGCGTGTGAGAGAAACCTTTACTGACTGTTTTATGAGTCCCGAAGGTGCCGTGCATTGGCAATACTCCTGTGCTGGTGTTGGGCAGCCTGACCAGCACTGAAAGATGGAAGAACAGAGCGTCACAAAAGAAAGGACCACTCAAGTTGTAATGAAAAACTTTTTCAAAATTTTTTTAAAAAAATTAGATTGTATTAATCACTAAAAACAATTCTGATTCTGTATTGACGGTGTGTGTTTCATTTATTTCACCTCATTTTCCTTCTTCAAAGCCTACACACAGTACATTGGCTGGAAATCCTACAGTTTCTGCAGCATCAACCACCTTTTTGACCCTCCCGCCCATAGTCCTTTGATTCTCGACACATGACAGGCAGAGATCACTGCATTTACATTAATCTGTCCCAAAAAAAACAAACAAATTGTAAATACAATATTTTTTATTTAGAAAACAATATATAAATTCAAGGACATTGTTGGCATCAAAAAACTAGAAATACAGCCAAATATTATTACATTTGAACAACTCCAAAACGGACCTTTTTAAACAACACAAATTTTTTGGGGGAACATTGTGTTGAAGCGGGCAAGGTGTTCGAAACAGACAACATGTCTAATTATTGTAACAAATATTTTGTGCACCATTGACGGTAACAATTAGGGGAGATAATGGTACTCAGGGGTATACGGATAGTTGGCCTGGGAGCTGCCTGAGTCAGAAAAGTAATTGGTGTTATTTGTTGGCCTATACTCCGTTGGCCGCTGCTGTTGGGTGGGTGGTGTTGGTCGGAACAGGTTAAAAACGCCCATTAAAATATTAGTGTATGATGCTATGGGAGCAGGGTCCTGAAAAGCAGTGATTGACATCTGCACCATTGTCATTAATATAGACTGCCTCTCCGGTGTCAAGCTTCGAATTTTATTGGCAATTGTCATGCCGAAGAAATCAAACTCATCCTCGCTTGTGGTCTTTTTAATCAAATCTAGTGTATCCGAGGATGCCTTTAAGGTGGTGTCAATGTGTTTTTTTTTGGTTCTTTTCTTGCTCGGCTCTCCAGACACCGGAAAGGCAGTGGCTACACATGCTTCTGAGGAACCCAATGGTTCATCAGCTGCAGAAACAGATGTTCCTGCAGCTGATGAAGATGGGGCTACATCAGAAGGTGTGTTGCGACATGGTGCCGAGATGTCACCTGCCTCACAAGACCCTGCTCCATCTTCTGATTCATTGACGTTTTCAATTATGTTCCCTTGAGTGCTGTTGAGAGAAAAAAGAAAAACATGAGGATTAAAAATTACATATTTTATTCGGACAAACTGTTTGGCCAACTCCAAAAAAATTTCATGACAACTGCGGTGCCCCATTTTACATTGCATGATTATAACGCATGTTTGTATTTTACTCATTTGGAATCAGTGCGTGCTATATATACACAGTGCAAATTATCTTTGCTGTCAATCAGCGCCAACAAATGGCAGCGAAACATGCAGTATTGTTAGAAGCTGCGGCACATGTCAGAATTTATTGGAGCTTCACAAGCACTTTATAACGCATAGTGAAGATGTCCAATAGAGACCAAAAGTTCTTAGACATCTTTTCATTCAAAGACTTTTATGTATTTTCATTATAATGAAAATTGTAGAATCAGTACGAAGGGCTAAAAAGTATACAATGACAAAGGTGAACGGATGGACTTGCAATGCTTGTTTAACACCGTGTAGCATGGAGGAGGAGGTGTGATGCTGTGGGGGTGCTTTGCTGGTGAAACTGTTGTGGATTTAGAAATGTATGGCATTGTGAACCAGCATGGCTACCACGGAATCTTTAGGCGGCATGCTCTTACATCCGGTTTGCTGTTCGTTGGGACATAATTTGTGTAGTCAACAGGACAATGACCAGAAACACACCTCCAGCCTGTGTAAGGGCTATTTGACCAAGAAGTACACTGATGGGGTGCTACGCCAGATGACCTGGCCTCCACAGTTACCAGACCTGAACCCAAACAAGATGGTGTGGGTTGAGGTGGGCCCGCAGAGTGAAGTCAAACAAGTGCTAAGCATCTTTGTAAACTCCTTCAAGACAGGTGGAAGACAATTTCCAAGGAGTAACTGGAAGCATCAGTGTGCTAAGCATTTCAGAAAATTAAAAAGATGTCAAATTTCTATATCCGAGAAGTAATGGAAATAAAGAAAACTGTTTGAATGCGGTATTTTTTTTTGGCGTAAACTTACCTTCGCAATGTCCGGCTGGTGATGAGAAATTGAAGTTCTTGGAAGTACGGAAATGTTCTGCTGGTTGGGGATGCGCCACTTTTTTGACAGCTGGCAATGAATTAATTAAACCTGTCCCGAACCGAACGCCAACGTTGTTTGACATCACTGTCTACAAAAGAAAGACAACAAGATTTTTACCACCTTTTTTGCTTTAATAACAAGTGATAACAAAAATAATCCTGAAAAAGTTAGTTACCAATTTGTGACTGTGTGGCTTTTGGAAAGGAGTGCCAGTCAGGGTACAGATCACTTAAAATTTTGCTCCAGCAACGATCCCTGTTGCCACGATCTTTGTACAGCCTGTCTGCCGGGTCCCAAAGGGCTGGGTAATCACGCACCTACACACAAATAGAAAATGGAATTAGGAACTATATCAGTTACACTAATAAAAATCTAAAAAACAAAAATTTACATATAAGCCCTAAAAACTAATTTAGGTAGTGAGCACTGATATTGTATAGCTACTAAAAGTAGCCATACGTTAGCGGCTTCATATTTTTCGAATGTGAGTGAGGGGATAATACTCATTGCCTTTTCATAGGCTAATAATATCAACCCGCAGTTGTCTGCGTTTCCTTTCTGAGTGCAAACTTGTATGTAGATGCAACGTCCACCCTATATTTTGGTGCCAGAAATGCAAAGCAGACAACTATGGGATGGAAAATGGAGGCTGGGTTGGGGTTCATAAACATGGCCTGTTTTGAGGCTCTGATTGGCCACAGTTGTATGCGTTTCTTTTCTGGCTGTAAAATTCCTGGGAGGCCTAAAATAATTTTGACGTGGGGTCCCCCTATATTTTTGGCTCAGAAAGGCAAAGCAGACAGCTGTGGCCTAGGCCCCGTCACACTAAGCGACTTACCAGCGATCCCGACACCGATATCAAGGTGTCAGGATCACTAGTAAGTCGCTATGTGCTCGCTGGTGAGTTGTTACACAGACAGCTCCACCAGCGATCAGCACAGCAATGCCGAGCGGACGGCATCGCTGGCCACCCGTTAAAAATTGTATTAAAATACAAAATCTTTTTATTCTAACCTTCCGATGTCCCGCGCAGTCTTCCGGCCTCTCTTGACGCTACGGTACCAGTGATCCTTTGCGAGAATGATCGCGAGAATGTCACGGTCTCACGGCAACGACGTCTCGCGCTCATTCGTGTAAAGGATCACTGTGACCGGAGCGTGGAGAGAGGCCGGAAGACTGCGCGGGACATCGGAAGGTGAGATGCGTGCTGGCCAGTGGGAGACCATCGACCAAAGAAATGTCCATAGATTTCCCAGAGCGATCAGCGATACCGGCAGGTGTGCCGCTCGCTGATCGCTCTCACACACAGCGATTTCGCTGGTGAGATCGCTGTTACGTCACAAAAGTTGTGACTCTGCAGCGATCTTGCAAACGAGATCGTGGCCTCTCAAGGCAGGGAACAGGGTATTTGTGGGAAGCTTATCTTGCTATTTTAAAAAATTTCCAAAAACTAAACTTAATACGTGCTGTTCCCCCTATTTTTTTGGCCCACAAAGCCTATGCAGACAGCTGCAGGCTGATTACCAGGTGTTAAATATCTTGCCGCAGCTGTCTGCGTAGCCATTCAGGCTTTAAAAAAAGAGGGGGACCCCCCTAAAAAAAAAATGACGTAGGGGTCCCCCATATTTTAGGGCCAGAAAGACTAAGCAGACAGCTGCGGGCTGATATTTCCAACCTGGGAAGGGGTTAATATCCATGTCCCCTTTCCCAGGCTATGAAGATCAGCCCACAGCTGTCTGCGTTGCCTTTCTGGCTCTAAAAAAAAGGGGGACCCCCCCAAAAAAAAATGACGTAGGGGTCCCCCATATTTTAGGGCCAGAAAGACTAAGCAGACAACTGCAAACTGATATTTCCAACCTGGGAAGGGGTTAATATCCATGTCCCCTTTCCCAGGCTATGAAGATCAGCCCACAGCCGTCTGCGTTGCCTTTCTGGCTCTAAAAAAAAGGGGGACCCCCCAAAAAAATGACGTAGGGGTCCCCCATATTTTAGGGCCAGAAAGGCTACGCAGACAGCTGCGGGCTGATATTCATAGCCGAGGAAGGGGTCATGGATATTGCCTCCCCGGCTACAAATATCAGGCCACAGCCGCCCCAGAAATGGCGCATCAATAAGATGCGCCAATTCTGGCACTTAGCCCCTCTCTTCCCACTCCTGCACCACGTCGGCGGGATGTGGGGTAATAAAGGGGTTAATGTCACCTTTGATCGGTGACATTAAGCCCGGTTAATAATGGAGAGGCGTCAGTGATGCCGATCCATTATTAATCCAATTATAAAGAATGGAAAAAAACACACAGACACATTAAATAATAATTTTTATTCAAATAAAAACCACTGTTTTTGACAAAATTTTATTGCACGCTCAATCCATTTGGGATGCCATCGATCACCTAGAGAAAAAAAACAAACAAACCAACTAAGATACCTACCGTTCCGTCGCAGTCCATTTAAACGAGTGTCCCACGTCGATCAATCATGGAGAACAGTCACATCAGCAGATGTGACCATTCTCCATGTCACCAGAAACACACTGACAGGAGCTCTGCTCCTGCAGTGTGTAACTGCGCATGTGCCTACAGTTTACCAGAGTTCAGTGACTCCGGTAACCTCATTTACGGCACTGCTGCGTGGGAAAGGTCACACGCAGCAGAAGAGCCGTAAAGCGAGGTCCTGGAGCGGCCGAACACCGGAAAACTTGCCCGAATACTTCCGAGATCGCCGTGGGACCTTTGTTTTTTGTTTATTTTCGGCGGACATTTTTTTTGGGGGGGGAAAGGTTTTTTTTTTAACTTTATTCAAGAACGAGGGGAGCGAGGGCTTCTGGACAAGATGGCGGGGCCTGGATGGTGAGTATACAGTATATGTTTTGTGTTGTATGTCATGTCATGTATGTTGTATGTAATGTCTGTTACATGTATGTTATGTGTTTTGTTACGTGTTTAGCACTGTACAATTGTGCTCGGTGGCCGCAGGGCCTACTCTCCCATCACATGGCCGGATGGGAGCAGCAGGCCCATGCGGCGATTGAGCACAATTGTCGCACTACCGTCGCATGGAGACGCACACAGACAGACACATACATATATACATACATACATACAAACATACATACATACCAAGTCTATCAAACGCCCCACGTCCATCTCCATGCGCCGGTAGCCCTCCATCTTGCCAGAAATCTTGTCACTGCACACTATACTCCGCCCACACACTACACTTCCTCCCGCCTTGACATCATTTCCCCCCATTCCGCTGCGGTTTTTTGCACCCAATCCGCAGGAAAAACTGCAGATCTTTTTAGATCTGCGGTTTTTATGCGGATTTTACAAAGTCCATGAAGTCCAATGGGTGCGGAACCGCGGCAGAAACGCACAAACAATTGACATGCTGCGGAAAATAAACCGCGCGTTTTTTTCCGCAGCATGTGCACAGCGGTTTTGAATTCTCATAGAAAACAATTGTACTGTACACCGCAGCAGAAACTGCTGCGGGTCTGCAGAGGCCAAAACCGCTGCGGAACCGCAGCAAAATCCGCAGCGTGTGCACACAGCCTTAGTAATTTTATTTTGAGGACCGGTTTTCTCAAATTGTGGGTTTAGATTCAGATTTATGAAGTCTGACTATCTTTGCTCCTGGAGAGACTCTGCCTCTCTTACATGCTCTTTTTAATCAGTCATGTGACTTTTCCAGCTTTGTGTTAACCCTGTCCTAACTTTTGTGAAAAGTGTCACTGCCATTATATATTAAATGACATAATTTTTCAAATGAAATGGAAAAATGTCCAAAGCTCAACTTCTGATCTCTTTTATGTTCTGTGTGGTAAAGTATGACCATAAGAGAGATTTCCAGATGATCACATTCTTGATTTCTTTGCATTCTATACACAGAGACCCAACTCTTTTGGATTTAGGGTTGTATATTATAATGTATTTTCTGCTATTGGTAGTATTGTAGTTGTAGTATTAGCCTAATTTTTATACCATTATATAAGATTGTTTTTTCCAGAATGACCTGTCTTGTGTTTGGGTCTGCAGGTTTCCTCCGGCTCCTGATTCATGTGATTGTCCCATATTGATGAGGGCCGTCTGCTTCACACATCTCCTCGCAGTATCGTCATCTTCTCATCATATTATGTCCAGGATAACATTTATTTTCTGTCTCCTCACTGAAGCCTCAGCTGGAATATTGATTCTGATTATTTCCGAGATCCTCCATACCATAAAAAGTAGGAGGAGTCATTTAGTATCGCTGTTGTATGTTATGGAATATTACCCACTTTGTTATATTTGACTAATTATAACACACACTGGATCATAGGATGAAGCCAAGAAAATATTCTACCATCTCATACTCACGAGGACACTGAAAGCCCAGAATACTCAATGTATAGTTAGAAATTATACCCGTTCTTGATACAAGCCTCATAGTCATAGAGGTGCAAGACCCATAGTATCAGTAGAGTACAGCTTTAACCTGAGACAATGATGGCTCCTCTGGTATCACAATAGGGTATTGGGACAGTCCAGTTTGGCACCGCCATGATCTTTCCTTGCAGATATTCTTTACGTGCTCCCGGCAGTCCAGACTGGACATTGCTAATACCAATCCCAGCTCTCCCTCACTAGTCCCCTCTGCAATCATTACATTGCACCTCCCAGGTTACTCAGTGTAACGCTCTTTTGTGATGGGCACAAGCCAATATCTTTTGCACACCCGCTCACTCCTCGCTCTTCCTAAGATATTAAATAATGGGTAGAAACCTGTCCCCTTTTAATTCAGACCATTAGAGGGTCCTCCGAGTGACGTGGCACCCCTACGTGAAACACATGCAACAATATAGGGAACAAAAATATCATTATGTAAAGTAGATATAAAAAATAGCATTTGTTCAAAATTGCTTCTGACTATGAGCATTGTTATGAGTTCATTTTCCCCTTCGCTGCTGAGGTCTGGTGAACTCCCTCTTCTGGTAAAGGAAGGTAGCGAGCCTGATTATCAAGCACCTGAGCCTAATGATGATGACTGGCTGAGTGGAGTAACAGACTGGATATAAGGCCGGCGACACCCTTCTGCCTTGCGGGTGATTCTCTGAGGGATTCTTGGAGACCAGTCTGGATTCCTGCTCCTCAAAAGCTAAGTTTTCTGCTCTGCTTTTTTCATTTGTGCTTTGATTTTGTTTTGCTTTGTTTTTCTGGATTTCTGCCATTCCCTGCTGGGGTGAGCTGAATTCCTATTAGCTCTGTCTTCAGAAAATACCTGAGTACTGATATAGTATTTTTGAAGCCTAGCGTCTTCAGGGCTTTTTTCCATATCAGTCTGTTGGCTCTGGTCTTTGATAGGGTTTTGGCAGATTGCAGACAGCAACCTTCCTTTCCTGTCCTATTTAGTTAGCTTGGGCCCCATCGTTTGCTCAGCCTATCTTTCTATCTATGTAAGTGTTTTTTCATCTTGCTTCACTGTCATTATATGTTGGGGGCTGCCAATTACTTTGGGGTCTGCTCTGGGGCAGTTTAGATTTCCCTTTCTGTCTTTAGGCTATTTAGCTCTCCGGCTGTGATCGAGGGGTCTAGGGCACCGTAGGAACCCCCCACGGCTACTGCTAGTTGTGTTGATAGGTTCAGGGGTCTGCAATCTGATAGCTGCCAACTTCTCTGGTTTTCTGGACGTAGCGACTATTTTTGTGTCTGCCTCTTACGGTGATTCAATCATAACAGAATCACCCGCCATACCGCAGATCCTAGGGTTCTCAATAGTAGGAAGGAATTGTAAAAAGGAAAAAAAAAGTGTATATTTTTTCCTCTATATCTCTGAGGCCGTAGGGGGAATTTTTTTTTCTCTCAATGGAGATAAAGCAATTATCTGATCGTGTGGAGCAGCTCGCTGCTGAAGTGCGGGGAATTTCCACCTACCTTGCTAGTTCACATGCTGTTGAACCAAAGATCCCTACACCTGATGTATTTTTTGGGGATCGGTCTAAATTTTTGAATTTCAAAAATAATTGTAAATTATTTTTTGCCTTGAAGCCTAACTCGTCAGGGAGCTCCGCGCAGCAGGTTAAAATTGTCATCTCTTTGCTGCGTGGCGATCCCCAGGATTGGGCGTTTTCTTTGAAACCAGATGATCCTATTCTGACTAATGTGAACGCATTTTTTCAAGCCTTGGGGTTGTTGTATGATGAACCTAATGCTATTGATCAGGCTGAAAAGACCCTGTTGGCATTGAACCAGGGTCGAGATTCTGCAGAATTGTACTGTCAAAAATTCCGAAAGTGGGCGGTCCTTACTACCTGGAATGATAATGCCTTGGCTGCTCTCTTTCGGAAGGGTTTGTCAGAAGCCATAAAAGATACTATGGTGGGATTTCCTGTTCCCTCTGGTCTGGATGATTCTTTGTCATTAGCCATTCAGGTTGATCGGCGTTTGCGTGAACGCAGGATTGCACGAGAGGTGTTGCCACCAGTTGAACAGGTGTCTGAACCTATGCAATGTGATAGAGTTTTGTCCAGGGAGCAGCGTCAGGAGTTCAGAAGGAGTAATAAGTTGTGTTTTTTCTGTGGAGATGCCTCGCATATTATTTCTGTCTGCCCTAAACGAGAGAAACGTTTTGCACACACGTTTTCTGTTGGTGGTGTTCAACCTAAGTTTCTTCTGGCTATTACTCTGATCTGCTCCCTGTCCACATTTTCCGCCAAGGCTTTTGTGGATTCGGGAGCAGCTCTAAATCTAATGGACTTGGATTTTGCTAAACGTTGTGGATTTCCGATGACACCTCTGCAGACGCCTATCCCTTTGAGGGGGATTGATGCTACTCCTTTGGCGAAAAATAAACCTCAGTTTTGGACCCAGGTGGTTATGCGGGTCGCCCCAGACCATCAAGAAAATTGCAGATTTTTGGTGTTGCATAATCTGCATGATACCATTGTTCTGGGGTTTCCCTGGTTACAAATTCATAACCCAGTTTTGGATTGGAAATCTGTGTCTGTGGTGAGTTGGGGTTGTCGGTGTGCCTTTAGTGAGGCTCCGTTTTTTTCCACCTCTCCTCAGTCGCATGATGTTCCTGACTATTTGGCGGACTTTTATGATGTATTTAGTGAGAATGAGTCTGCGTCTTTGCCTCCTCATAGGAGTTATGATTGTGCAATTGAACTGAGCCCGGGGTGTAAATTTCCCAAGGGTCGGCTCTTCAATTTATCTGTACCCGAGCACGAGGCTATGCGATCCTATATTAAGGAGGCGTTGGAGAAGGGCCATATTAGACCATCCTCTTCACCCTAAGGTGCCGGTTTTTTTTTCGTGGCCAAAAAGGATGGTTCATTAAGGCCTTGTATTGATTATCGTGCCCTCAACAAAATTACGGTTAAATATCAGTATCCGTTACCCCTGATTTCGGATCTATTCTCTAGAGTTAAAGGTGCTTGCTGGTTTACCAAGCTTGACCTCAGGGGGGCGTATAATCTTATTCGCATTAAGCATGGGGATGAATGGAAGACGGCGTTTAATACCCCGGAGGGACATTTTGAGTACCTGGTGATGCCTTTTGGGCTCACTAATGCCCCTTCTGTCTTCCAGTGCTTCATGAACGATATTTTCCGAGACTTTGTCGCTAAATTTTTGATTATCTATCTGGATGATATTTTGATCTTCTCCAAGGATTGGGATTCTCATGTGGAACATATTCATACTGTGTTCCGGATCTTGAGGGAGAATTCCCTGTATGTCAAAGGATCGAAATGCCTTTTTGGAGTACAGAGGATTTCATTTTTGGGATTTATTTTGTCTCCGTCAACTATTGAAATGGACCCGGCCAAGGTACAGGCCATTTATGATTGGGTTCAGTCCACTTCTTTGAATGCCCTCCAGAAGTTTTTGGGTTTTGCTAATTTTTTTCGTAAATTTATAGCAAAATTTTCTAGTATTGCCAAGCCATTGACTGATCTGACTAAGAAGGGTGCTGATGTGTTGAATTGGTCTCCGGAGGCTGTTTCTTCCTTTCAGGAGCTGAAGCGAAGATTCACCTCCGCCCCGGTTTTGCGGCAACCTGATGTCTCACTCCCGTTCCAGGTAGAGGTGGATGCTTCTGAGATTGGTGCAGGAGCTGTTTTGTCCCAAAAGGATCCTGTAACATCTAAAATGAATCCCTGTGCTTTCTTTTCCCGAAAGTTCTCTCCATCTGAACGTAACTACGATGTGGGGAATCGGGAACTGTTGGCCATGAAATGGGCATTTGAGGAGTGGAGACATTGGTTGGAGGGAGCTAAACATCAAGTCGTGGTCCTCACTGACCACAAGAATTTGATTTACCTAGAGTCGGCTAAACGCTTGAACCCTAGACAGGCTAGGTGGGCCTTGTTTTTTACAAGTTTTGATTTTGTGGTCTCTTTTCTTCCTGGAACTAAGAATGTCAAGGCAGACACCCTCTCTAGGAGCTTCTTTGCTGATTCTCCTGTGGTGACCAAGCCTGCTACCATCTTAGGCGAAGGGGTAGTTCTTTCTGCCATCTCGCCCGATTTGAGACGTGCTCTGGAAGAGTTCCAGGAGGACAAACCTGAGTGTTATCCCAGTGGAAAGTTGTATGTTCCTGACCAGTGGAAGATGAGAGTGCTGTCTGAAGTTCATTGCTCTGCATTGGCCGGTCATCCAGGTATTTTTGGTACTAGAGATCTGGTGAGTTGGTCTTTTTGGTGGCCCACCTTGTCTCATGATGTCAGGAATTTTGTGCAGTCCTGTGGGACTTGCTCCAGGTCTAAAGCTTGTTCTCACTCTAGTGGGTTATTGATGCCTTTGCCAATCCCCAGGAGGCCATGGACCCATATTTCAATGGATTTCATCTCTGATATGCCTGTCTCTCAAAGAATGACTGTTATTTGGGTGATTTGTGATAGGTTCTCTAAGATGGTTCATCTTGTACCACTCCCTAAGTTGCCGTCTTCCTCTGAGTTGGTGCCCCTGTTTTTGCAACAGGTGGTTCGCTTGCATGAGATTCCTGAGAACATTGTATCTGACAGAGGAGTTCAGTTTGTGTCTAGATTTTGGAGGACTTTCTCTTCCAAGCTGGGAATTCAGTTGTCCTTCTCCTCTGCTTTTCACCCTCAGACCAATGGGTAGACAGAGAGAACAAACCAGACCTTGGAGTCGTATTTGAGATGTTTTATTTCCGCTGATCAGGATGATTGGGTTTCATTTTTGCCCTTGGCCGAATTTGCTATAAATAATAGAGCTAGTTCTGCCACTTTGATGTCACCTTTTTTTTGTAACTTTGGGTTTCATCCTCGATTTTCTTCAGGGCAGGTGGAGCCTTCTGCCTGCCCAGGTGTTGACACTGTGGTGGAGAGAATGCACCAGATCTGGGACCAAGTGGTGGATAAGTTATCTCTCTCCCAGGAAAAGGCCCAGCGGTTTTCCAACCGACATAGGACCATTGGTCCCCAGTTTAAGGTTGGTGATTTGGTGTGGTTATCATCAAAAAATATTGCTATGAAGGTGGCTTCTCCTAAGTTTAAGACTAGATTTATTGGACCTTACAAGATTTTGGAGATTATTAATCCGGTCTCTTTTCGTTTGGCTCTTCCTGTCACATTTAAAATCCATAATGTGTTCCACAAGTCCTTGTTGAAGAGGTTTGTTGAACCAGTTGTTCCTGGGGTGGCACCTCCGGATCCTGTATTGGTTGAAGGTAACATGGAATATGAGGTAGAGAAAATACTGGATTCCTGTCTGGCTAGACGGAGACTCCAGTATTTGGTTAAGTGGAAGGGTTATGGTCAGGAGGATAATTCCTGGGTCTCTGCCTCTGATATTCATGCCAAAAGATTGGTGCGTGCCTTTCATCGGGCTCACCCTGATCGCCCTGGAGGCGTGGTTGAGGGTTTGGTGACCCCTCCTCAAGGGGGAGGTACTGTTGTGAGTTCATTTTCCCCTTCGCTGCTGAGGTCTGGTGAACTCCCTCTTCTGGTAAAGGAAGGTAGCGAGCCTGATTATCAAGCACCTGAGCCTAATGATGATGACTGGCTGAGTGGAGTCACAGACTGCATATAAGGCCGGCGACGCCCTTCTGCCTTGCGGGTGATTTCTCTGAGGGATTCTTGGAGACCAGTCTGGATTCCTGCTCCTCAAAAGCTAAGTTTTCTGCTCTGCTTTTTTCATTTGTGCTTTGATTTTGTTTTGCTTTGTTTTTCTGGATTTCTGCCATTCCCTGCTGGGGTGAGCTGAATTCCTATTAGCTCTGTCTTCAGAAAATACCTGAGTACTGATATAGTATTTTTGAAGCCTAGCGTCTTCAGGGCTTTTTTCCATATCAGTCTGTTGGCTCTGGTCTTTGATAGGGTTTTGGCAGATTGCAGACAGCAACCTTCCTTTCCTGTCCTATTTAGTTAGCTTGGGCCCCATCGTTTGCTCAGCCTATCTTTCTATCTATGTAAGTGTTTTTTCATCTTGCTTCACCGTCATTATATGTTGGGGGCTGCCTATTACTTTGGGGTCTGCTCTGGGGCAGTTTAGATTTCCCTTTCTGTCTTTAGGCTATTTAGCTCTCCGGCTGTGATCGAGGTGTCTAGGGCACCGTAGGAACCCCCCACGGCTACTGCTAGTTGTGTTGATAGGTTCAGGGGTCTGCAATCTGATAGCTGCCAACTTCTCTGGTTTTCAGGACGTAGCGACTATTTTTGTGTTTGCCTCCTACGGTGACTCATTCATAACAGAGCATGTTCTTGGAATCTATTTTTTCAGATTTTTCTTCAGTTCATCTTGGTCCAATCTATAAACCTTTCTCAACATGGAAAAGGGAAATGACAGCCATGTGACAGAATTCATTCTTCTGGGATTTTCCACTGACCACGTTGTACAAGTTCTACTTTTTCAGATATTCTTGATCCTGTGTATAACCACCATGGCTGGGAATCTTCTGCTCATCGTGGTGGTAAGATATGACCGTCAGCTGCACAATTCTATGTATATCTTCCTAGCTAACTTGTCCTTCCTGGACATCTGCTTCACCTCCATTATCATTCCCAAGATGCTTGTCAATTTCTTCATGGAGAAGAAGAGCATTTCCTACATTGGTTGCTTGGTCCAGATGTATGGCTTCCTTCTTCTTGGTGAGACTGAGTGCGTTCTCTTGGCTTTTATGGCTTATGATCGATACGTCGCCATCAGTAATCCCTTACCTTGCAATGTGATCATGAAGACAATGACTTGTGTTGTAATGATAAGTGCTTCATGGCTGACAGGAAGCGTCATATCGTCAGTGGACATTTACCTTCTGTGTCAACTCACATTTTGTAAGTTCACTCCAATTGACCACTTCTTCTGTGAAGCTCCATCATTAATGGAACTCTCATGCAATGATCTTTCCCTCTTTAATGTGGTTGCGGTGAAGTTGGTTGGGAGCTACATATTTCTCCTGGTTCCTTTCTCATGTATCCTTTACTCATATGGTCACATCATCCTGGCAGTTCTGAAGATCCGCTCTAGCAGATACAAGGCTTTCTCCACTTGCATCTCCCACTTGATCATAGTCGTCCTCTTCTATGGCACAGCTATTATAATGTATATGAAGCCCCAATATTCGGGGCACTTATCGGATAAGCTTTTATCGGTGTTTTATACCATGGTCACCCCAATGCTGAACCCCATTATCTACAGCCTAAGAAATAAAGATGTTCAAGGGGCCATTCAACATCTCAAGAGATCCACAATGAAATCCTAGCCTCATGTTCGATGCCCCATTTTTTGTGGATGCAACCTATGGACTGAGCATTACTGTGGTCTATTTTCTTAAAGGGGCTTCTCAGATGTTACTGGTTGTACCATTTACATGCATGGAGTTGCACTGTGTTCTTTTCTTTGCAGGTCAGCTGGAGTGCGTACATGTGGCTCTGTAATTGGGCAAAAGAGGGAATTTAATGAAGGACGCAACTAAAGTGCATGTTGTGGTTGCAGTTGCATTTAAGCCCTTGAGCCTAGGAAAAATCAAAAGGTCCCTTTGGCACATAGTAGAATACCAATACTACTAAAGAACCTTAATGGTTGAGGCCCTTTTAGAAATTTTGCATTGGGGCCCACAAGCTTCAAGTTAGAGGACTGAGCTGAAAGATGGCTGTGAATGGAGCATGTTTGTATACATACATTGAAGAGCCCATTTAGGGAGGAGGTTAGATGCCATTCTGGGAGAGGGTGGACATATAGTATGTGGTGATGAAGGTCTTTGCAGTAAATACTGTAGACCTTGTTCGGACCACCTTAATTGATTAATCTTTCACTCTATAGTGATGTGAAGGAGACTGAGTGTTGTTGCTGTAGACATGATGTTCTAACAGGGGCCTGTGTAGAACTGAGAAGGACAATGGACTGTCAGACAGTGAGTGGTGGCGATGGAAGTAGTATGGTCTCTTTGTGCCAAGAAGGGCCTCAAGACTGAGTGGAAAGTGGCAGAGTAGGCAGACAGCACAATCAGCGTAGACTCTAGCTCCGACGGTTATGGTAACCGTCAGACCAATAAGGGAACCAATGATGGGCTAGGGTGGTGTGTAACAACCCCGAGGTGGCTGTAGTAAGACGTGCAGCATGAGGAGGATCCCTGTAGCCTGGGAGAGACCATAGTATGTAGGGCCTGAATGACCTGTAGGCCCATCCTGTATTACAATCCTGAACTATGCTAAACTGGGTGGAGTGGACAGTGAGATGAGGAGCACAGTGGCGTCTCCTTAGGTGAGCTCATGTGCTGGTGCAGTCCTTTTGCTTGTAAGGTCCCTATGCTAGAGTGGTCCTAGTGCTAGTGAGGTTCCTAAAGTGGTGTGGACCCTGTGTCCATGTGGTCTCTATACCAGTGTAGCCCTTGTACTGTTCTGGTCCCTGCACCCATGTGAACCCTATACTATTTTGGTTCTTATGTCAATATGGTCCCTGTGCTCTTGTTGTTCCTGTGCTTGTGTGGTCCCTAAACCAGTGTGTATTCTGTTGCCATGTGGTCTTTATGCCGGTATGGACCTCAGTTGTGTGAACCCTGTACTGGTGTGGGTCCTGTTTTCATATGGACCCTATGCTGGTGTGGTCCCTGTACCGGCGTGGTGCCCATGCTGGCATAGTCCCTGTGCTTATGTGGTCCCTGTGCCAGTGTAGTCCTTGTTCTCATATGGTACCAGTGCCCATGCATTCCCTGTGACCCGTGCGGCCCTTGTGACTGTGTTATCCCTGTACTTGTGTGATCTGTGCCCATGTGGTCCCTGTACCCATGTGGTCCCTGTGCGGCCCATGTGCTGGTGTGGTTACTGTGCTAGTGTGGTTCCTGTGCCTACATGGCCACTGTGTCCCTGTACCGGTGTGGTTTTTGTGCTTGTGTGGCCCCTGAGCCGTCCCTGTGTTGTACGTTACCAGTTTTCTTTAATCTACTACGTTCAGTAATTATTTCTCACGTGTGGAGACAAATAAGATATGGAGACTAGTGTTGAGCATTCCGATACCGCAAGTATTGGGTATCAGCCGATATTAGCTGTATCAGAATTCTGATACTTAGTTCCGATACTTTTTTCATATTAAATACCAAAATCGGAAGTTCCCATAATGCTAGGAGCCCGCTCGATTTGATTCAGCCAATGGGGATCCTCAGAAGTGTGGGCACATCCTTTTAGGCATGTAGGCATGATAACTACTGGCATGGCTGTGATTGGCTGCTGAAATGATGTCATGATGCACTATAAAAACCGCAGCAGCCGCCATTTCGGGTTCACTCTGCTGTGAATTCAGTTAGGGACAGGCTGCTGTTGAAGACTGTGAGGGACAGTTAGAAATAGCGATCATCAAACATATCTATTGCTCCACCCAGGCTACATAATCCACCACTGTAGCATTTTATTAGCCCAGCAGCGCTGTTTTAATAGCTGTCTGCAAGGGCTGCGTGAGTGCAGACCCACGCTGTGTAGTGTGTCCTGCAGGCACGTCTGCTTGTAGGCCGCCCAGCGTGTGTCTGCCTCATACACATTTTTCTTTTATTGCTGCTTTTTTTTCTCCTGTATAGTGTGCTTCCATACGTATCCATATACATTGGTTGCAAACACTAAAGGAGTGGACAGCGGAGCCTTTCAGCAGCCTTTCAGTGCTATAGCCCATTTCTCTGCACTGATTTTGGCTGTCTGATAGGTCTCTCTGTGTGTGAGTGCAGCTCCCGTTGCAGTGTGTTCTACAGCCACCGCTGGTTGTAGTCCGCTCAGCGTGCGTCGCTGCCTCATACATAGTCCTTTTTTTGCAGCTAATTTGTCCAGATTTTTGCTCCTATAATAGTGTGCTTCCATCCGCATCCATTGTCATTGGTTGGTTGCAAACACTATATAGGATTAGATAGAGGAGCCTTTTTGCTGGCTTGTGCCCTTCAGGGCAAGCCAGACTAGTATCACCCTATTTTTTGGAGCCTCATCAATTGCATTGTAGGTTAGCTTCCTGCATTGTAATCGCTCCAAAAAGTTTGTGATACTATAGCTTTCAAACTTTGGTCACATCCTTTTATTTTTCCCAAAAAAAAACAAAAAAAGGAAATAAAGTTCACCAAACATTCCACTTTAGAGTTGTGTAGGCCACATTAGCTCATATTAAAGTGTAGTACCACACACTCTTAGCAAAATTAGTGTTTCTTATACTGGTTAGCAGGTGTTCAGGAATAAGAACACTAAGGCTGGTTTCACATTTGCGTTTTTTTGCGCTGTAAAAAAACGCATACGTGCGCATGCGTTTTTTCCCCTATATTTAACATGGGTGCGCATACCTGCGCGCTGGCATGCGCACGTATGCGATTTTCATGCGCTGCGTTTTTTTGGGGTGTGCGTTTGTATTTTACAGACGCAGCATGTTGCATTTTTTGGCCCTGCAAAAAAGCGCATGCGCACGTATGCGCACATTTTGCGCTAAAAATGGCCATTATAGCCTATGGATGCGCATACGTGCGCACTGGCATGCGCATGTAAGCGTTTTTTTAGCGCTGCGTTTTTTTGGTGGTGTCCACTTGTTGTACTAGTTATAATCTTCTAAAGTCAAAAAAAAAAAGTCTATATAAAGGAGGTGCCTGCCAAAACTCTGCCACTACTACACTGACAGATTGGAGAGCAGACAGTCAACAAGGAACCCATCTTCTATCAGCGAAGAATGTGAGTATATTACATTATATGCCTGTCCTTTTAAATTATGTATGTACTAATGATTTTTATTATTTTTACATGCAGTATGTCTTCAGAATCCGAGTATTCCCCATCGCGGCAGGAATTGGCGCAAGCAGACCGTGAGGTGATTATTTTCGTGCATCTGGTAAGTATATCTGCTGCTTCTCCAAATCTCTTACGTTTTTTTCAACTTTTTTAAGACATCGTCATCATCATCTTCTGCGGACGGGACTAGTGAGGGCGAAGAGCAGGAGCAGCGAAGCCAAGTCCCGGTGGTGATACGGAATGTATGTATCAAATGATTTGTAATGTTCTTTATTTTTTATCTTCTATTTTTACTCTTTTTGATGTTTCTTTTTTTGTAACTTTTTATTCAATTTAAATTTGATTATTCTAATGAATGTGTTTTGTCTAGGTTCCACAACGGGATGAAGACGTCTACCTGGATAATGAGCAGCTCATCAGCCTGGTCCAGGAGCGTTCGCCGTTGTGGGACAGCCGTGACCGGCTGCACAAGGACATTGTGGTGACCCGGCGGCTATGGAATGAGGTGGCCGGAGCGTTGATGGATGGCTGGGACAGCACCACAGCATCCTCCAAAAAGGCGTTTAGTGAGTATTTCCCTGCTCTGTATTGTGCCGCAGTGACTGTTGTCCTTGACGGCACTGTTGGGTTTCGTGCTAGGCATATTCTAGCAGGAAACCCAACAGTGTCATTGGGGTCTACAGTGACTGCTTTGAGTATTGTATTGCTACATTGTGCTGCAGTGACTGTTGTCCTTGACGGCACTGTTGGGTTTCGTGCTAGGTGTATTTTAGCAGGAAACCCAACAGTGTCATCGGGGTCTACAGTGACTGCTTTGAGTATTGTATTGCTACATTGTGCCGCAGTGACTGTTGTCCTTGATGGCACTGTTGGGTTTCGTGCTAGGTGTATTCTAGCAGGAAACCCAACAGTGTCATCGGGGTCTACAGTGACTGCTTTGAGTATTGTATTGCTACATTGTGCCGCAGTGACTGTTGTCCTTGACGGCACTGTTGGGTTTCGTGCTAGATGTATTCTAGCAGGAAACCCAACAGTGTCATCGGGGTCTACAGTGACTGCTTTGAGTATTGTATTGCTACATTGTGCCGCAGTGACTGTTGTCCTTGACGGCACTGTTGGGTTTCGTGCTAGGTGTATTCTAGCAGGAAACCCAACAGTGTCATCGGGGTCTACAGTGACTGCTTTGAGTATTGTATTGCTATATTGTGCCGCAGTGACTGTTGTCCTTGACGGCACTGTTTTTTTTTTAACAACAGTGGACAAAGTCCGAACACGTTGGCGTTCGATCAAGGACCGCTTCAACAGTGATGTTCGTGCTGAGGGCCAGGTTCGCAGTGGATCTGCGTCAAGGACCAGAACTAGATATCGTCACTATCACGCGTTGCAGTTCCTAAGACCGGTCCTTGCCACGAGATCGTAAGTATTATAAATTTTGGGTTTTTATTTTTATTAATCTGTGTTTTTCTAATCCACAGCTGATGCTTCTTGTAAAGGCATGGTAGTAATGATTTTCCTTTCTTCCACAGCACCTGGAGCAGCACCCTGCAACCTGGCCCTGGAGCGGTCCTTCCTCGGACGTCCTCTGACCCGTCCCAGCCATCCGACAGCCAGGAAGCACCTTGCAGGTCAGCCACACACACAGCTGGTGACCAGGAAGCTGGGCCATCAGGTGTTCCCCTGTCCCAGGTCTCTGCCACTGGTTATGCGGGCACTACCCGCCAGCGGCAGAGGGCCTTGGACAGGAATGTCTTGCCCGAGTTTATGCATTTGAGCGAGGCCTTTAATTCCAGCCTCAAGTCACTGTCCGACAGAGTTGAAAGCGGTTTTGCACTCATGGAACGTGGTTTTAACCACTTTGAACACCGCTTCAATTCTGTAGAACAGCGCCTTGACCGTCTGGAGGCCGACCTCAACAGACCAGCACACCATTTTTTTAGTAAGATTGAAAAGGGCATGGCGGAACACCTTAGTCCTGAGCAACAGCTGAATGTGCTGCAGGCCTGCAACAATGCTTTCTTGCAGGCTATGCAGCATAATCGGTACGGTCAGCAGTCAGTGGTGTCATTTCCACCTGTGCCACCATTGACTCGCTTCACCTCACTACCGACTTGTGCTGCATACCACTGCAAGGACACCTCTATTCAAAGCCAGGACACCCACCGTTACACCACCACAAGTCTGAGTGCAGCTGGTCACTTCACCGACACCACCATGGCAAGCGCTGCTCCTGTCTGGAGCACCACCGCCACTCCCATGCATGCGTGGAGCTCAGCCACCACTAGGCAAACATGGAACAGCCCTGCCGCTACAACAACATGTAGTAGCCCTGCCACCACCACTCTGCAAACCTGGACCATCACTGCCGCCACCAGTCCTCCTGCAAGGACGAGCACTGCCAACGAAGAGCAGCAGCTGCAGCCACCTCAGCAGCAGCAGCCACCTCAGCAGCAGCCACCTCAGCAGCAGCAGCAGCCACCTCAGCAGCAGCAGCAGCAGCCACCTCAGCAGCAGCAGCAACCACCTCAGCAGCAGCAGCAGCCACCTCAGCAGCAGCAGCAGCCACCTCAGCAGCAGCCGCCACCTCAGCAGCAGCAGCAGCCACACCAGCAGACGGGGGACCTACACTCAATATTTGCCCCTAGTTCAAGGCGAAATCTATCAAGGCGGGCATTGGGCCAAAGTCGGTCCAGGCACACAAGCCTACGGCGACATGCCATGACAACTAATGTACCTGAACAGATTTCCTCTCCTCCAAGTGTTCCTAGTTTAATTCCCTTAACTGGACTACCTTCCCCCACAAGTTTTGTTGCCCCTTCCCCTCAAACACCGTCTTCAACTGCAAGTGTTGCATATTCCCTGCACACCCCCAAATTGAAACCATCTGCCCCCAAACGCCGTAAAAAATAATTTTTTGGTTTATTTTTGTGATTAAAAATAAATTTACATTTGTGGTTCACCATTACAAAGTTTCATTAATGTTGTTTGCGCCGCTCACACACACTGATGGGTAAATACATGTTAAAAACCAACCCAAGGCCTAATATAGTCATATGTGAAATAACACGGACTAGTATAGTCATACCAAGGCCTAGTGTAATAACTCGAGTTTTACCAACTTGGATCTGGTTTCATGAAAAACAAACTGTTGAAACTTGTCTAAAAAATAAGTTTCTTTCTAGTTTCACCAGTTTGTTTTTTGTGAAACAAGATGCTAGTTGTTAAAAATCGAGTTATTACAGTAGGCCTTGGTATGACTATACTAGGCCGTGGTATTTCACATATTACTATACTACTAGCCCCAAGGCCTACTATACTCATATTTGAAATACCACGGCCTAGTGTAGTCATTCCAAGGCCTAGTGTAATAACTCTAGTTTTACCAACTAGAATCTGGTTTCATGAAAAACAAACTGTTGAAACTTGTCTAAAAAATAAGTTTCTTTCTAGTTTCACCAGTTTGTTTTTCGTGAAACAAGATCCTAGTTGGTAAAAATCGAGTAGGCCTTGGTATGACTATACTAGGCCGTGGTATTTCACATATGACTATACTAGTAGGCCCAAGGCCTACTATACTCATATTTGAAATACCACGGCCTAGTGTAGTCATTCCAAGGCCTAGTGTAATAACTTGTAAGTTGGAATGGAGCAGATTACATTCATCCACTCAATGCTGACTTGTATTCCCCATTGACTTTCATTGGGGTTGGGTTTTGAGGGTTGTGTTTTGAGAAAATCACATACTTTTTTTTCAACTAGTTGCACAATTTTCTCTTGAAAAAAATTGGTTTCCTGATTCATGGCCTGCAGCTTTGCTCGTTCCAATATATTTCACGCAGACTAGCAATGCTGCATTTTAACTCATATGTGTATTTACCTGCCCAGGTGTGTGAACATCAAAAAATTCAGTTATACATGGGAAGTTTTTTATTTAATTTGAGTTTAAAAAATATAGTGCACTCAGTAATGGTATCAAATAAGGTTTTTTATTACCATAAACAAACAAAAACATTACACCATTTCATCTTGCCAGTGCACCCGTCCTACATCAGAAATAAAGTAGGCCGCAAATTGGT
The DNA here is from genome assembly GCF_039654945.1 of Dendrobates tinctorius. NCBI lineage: Eukaryota > Metazoa > Chordata > Amphibia > Anura > Dendrobatidae > Dendrobates > Dendrobates tinctorius. The sequence goes on from NW_027362095.1 coordinate 1,436,681, forward strand.
CCCTCATTTGGCCAACTTCAACGGATGACCTGAGAGTGTGCTGAGTGAATTCAGGCAATGGGTTGGGAGCATCATCGTCCAGTTCAAAGGTCGGGTGCTCTTTAGCCATCACAAAGTTATTTAGAACCACACAGGCCTTCACCACCTCATCGACTGTTTCAAGTTTAAGATTAATGGCCGTGCCCAGAATTCGCCATCTGGAGACAAGAATCCCAAAAGCACACTCGACAGTTCTTCTGGCCCTGGTCAGCCTGTAATTAAATATTTTTTTGGTGTGGTCCAAGTCACGGCTGGAGTAGGGTTTCAGTAAGTTTCCGCACATTTGAAAAGCCTCATCGCCAACCATTACAAAGGGCAGTGGCGGAGCTTCGGTGTGAGGAAGAGGCCGTGGCATAGGGAAATTAAATTGGTTGCCATACAACCTCCGGCCCATGTCTGAGTTTTTAAAAGCCTGTGAGTCATTACCACGGCCAAATGCTCCAATGTCCACTGCTACAAACATACATCCGGCATCCGCAATCGCCATGAGTACTATTGAAAAGTACTTTTTGTAATTATAGTACTCAGATCCCGTTCTTTGGGGTTTGATGATCCGTATGTGTTTACCATCAACAGCTCCCAAACAGTTGGGAAAATTGCATACTGTCCAGAATTTGTCAGCAATTTCCATCCACTTTTCAGCGGTGGGCAGGGGCATAAATTCTGGACAAAGAACATTCCAGAGAGCCCGGCAGGTGTCAGCAACAATTCCAGACAAGGTAGAGATTCCAATACGGTACTGGAAGTGTAGTGAAGATAGGGTTTCTCCAGTCGCCAGGAATCTGTGAACAGACAAAGAAGTAAAATTAATATTTATGTATATTATTTTAAAAAGCTATAAAATAAAATATTAGTACATTCACGAAAACTAATTACCCAAGGTTTTGAATACTAAATTTAAAAAAAAACCATCAGACCGCACCCCTTGGTTTTTAAAACATACCGTAATGTCACCAGTAGCCGTTCCTCAGGAGGAATTGCACGACGGAGCTGTGTGTCCTGTCTCCGGATGGATTGTTGGACACGAGCAAGCAAATCCATGAAACTTTCGTGGGACATCCGGATATAATCTGTAAATTTCTCCGGGTTTGACTGGAGCTCGCTGTAGAGGGTGTGGTATGCCCCGCGGCTCTCCCGGAGTTCAACAATCGGATGTATCCACATACGCCGCCATCTTCGCTGCCTCTCTCTCTTCCTTTGTTCATGGCAAGCAACTGCATACGCCTGAGCCATCGAGATGTCCAAATCCAAGTTGAAGTGAAAACTCTTCCAGCGCAGATCCATGGTCACGAGAAGAATCAAGCAAATGTGAAGAATACTGTAGACAGGGTCTATATATTAACATACCACACCCACAATGCAGTCCCATTGGTCTTGTGTGTTGTTGAATGGTTGTTTTTTCTTTTTTGTGGGGTTTTTCCAAAATCTGTAAAAAAACGCAAACGCACAAAAAACGCATACAAACGCACAAAAACGCTGCGTTTTTTTCCTGCATGCGCATAAAAATGCTTGAAAAAAATGCAGCGTTTGTATGCATTTGTATGCGTTTTTTTAATGCGTTTTTTTGCGGGAAAAACGCGCTGCAAAAAGAAGCAAGTGTGAAACTAGCCTTAGTTAGCATATTCTATTGCTGGTTTAATGAGCATTACTTTTACCAATGTGATTATTTCTACCCGTTTTTGCTTTTGGCAAGCATGTGTGTTTTTGACAGTGTCTAAGTGTTCCTAATTCAAGTAAAACCTGATAGGATCAAGGTGCGAAAGCAGGCATCCAGGTGCTTTTTCTTTTTGGCTTTTGGACAAAGGCATGAGAATGTTTTGTGGAGCATGGTTTTGTTTCCCTGTTTGTTCTTTTTCTCCAATAGCCTGACAAATGAAAGGTTCCTGTGTTGCAAAATGCACTTTGTCCTGTCTTCAGACATAGAGGAAGAACTCTTGACTTTGGCTGGCTGTTTTTTACTTTTTCAAGTTCATTTCAGCATGTTTAAACATCTTTAGCTTTGCATGGAGTTTCTGAAGTGTAGTGGTTGTCACGTTCACCTCACACGCGAACGGTCCCCAGTTCGAAACTGGATAGAAGCATGACATTAGGCGTTGATATTAAAGCTTTTGACGTTGAGTCTTTGTTCTCGATGGCTCATCATGACCACAGTAACCTTCCGCAGCCGGTTTCCGTAGTGTAGTGGTTATCACGTTCGCCTAACACGCGAACGGTCCCCATTTCGAAACTGGGCCGAAACACGCTGTTACCCTTTGGTATCCAAGCTTTTGACTTTCAGTTCTTGATCTCGATTGCTTGATGTCACCACAGTAAGCACTTGCATCTGGTTTCTGTAGTGTAGCGGTTATCACGTTCGCCTCACACGCGAAATGTCCCTAGTTCGAAACAGGGCAGAAACACAGCTTTTTCTCTTGGAAAACAATCTTTTTGACTTTCAGTGCTTGTTCTTTATTGCTTGCCATGACCACAGCATTTTTTGTTGGGTTGAATCGGTTGGTTTCTGTAGTGTAGTGGTTATCACGTTCGCTTTACACGTGAAAGGTCCTCAGTTTGAAACTTGATAGAAGCCTGACATTAGGCGTTGATATTAAAGCTTTTGACGTTGAGTCTTTGTTCTCGATGGCTCGTCATGACCACAGTAACCTTCTGCAGCCGGTTTCTGTAGTGTAGTGGTTATCACGTTCGCCTAACACGCGAAAGGTCCCCAGTTTGAAACTGGGCAGAAACACGCTGTTACCCTTTGGTATCCAAGCTTTTGACTTTCAGTTCTTGATCTCGATTGCTTGATGTCACCACAGTAAGCACTTGCATCTGGTTTCTGTAGTGTAGAGGTTATCACGTTCGCCTAACACGCGAAAGGTCCCCAGTTCGAAACTGGGCAGAAACACGCTGTTACCCTTTGGTATCCAAGCTTTTGACTTTCAGTTCTTGATCTCGATTGCTTGATGTCACCACAGTAAGCACTTGCATCCGCTTTCTGTAGTGTAGCGGTTATCACGTTCGCCTAACACGCGAAAGGTCCCCAGTTCGAAACTGGGCAGAAACACGCTGTTACCCTTTGGTATCCAAGCTTTTGACTTTCAGTTCTTGATCTCGATTGCTTGATGTCACCACAGTAAGCACTTGCATCTGGTTTCTGTAGTGTAGAGGTTATCACGTTCGCCTCACACGCGAAATGTCCCCAGTTCGAAACAGGGCAGAAACACAGATTTTTCTCTTGGAAAACGATCTTTTTGACTTTCAGTGCTTGTTCTTTATTGCTTGCCATGACCACAGCATTTTTTGTTTGTTTGAATCGGTTGGTTTCTGTAGTGTAGCGGTTATCACGTTCGCTTTACACGCGAAAGGTCCTCAGTTCGAAACTGGGCAGAAACACAGCGTTCCTCATGCAAACTAGCGCTTTTGACAATGAGTGCTTGATCTTTAATGCTTGCCATGACCACAGTAAACGCTCTTGTCTGGTTACTGTAGTGTAGTGATTGTCCTGTTTGCCATCCTCCTGAAAGTTCCCTGTTTTGATCCCGGGCAGAAACATGTGGCTTTTCTTTATTTTGATCACAAACGTATATTGTTGGCTTAATTAGCCTTAGTTAGCATATTCTATTGCTGGTTTAATGAGCATTACTTTTACCAATGTGATTATTTCTACCCGTTTTTGCTTTTGGCAAGCATGTGTGTTTTTGACAGTGTCTAAGTGTTCCTAATTCAAGTAACACCTGATAGGATCAAGGTGCGAAAGCAGGCATCTAGGTGCTTTTTCTTTTTGGCTTTTGGGCAAAGGCATGAGAATGTTTTGTGGAGCATGGTTTTGTTTCCCTGTTTGTTCTTTTTCTCCAATCGCCTGACAAATGAAAGGTTCCTGTGTTGCAAAATGCACTTTGTCCTGTCTTCAGACATAGAGGAAGACCTCTTGACTTTGGCTGGCTGTTTTTTTCTTTTTCAAGTTCATTTCAGCATGTTTAAACATCTTTAGCTTTGCATGGAGTTTCTGAAGTGTATTGGTTGTCACGTTCCCCTCACACGCGAACGGTCCCCAGTTCGAAACTGGATAGAAGCATGACATTAGGCGTTGATATTAAAGCTTTTGACGTTGAGTCTTTGTTCTCGATGGCTCGTCATGACCACAGTAACCTTCCGCAGTGGGTTTCTGTAGTGTAGCGGTTATCACGGTCGCCTCACACGCGAAAGGTCCCCAGTTCGAAACTGGGCAGAAACACAGCTTTTTCTCTTGGAAAACGATCTTTTTGACTTTCAGTGCTTGTTCTTTATTGCTTGCCATGACCACAGCATTTTCTGTTTGTTTGAATCGGTTGGTTTCTGTAGTGTGGCGGTTATCACGTTCGCTTTACACGCGAAAGGTCCTCAGTTCGAAACTGGGCAGAAACACAGCGTTCCTCTTGCAAACTAGCACTTTTGACAATGAGTGCTTGATCTTTAATACTTACCATGACCACAGTAAACGCTCTTGTCTGGTTACTGTAGTGTAGTGATTGTCCTGTTTGCCATCCTCCTGAAAGTTCCCTGTATTGATCCCGGGCAGAAACATGTGGCTTTTCTTTATTTTGATCACAAACGTATATTGTTGGCCTATACTATTACTGGTGGTTCAGTCCCTCTGTCCTTGTTCACATTCACGTCACTTGACAAGTGGAAAGGTTTTAAATACAAGAGTTAGGACTGTCCCACAAGGGTTGCCGTGACGTGGCGGGATGGCTTCTACATTATTTTGATCAAAATTATGTTAACTAAATACCCTTATTATTACTATTATTACTACCTTCATGCAATTTTTGCAATATATTTTTTTACTTTTTTATTCCAGGATATTTGTTTTGTGTTTTGCTTTTTGGTTTTCTCTGTGTAAAGGTCATGTGTTCATATGCAATCACATTTTGCATGCACATTAATTTACTTTTTCTGCTCAGACCCAGTTTCTCATTTGTTTCATTGTGCATTCTGTGCATATAAGGGTGTGACCGCCCTGTTTCTGAGTTGGAAAATCCATCCTGTCTGGCCTATACTATTACTGGTGGTTCAGTCCCTCTGTCCTTGTTCACATTCACGTCACTTGACAAGTGGAAAGGTTTTAAATACAAGAGTTAGGACTGTCCCACAAGGGTTGCCGTGACGTGGCGGGATGGCTTCTACATTATTTTGATCAAAATTATGTTAACTAAATACCCTTATTATTACTATTATTACTACCTTCATGCAATTTTTGCAATATATTTTTTTACTTTTTTATTCCAGGATATTTGTTTTGTGTTTTGCTTTTTGGTTTTCTCTGTGTAAAGGTCATGTGTTCATATGCAATCACATTTTGCATGCACATTAATTTACTTTTTCTGCTCAGACCCAGTTTCTCATTTGTTTCATTGTGCATTCTGTGCATATAAGGGTGTGACCGCCCTGTTTCTGAGTTGGAAAATCCATCCTGTCTGGCCTATACTATTACTGGTGGTTCAGTCCCTCTGTCCTTGTTCACATTCACGTCACTTGACAAGTGGAAAGGTTTTAATTACAAGAGCTAGGACTGTCCCACAAGGGTTGCCGTGACATGGCGGGATGGCTTCTACATTATTTTGATCAAAATTATGTTAACTAAATACCCTTATTATTACTATTATTACTACCTTCATGCAATTTTTGCAATATATTTTTTTACTTTTTTATTCCAGGATATTTGTTTTGTGTTTTGCTTTTTGGTTTTCTCTGTGTAAAGGTCATGTGTTCATATGCAATCACATTTTGCATGCACATTAATTTACTTTTTCTGCTCAG